>NC_133787.1:28331652-28490852 GCF_003597395.2 Chelonoidis abingdonii
CCTGGTGGTTGTTTTGGTTGTCCTCCAGTTTCAGCTCCTACAGTAGGACTGATTTACATTGGAGTTGAACAATCGAATTTTATTGCCAAAGACAGCTCTCTCGGAGCTCCAGATGTCTTGAGCTGTAAGAAGGCTGCTCTTGCCTTACCAATCTTTACTTTGATGTCTGCGTCCTGTGCCACCCTGCTGTCGATGATGCTACCTAGGTAGGTGAAGGACTGCACTTCTTCCAAAGGGCTTCCATTCAATGTGACTGGGTTGTGTTGCTGATCGGAATTAATCCTAAGGATCTTGGCTTGTCCTTGTGAATGTTGAGGCCAACATTTTAGAGATTCTCCCAGACAAAGACATCATCATCCTTATGGAGACTTTAATGCCAAAATTGGCCTGAAACACAGGAAGAACAAGTCATGGGGACCCACGCTCTGGAGAGATGAGTGAGAATGGAGAGGATTGTGGATCTGTGTGCACTTAACAACCTGTCTAGGAGGTAGCATCTTTCCTCACAAGCGGATCCAAAGTACCTGGGTATCACCGCAGGTACAACAGAAAATCAGATCGACCATGTCTGCATTAGCAAGAAGTTTCCGAAGATCCTTGCAGGACGTTGAGTTAGAAGAGGAGCAGACGCGGCGTCCGACCATCACTTAGTGGTGGCTAGATGAAGCTGCTGAAGCAGAGCTGGATAGTACGTTAACAGAAGAGTGAAGTACATACGTCACCTTCTGAAGGACCGTAAGACCAAGGAAGATTTGGACTGATGCTGAAGAATAGTTTTTCAGTATTACAGGATGGTCTGAGGAAGAGGAGACAGTGTACTAAACAGATGGCAGAAAGTGAGAGACACACTTAGGTATGTATCCAGAGTGCTTGGAATTAAGAACAATCGCAGGAAAGAGTGGATCACAGCAGAGACTTGACCAAGATAGAAGACAGAAGAAAGAAGCAGCAGTCAACAACAGCAGGACTAGAGCTGCAAAGGCCAAAGCTCAAAAGAGTATGCTGAAGCCACAGAGCAGTGAAGAGATATTAGGAAGGACAAGAGAGAGTATTGGATGAACTGGCGCAGAAGCGGAGCAGCAGCAACAGCGGTAACATGGAACAGCTGTATGATACTACAAGCGACTGTCTGAAAGTTCAGCAAGCCAGAACGTCCCCGTTAAAGACAAGCAGGGAAAGTCTATAACAGGAATAGAAACAGATGAACAGATGGCGGAGCACTTTGAGAACTCCTGAACAGACCAGCACCACCAAATCACCAGACATTAACCAGCCAACGAAGACCTCCCGATTAATAGCGATAAACCAACAGAGATGAGATCAGAAAAGCCATCACCATGATGAAGAACAGGAGGCGGCTGGACTGATGACATCCACGCAGAGGCCCTGAAAGCAGACCTGGATGCTTCAGTGGAAATGCTGTACTCCCTCTTTGAGAAGATATGGGAGAGAAGTGATTCCGGCAGACTGGAAAGAGGGATAATCTCATCAAAATCCCAAAAAAGGAGACCTTAGCAACTGTGCCAATATAGAGGAATCACACTCCTGTCGGTGCCAGGGAAGGTTTTCAACCGAGTTCTCTTAGAGAGAATGAAGGATGACATCATTCCACAGCTACGAGATGAACAGGCAGGTTCCGGCTGAACAGATCATTGCACGGACCAGATAGCACGCTTCGCTCATAGTCCAGCAGTCTGTGGAGTGGAACTCCTCGTTGTACATCAACTTTGTTGATAGAGAAAGCGTTCGATAGCGTGGATAGAGAGACCCTCTGGAAGCTCCTTCGGCACTACGGCATTCCAGCAAAGATGGTCAACCTAATCAAGAACTCATATGATGGTATACACTGTAGAGTGATCCATGGAGGGCAGCTCACTAACAGCTTCCAGGTGCGAACTGGAGTCAGACAGATGCTTGTTGTCACCACTTCTCTTCTCCGTCATTGATTGGATTATGAAGACATCCACTTACGAGCGTGAGACCGGAATCCAGTGGCGTTGTGGACCAGCTTGATGACCTGGACTTTGCTGACGATCTTGCACTTCTTTCGCACAGTAAAGAGCAGATGCAAGAGAAGACCAACACTGGGGCAGCACGTCATCACAGGTTGGCCTCAACATCTCACCACGTAACAAGAAACTATAAATGTTGTTGGCATTGGTTTCAGGCAAGTCAAAAAAGGTGGGGGGGAGGGAGAACATTTTGACATTATGTACTGCTGAGCTGGTTGGAAGTGAGGCAATACTTATTTCAGGGTTGCTGAGCACACAACAGAGGTCAAGAGCAGACAGATGCTGGATAGCCAATTTCAGCATGCTCCTGCCATGCTCTTTTTTCTTATGTCATGTGTTTTCATTCATGCTGTTTTCAAATGATTCTCATCCTTCCTCTCTCCCACAAAACTTCACTCTGGAATGCAGCTCCCTGTAGAATAAAATCTAAGTCCCAAAGTCAGTAAAATCTTCTTTTGTGAGGAAAGCTTCTGACTAGCTCTAAAAAACAGTAATGCTTCAGTCAGACCCTGCATTTAGATGTGTGCATTTCTCCCTGGTATAGCTCAGCCTTCATTCATGATGCAGCGTGAGAGATCCATGCCGTAGCGTTCATACAGTTGCATTCAGAGATGGTATTCAGGGCTTGGAGTGAGCTGGAGCACAGAGCAGCTCCGGAACAGTGGAGCTGCAGGTTTTTGCTGGGCTGGAGCAGAGCCGGCGCTGTCATAGTAGATAGGTAAGGGTTATTTTCTTTTACCTGTAAAGGGTGAACAAGGGGAACCAAACACCTGACCAGAGGACCAATCAGAGCCTGGATTTTTTTAAAGTCTGGAGGGAACTGGAAACTCGGGGCTTTTGTTTTCCTCGCTGTGAGTAAACAAGCTTTCCTCCAAACTCCATCTTCGTTCAAATATGCTACTTAAGTGTGAGTGCAAAGGAAACAAAGTAACGGCTGTGTGTGCTTTGATTGTATTTCATGGGTGTTGATTTGCTGGACTGTTTTAATTGGGCTATCTTTAAATCAGAGTTTATTTCTATTTTCTTATAAGCCAAGAGCCTGTATTGATCTCTTAATGCAGTTTATTGTTCTGTATTTTCTTTCTTTTTATATAAAGTTTTCTTTTTAAAACTTGTGGAAGTTTCTTTCCTAGTGAGGCAAAGGAGGAATTTCTGTGCAGGTTAGGGAGGGGGAAAAGTACGGGAAAGAGAGAGAGAGAATCAGCTCTGTTCCCTGGTGTCTCTGGTGCTTAAGGCTTGTCTCTTTGGAGAGACGGAGACCAGTTTCTTGGTATTGTCATGTAAAGAGATTGCATCAATCCCCTCAGAGCGGAACAACGGAGAGAGAGGGAGGAGGGAGGGGAGATCATTCCTTTGCCGGTAGACTCATACTTCTGAGTCTTGGGGGTTCTCCCAGGGAAAGTTGGGGAGGCCAGAGAGGGGGGTCCCCCCCAAGGAATTTGGGGGAACCCAGGCTGAGAGTAGCCTCAACACTATCTGGTGGCAGCGAGATAAGATCCAAGCTGGGTATAAGCTTGGGGAGGTTCACAGTAAGCACTCAGATTTTGTACGCTAAAGTCCAGATTTGGGACAGACGTTTACTACAGGTGCAGCTCCAAAGCCCTGATGATATTCATACAATAAATTTCAGAGCCATGAGATAAATTGCATACATCATCCAACTTTAGCAGGCAGAGTGAAGTTTAGGCTGTCAGTGCATCTCCCTGGGACTTATTGTAAAATTTTAGTCTTAATGTAGCTTCAAACAGCCACCACATGTCAACCTGCCACAAATATATTTCTTCCTGCTTGTTTCCGCCATGACCCCTGCCGATCCCCTAACACAGTGAAAGAGTCAAAGCATTCAATCCTGCCCTAGTGGAATATTTAAGGTCTGATATGCAAATCTTTTCAATCTAGACACAGGAGATTTTTCCTTTGTGTTATCTCTAGTTGATGGGGACCTTAAGCTAGGATTCTGCAGATATGAGTTTTATTCCTGGTTCTGCCACTTATTTGTCCATGTGACCTATGATAAGTCACTTCACCTGTTAGTGATTACGTTTTCCCTTCTACATTTTGTTTGTCTTGTCTGCTCTGTAAGCTCTTCAGGGTGGAGATTGTCTTTCTACGTCTATGGACAGAACCTAGCTCAGTGAGATTGTGACCTCAGTTGAGATCTGTAGATGTCATTATATTAGAAAGGGGAGATTGAGCTTTCCACTAGCAAACACAGAATTTGCTTCCAGCTTTGAAAATTTTTAAACTACCAGACTTGAAAAGGTGCCATTTTTTTATATAGAAAATTATTTTAGGTCTGTTTGAGAAGTATTTAAAATATAGTCCTCATAACTATTCTCACCCTCTGAATCCTGCATAATGAGACCCAGGGTAACCAGAAATGCAGGTCATCCTCACAGCAAAAACATAGACACAAGATTTTTGTCAGGGCTGATGGTATTGGGAACTGGTAGGCCAATATGAGCCCCACAGCTTGCTAAGTCTTTCTGGAGGTCACAGATAACCAGAGGATGAGTTGCCTCCTTGCCTGTCACTTGCATGTTAAGCAGGAGTCTTTTCTCAGCTCGTATAATATTTATACCACTGTCAGTATATCAGATTCAGAGTTTGCTGGACTTTGTGGCTACACTCCAGACTTGAACTTCTCCATTCTTTATTCATTATAGGTGTGAGTCTACCTAACCCAAAATACAGCTAATGTTATGGGGCGTGATTGTCCTTTAGTACTCTCTACTGAGTTCATATGGAGCTGCATGTAGTCCCTACCTCAGTTTCCTTTCTCAGTAATTCAATTTCAAGCACTCTTGACATTTGATTTGCTGATATCCTAATTAGGACTTATTTAGTACAAAATCTCCTACAAAAGGGGCCACAACAAAAAAGTCCCAAATAAATAAAAAGTACTTCTGCCTTTGAGAATGCTGCTTCTTGCTGGGACCCCTTTTCTCTTTCCCTGTATCTTCTCAGATCCTGTGTATCAGACCACCCAAAATGTTTAAAAGCGCCATGCCAGGTGATGAGGACTGACCAGTAAGCCGTACTGCCTCATCACCATCAGCAATTGCTTGCTGGCTCTGCTTCTTTGTGTCTGATATTCCCAGGAGACTCAGCGCTTTCTCATTGTTTTCTACACAGAAGAATGCTTTCGCTAAAGCTCAGGTTCCTTTTGTTCTTCATCTTTTCCCTTCTCTATTTACTTAAGTACAATTGGTCTTGATTTACAAAGTCAGCACAGTATTTCCTCGTTTAGTAGTTCATTTTCTTCAAACATAGCAATATAGGAATATATTTCCCTTTTCCAATTGCGCCTCAGCTAGCCTATTTCCCCCTGTAATTTAACACTGGCACGAGGTGTCCTCCCTGTGATTCCAATCTGTTTTAGTGTCTTTGCTCCCGCCTCTTAAAGAAAATTTACTGTCTTTCCCTGGGGGTCCTATCTAACAAGCAGAGACAATAATCCTCCTGAACATTAGGTTTCTGACTTGCTATACAATAACTGGGCAAGCACATTATTACTATCCTAAGCCCTTTCTCTCTTGTCACTTATCCAGACTAATAGCACAGAAACATGGACATTTACTACCTCCTAAAGAGGGACCACCTACTTATCTAATTTTAGGCTTCTAGTGAACAATGAGTTTATAAATGGTCATTGATCATTCAGGGCTTTTACCTCTGGTGCTTTTAAAAGCTATATCCATGCAGCTGTTTTCTTAAACTTTCTCTCTCGCTGTTTTTTGTCTATTCATATCCCTCAGGTCTCACACAGAGACTACGAGGAGGAGGAGGATAACAGACAGGTTAGCAAGAATAAGACATACGTCAGTGTGTGTGTGAGAGAGAGAAATCAAGTATTACACTGGAGTAACTTACATGTAGCAAGGTAGATGAAATGAAGAGCGTCATTCAGTTAAATATATGGAAAACATGGAAAGGGGTAGGTTTCCTGTCTCTGCCCAGGTCACTGCCCCCGCAGCTCCCATTGGCAGAGGCAGGCAGCAGAGCTGCCTGGCCATGCCTCTGCCTAGAAGCTGAGTGAGGGAGATGTCACTGCTTCTGTGGAGCCCCCTAGGTAAGCACCACCCAGATCCCACCTCACCGTGTCCCATGCCCCAGTCCCCTGTCCTCTCCGACACCCAAACTCTGCTTCTGGGGTGGGGGGCAGGAGTGTGGAGCCAGATAGTGAGCCTGACGGGTCTGCCAGCCACCCCTGTCCCCACCCTCGTAGAAGTGGGGGTTGTTCTGCCAGCCCCACCTTCCCCAGCAACAGTGGGGGTCCCACCCACTCAGGACCCAGGCCGCCCTCTCCCAGTACCCACAGGGCCACCGGGCAGCCACCCAAGTTTTAGTCAATGGTATTTTTAATAAAAGTCATAGGGCGTGAATTTTTGTCTATGGCCTGTGACCTGTCCATAACTTTTATTAAAAACATCCATGACTAAAACATAGCCTTTCCCATGCATAGGGAACTTGGAGCTGCAGTTAGGGTTCCTATGGGAAGTGTGCCCAGCTCTAGGGTTAGGGTTCCTGTGGAGAGGGAACTTTGGTCTAGGGTTTGGGTTCCTATGGGAGAGGGGTCTTGGCACTAGCATTAGGGTTCCTGTGCAGAGGGGATTTGGGGCTCAGGTTAGGGTTCCTATGGAGAGGGGACTTCAAGCTAGGATAAGGGTTCCCACGACAAGGAAATTTTGGGTGTGGATCAGGTTACCTACGTGTAAGGATTTGGGGCTAGGGTTAGGGTTCCTCTGGGAAGGGGACTTGGGGCTAGTGTTAGGTTTCCTGTGGGAAGAGTGCCACGCCCTAGGGTTAGGGTTCAATGGGGGATGGGTCTTAGGTCTAGGGCTAGGTTGGTTACTAGGTTGGTTCATATGGGTAGGTTACTTTGGGCTAGGGCTAAGGTTCGTATGGGGAGGTTACGTGGGGCTAAGACTAGGGTTCCTATGTGTAGGGGACTTGGCAATAGCATTAGGGTACCTATTGATAGGGGATTTGGGGCTAGTGTTAGAGTTCCTATGGAAAGGGTGCCCCATGCTAGGTTTTGGGTTCTTATTGGTAAGAGACTTGGGCTATAGTTTAGGTTCTTATGGAGAAGGTATTTGGGGCTAGAGTGAGGGGACTTGGGGCTAGATTTAGGGTTCTTATGGGGAGAGGACTTGGAGCTAGGGTTAGGATTCCTGTGCAGAGGAGACTTGGGGCTAGCATTAGGGCTTCTGTGAGGAGGGGAGTATGGGCTAGCATTAGGATTCTTATGCGGAGGGGACTTGGGGCTAGGATTTGGGTTCATACGCTGATAGGACTTGGGGATAGGGTTAGGGTACCTATGGGGAGGGGACTTAGAGCTAGATTTAGGGTTCCTTTGGGGAGGAGACTTCAGCCTAGGATTAGAGTTTCCATGAGGAAAGGACTGAGGATACGGGTTAGGGTACCTATGGGTAGGAGATTTGGGGCTAGGATTAGGGTTCCCCTAGGGTGAGTGTTCCTATAGGGAGTGGTCTTGGGGTTAGGGTCTGTATGGGTATGTGACTTGGTTAGGGTTCCTTTGATGATGGGACTTGGGGCTAGGGTTAGGGTTCCTGTAGGGATGGGATTTGGGGCTAGGATTAGAGTTCCTATGGGTAGTGGATTTAGGGCTAGGGCCAGGTTTCCTATGGGGCGGAGAATCGAATTAGGGGTGCCGATCAGAGGGTGCCCCGCTCTAGGTATACCATTCCAGTGCCGAGTGGACTTGGGGTTAAGGTTCCTATAGGGACAGGACTTGGGACTATGGTTGGTGTTCCTTTGGGGAGGGGACTTTGGGCTAGGGTTAATGTTCCTGTGGGAAGGGCGATCTGCCTTACAGTTAAAGTTCCTCTGGGGGAGGTGTCTTGGGTCTAGGGCTACGGTACATATGGGGAGGGGACTAGTAGCTAGTGTAAATGTTACTATGCAGAGAGCACCCCCACCTCAGTGGTAGGGTTCCTATGGATAGCGCACTTGGAGCTAGGTTAGGGTTCCTATGGTACAGCTCCCCACCCCAAGGTTAGGTTACCTATGAGTAGGGCTCCCAGGCCTAGGTTTAGGGATTGGATTTCATTATTTATCACAATACCTTCTCTTTCATAAATAGGACTGCTAATATCAATTTCCATCTCTGCTGTCAACACATTGTGTGACTCAGCAAAGGTCTCAGTGGCTGTTTACTTGTCTCTGAAATAGTCCCCACAATATTTCAGAGGTGGTCTAAAGTTTATTAATGTTTTAAAAATTCTGTTGTATCTTTGAATGAAAAGCAGTGGGGAAGTCCTAATTATTAATAGAAATACACTATTTGTAATTATCCCCCATATTAATAGATACTGTTCCTAGATTCAAAGGACACAGTAGTTTCCACATAGACACATCCCTCTTAATCTTCCAAAGATTGTGATAGTTCATTTCTGTGAGTTACATTACATTACAAGGAAAGATGCCATTTCAAACAATTCTGGTGAGGTTCCAATTCAGTTTTGAATCAGGCTTGTCCTTGATTTAGCTTGTGTTTTACTTTATACCCTTACAGTTTTCAAAACTAAAGGAAAGTATAGAAAACAATATCTGGGAATATGAAACTGAAGCCTAAACATTTCTATGGGATAGTTAAGATTGGACTGCAGCCAGTCCTTGTTCTAAATATTCCTAAAATGTAGCACAACATTTGAACATTCCGAGAGCTCTGGAAGACACTGAGCTTTGAAAACCTTACAAATCTACTTCTTCTGTTGGGATAGTGTGACTATACTTACCCCTTATCTTGGAACTATTGTTTAAGGGTTCAGACTGGCCCACACTGTTTCTGTCAGCCAGACTATTCTGTGTTCTCAGAGATATTGTGGCAAACTGATTTTTTTTTTAAAGCAAACAGCATTTCATGTCAATGGTCCTAGCACTCGTAAGCTTTCTTGAAATTTTCTGAAACTTACAAAGGTTTACTTCACTCCATTGTGGTTTGTAAATATGCTATATGAGATTTAAGAGCTGTAACAGATGTTCAACCTAATGTCATTGGAAGGTTCTGGAAATCCAGTTTTGGTCATTGTTTTGTGCCAAGCGTTTATTATAGTCTACTAAGACCAAAGAAATTAGCCCAAAGTCTGTTCAGAATGGAAGGGGATATGGAATACTGATTTTGACAGCGAAATAATGACTGTTCTTTTCATTATTCTACAGTTGACTTTATAAATTGAAACAAAATTACTTTCTTTACTAACAAAATTCAAAGATTAAGTTGAGCTGAAGTTTTTTAAAAAAGGCATTGTGTGTGCTACAAAACCAGAAAAATACTGTGTAATTTGTATCACAATGTACCACATGTATCTGGGCCCCATTCCTTCAGCTGTTATGCATGTGAAGTAAATGGGGACTATTTGTTCAAGTAAGGACTGCATGATCTAGCCCTTTATTATGATAAACACATGATAAACTTCTATTTGTGGAAGAATTTTAAAAAACTAGTAATGTTGGGGACAACTTACTGTTGTCGACACACGTGAAAAATAAGCATCTGATGTTAATCATATTTCTATATTATGATGACTTCAACAGTCATTTACTAACTTTGATGAAAATGATTGTCAGCTAATTTTTGGGCAATAACCCTCCAATTATAGAGGGCATCTGCTACATTAATAGCCCGGGAGACTGCCTGTTTGCTTTAAAGAGTAGGTGCATGTACAATTAAACTTTTGCTATGTTTCACTGTGTTCTCAATAGGAACACTGACCATTATGCACTACATGGCTTACAAAGCTGTGATAATGAAGCAATTTTGTTCTGAAAACCTGTACATCAAGGAAGCATTAAAGCTCATTAACTGAGTGCATCTTTCTCAACAAAACCTTTGAGAAAAATTGCACCATAGTGGGAGGATATAATAGTACAAAAGCATGGAGCAATTTGTTTAATAACTGTGACTCCATAGCAAGTAAACATTTTCACACAATTAGTCTATTAGTCTAATAGTTTGCTAAGACAGAATTTTTTTTTTTCAAAGTTTAGCATCTTCATTTTGCATAATTCTTCTTAACAACATTCAGTGGTGATATGTTATGTTCCCTTATCATTGGGGGCTGACCCAATCTTTCAAGCTGTCTATCTGTTGTACAGAATCGTAGGACTGGAAGGGACCTCAGGAGGTCTTCAAGTCCATTCCCCTTTCCTTCAGTGCAGGACTAAGTAATATCCCTCACAGTAATATCCCTCACTGGTATTTGTCTACTCTGCTCTTAAAAATCTTTAAAAAACCCAGAGATTCCACAACCTCCCTAGGCAATTTATTCCAGTGCCTAACCACCTTGACAGTTAGGGAGTTTTTCCTAATATCTAATCTAAACCGCCCATGCTGCAATTTACACCCTTTTATTCTTGTCCTATCCTCAGAGGTTAAAGAGAACACTGTTTTTGTCCCTCCAACTTGTAACAAGTTTTTATGTACTTGAAAGCTATTATCATGTCCATCCCCCCCTTTGATTCTTCTCTTCTCCATTTTTTCCAATGTTCCCTCATAGGCCATGATTAAAGGTCTAGAAAACATTTCTGTTGCCCTTCTCTGGACTTTCTCCAATTTGTCCACCTCTTTCCTGAATTGTAGTGCCCAGAACTGGACACAATACTCCAGTTGAGATCTAATCAGCGCGGAGTAGGGAAGAAGGATTACTACTTTTGTCTTGCTTACAACACTCCTGCTAAAATATCCTAGGATGATGTTTGCTTTTTTTTTTGCAACAGTGTTATGCTGATGACTGATAGTTTGCTTATGACCACCAGATCACTTTCTGCAGTACTCCTTCCTAGTCAGGCATTTCCCAATTTCTGTGTGTGTAACTGATTGTTCCCTCCTAAGTCAAGTACTCTGCATTTGTTCTTATTGAATTTCAACTTATTTACTTCAGATCCTTTCTCCAGTTTGTCCAGATCATTTTGAATTTTAATCCTTTCCTCTAAAGTGCTTGCAACCCCCGCCCCCCAGCTTATCATCTGCAAACAAGATAGAATAACTATATCTAGTTATCTCAACCCCATGTGATGGGGTGTGGAAAGTAGCACACAGTTTAACAGCAGCTGGGCAGGCCATGAAAGCTGGGCTTCAGTTTCACAGGGTTTTTCTAGGAAACAAGGGGTGCACTTTCAACGTGAAGCAGCAAACATATAGTCTGTAGGAGGCTTTAATCAGCAAAGAATGCTGGATGCAGACCTACAATCTATTAAGGAGCAGGTGCAAGTTGTGGAGCAAATCTTATTCAATTTACTTATTCAAAACTCCTATTACGGGGTAGATTATGCCACTCTTATCCACATTCAATAGCATCTTACCACTCAGTCCCATTAAGGTAAGACAGGACCATTCAGTATGTGGCCCACCTGTGTTTCACACTCTCACTGACCCCCTTGGTGTGGCAGTACCAGGGGCCACTCTCACAAAAGCTTTCTGTTAGGCTCCTAGGAGATCTGCCATCTGCTCTGTTTGGGTAGGCTGTCTCCTCCTCTCCTCCCAACTTCATTGACTACTGCTTTCTGTCTTAAGGCAACCTAAGATGTGTCCTGGAAGACTCAGTCTGCACCTCCAATAGTAATGTTGAGGGTGGGCCCCTTCCAATAATACTCCATCAGAGCTGTGGTGGGATTGCAGCAGCAAGGGTCCCTCAGAGTTTTGTGCTGCGATGGTGTTGGTGAGGCCCCCATTCCCCAGAGTTAAGATTAACAGGACATTTCCCACCTCTTGGAGTTATTGATTTAGTCTATCTGCATACTCCGGCAGACATCTGTCACACTCAGGTCATTTTTTTTCAAGCTTTTCTTTGACACTTCAAGGGGAAAAAACTTTTTTTTCTTTTTAAACAGAGGATGAGATTGTGATCTAATCACGTGAGTCCAAGGAGCTGGGGTTCTAAGCAGAAATCTATAGCACCTATGCTTTAATATATGTCTGAGTCCCATTGAAATGAGTAGGATTCTGGAGGAGCTAAGATACTCCCTCTAATGAGGAAAGGTGACCAACCTAGCTCCATATGGTATGACAGCACCAGCCAGTCAAACATTTCTATCCACCACTTTTCTAATATAAAGTTGGTAGCACTTACTGCTGTTTTCACATACTGTAGGTAGTAAAATTACATGCACACCACGCAGTGTGCCAGTGCACCATGTTAGTAATCATGTTTTCCTGTACTTAGTTTTACTCATCTTTAAGCAGGGGAGGTTTGTTTAAGCCTTGTTTACCTCTCATTTGGAGGATATAAAAACAGCTACATGCTACTAATATTTATTGTGAAGTGTTTTCTGCAGTTCTTTTATTAATATTTGCATTTTATCCATATACCCGAGTAATAAAAGCTGTTAAGGTCATGGTGGATTAGTTGGACTTTAATGTAATTTGATATTTTATAATGATTGCGTAAAGTATTTGTGCTATGCTTGTAGTCTAAGAATTACACACACATCCCAATATAGATTGAGATATTAAACAAAAATGCAATGAAATAGTGAACATAATAACCCCATTACTTTTCCTAATTCCCAATTTTGTATATGAAGGTTAAAATTTGTCATACTGTGAATAACTCAGCTAATATTTATCCTTATGCTAAAGCCTTTACTCATGTTGAAGAGTACCCTACTTTGAGTAGTCCCATTTCTTTGATTAATTTAAACAGATTTAAAGGCACATACTTCCTGCTAGGCATTGTGGCTAGGTTGTTATACTTCCTGCTGTTCATTCTGTCTACTTATGAGAGTATTGACAGCTCTGATAGTTCACGCAGCATATTTCCATGTGTGTCAATAACAACCTTATATAGCTCTAGTATCTTTGTGGAGCTGTTATTCATATTAGGCAGAAGAAATTACAGGGGATAGTCCAAGAGGTCATTTGGATTTTCTACATTCTTGTGGCATTAAAGAGTTTGGGTGTACTGAAGAAGGATGAAATATTTGCCTGTAATAAAAAAAAAAAAAAAGGGGGGGGGGAACCTCAGGAAAAGGAATCTTCCCCTAAAATAGTGGGCCAGTTATTCCTCTGTAAAAGGGCAACTATAGAAGTCACCATTAGTGACTCTTCTGCACTGAGAAGTAAATCTGAACTAGGGCCAAGCAATGTAAGATGGCAAATTTGCAATGTAGAGTTACCCCCAACCTTTGCCCTCTGTGAGTAACGATGGGTATCCAACTAAGAGCATTCATTCCGTGCACAATCATGATCGTTCATGGAAAGGATAAACAACTTGACATCAGAAACAATGTGCCATGCAAAAGCCAATCATCCTGTTCAGTGGGGAAAGGCACCAAGGGAAATTAGAAATTATAGCTGGTAGTGATGACTGGGAAGCATACAGTTTCCTTCCTTAACTGCTACTACATAGTATCTGAATACTTAATCTCAGTACTGTCTGCTGAATAAGAAAAATGTCTACTCTTCATTATCTTCTTTTGCTTGAATTGTGTTGTTTACCATGCTTTGATTTCTTCTTCAAGCCAAAGCTGGTTGATGATTTGCCTGCTGTTGCTCAACCTGTAGCATCTTCCCTGATTTACAGCCAAGAGATCTCCTCAACCAGAAAGCAATTTTTGTTAATTAGTAGCACAACGTTTCAAAGATGAGTTTTTCAGTCTTTTAATTTTGCAAAGTTTATTTTATTTTAACGCCCTTGCAAGCTGCTCTCAATAAAGTTTATTAATGTTAATAGTAGTCAAGTCATTTACAATTACCGTGATACTGTGTTGGTTAAGACAAGATGACAAAAGAAGACCCAGATTAGGTACTAGTTGTCCTATCCTTACTACTAGAAGCTTTTATTAAGGTACCAGTAACGTATTTTGAGGGCATTTTTGAGACATTTCTGAGTAATAGTTCAGATATTTATAGGAAGGTATTCTGAAAGGACTTTTCGGACACTGGCAGTTTATTATATCATTGCCACCAATTGGAATTACAAACTGTGGCTCCCCTATGCGTATATTTTGTCTGCTTTAACCTCTCAATAACTGTCATTTCCTTTTATTAGCTAATAAAACTTTATTTAGTTTACTATAGATTTGGGTGCCAGGATTGTCTCTAGTGTAAGCTCCAGAGCAGGGCTCAGCAACCTTTGGCACATGGCCTGCCAGGGTAAGCCCCCTGGTGGGCCAGACCAGGCCAGTTTGTTTACCTGCTCCGTTCACAGGTTTGGCTGATTGCAGCTCCCACTGCCCGCAGTTTGCCGCTCCAGGCCAATGGGGGCTGTGGGAAGTGGCGCGGGCCAAGGGATGTGCTGGCTGCAACTTCCCACAGCCCCCATTGGCCTGGAGCAGTGAACCGTGGCCCGTGGAAGCCGCAATCAGCTGAACCTGTGGACCTAGCAGGTAAACAAACTGGCTTGGCCTGGCCCGGCCTGGCCCAGCTCATCAGGGGGCTTACCCTGGCAGGCCGTGGGCCAAAGGTTACTGACCCCTGCAGTAGAGTACCAAATGATACACAGTAAATGACTGGTCTCTGGGGACTGGAAGCAACCTAAATGTGATGTGATTTTTGGTGTAAGTAAACTGGACTTTGTGATAAAATGGTTATCTTGGTGGCAAGATAGACTGGAGAGTTTACAGTGACTGTCTGTGATTTCATGGTAAGATTAGTATAGTGATCTAGGAGTTCACACTTGTTGCTGATTTGGTGAAATCCAATTACAGAATACACCACCAGTTTGGGGGTGTTTGCTCTGTTTCCTGGAAATCTGCCCTGAGGTAGGCATTCACAGTTGTGAGCCAGCATGACAGATACTAGTAATCCTATCCTTACCACTAACAGCTTTTATTCAGGTACTTTATTTTGAGGCTATTTTTGAGACATTTCTAGGTAATAGCTCACATGTTTATAGAGATTAGCAGGTAGTGAAATCACTGTGGGCAGAGTCTTCTGAGACAGGTTACCCCCCTGTACCCTGACAATGTACTGTGTTGACTTTCCATGGAGCTATGCCAATTTATACTAATTGAAGTTCTGAACTCCAATTTCCAAATGCGCTCCCATTGAGAGCAGTTACTTTCGCAAATGATTAAAGATGGACCTTAACGTTCAGATTTGTTTTGCATATGCACTCTACCTGACAGACTGGGCTTGTAATTTGAGCCCATTTCTTCAAAGGACATTTTCCGTGGGGGCAGTAAACTGGCATTTCCACTGCTGAAATATCATTTCCAGAACTCCTGTTTCTGAGTAGGATGATACTTTCTGGTCCTTAGGACATACTGTGATGGATAATAAAATGACTTCTATAGGCACTAAGGAGCTCTGGGCTACAGCTGGGTGAATAACTGATGTTTCAATTCACTAACAGTTCTGAAAAATAATAAACACAATTGTGTTATTGGAACCAAACCCAAAAATTCAGAAAAATTTCTGGTAAATCGAAAAACTGACCAAAAAGTCCTTTATTTTCCAGATGGTTTTTAACATAAAAGCAAAAAAAATTAAGGGCTAGATTCACAAAATGACCAGAGAGGGAGGTGATGCTGCCCAATCTCTAGCTCGGATGCTCACACGGGAAAACTGAGTTCAGTTTCCCCATCATTTTGATGTGGAGCAGCAGCATGAACTCAGGTCTCTCATGTAAGTGCCGTAACCCTGGGTCTATAGAATCATTCTCATTTTCTCTCTTTGGTCCAATGAGTTTTGAAGTGCTTTTGGAAATTTCCCTGGAAATTTATCTGCATATTAGGCACTGAAACACCTTTAAAAATCCAGCTACAGTCTTTAATTACATGGTCATATATTATTTTTTTCTATAGGACTTTTAATGTTGGACTTTTTAATGCAGGTTTAGATTTTCAAAGCAAACTTTAAAACAACAATAAAAATTCTGGCATATGAAATCATATTGGTACCCATGTGTTTCATCAGCAGAACTGGAACTCATAGGCCCAGAGCATAAACCTCTGCCACTTGACCCAATGAAGGAACTTTTATACCAGTAGTAGGTTGCCATCTATGTGGACCAGCATTAGAGGGGGATTTGCTGTTGTATGTTTCACAGAAATTTGAGGACAGCAGAGGAATGCTGAGACTCAAGAATCTTAAGTTCCTGAACAGATTCTGGAGAGGATTGTGCATTAAAGGCCAAAGACCCTTCAACTTCTGTTCCCCCACACAAAGCCGTCACTAGGAGGGTGTGGGGCCTGGAGTGGAAGTGATGTCATTTCTGGGAACGACCTTGCCTGGGGCAGGTAAGGGACTCTAGGGGAGGCGGTGCCTTCCCAAACATCTAGGCGTGGCCCTGCCAACACTCAGCCCCCCAGATCGCCACTTCGGCGATGATATTGGGATCCAGGGGGCTGGAGCCACACCACCCGCCTTCCCAGGGCTGCAGAGGTCATGGCAACACCACACGCTCTCCCTTCCAGCACTCCATGACTGGGAAGGCTGCATCGACACCCCCATGTGCCACCCTCCTGGCACGCTGTCCCTTGGGTGGAAGGGGCAAGCCTGGGGGTAGTCTCCCCCAGCCAGCAGTTCCCCCACCTCTCATGTGTTGCTGGCCAATTGCACCAGTCCACAGGGCCCCCCAAAGTGCTGGGCATGGAGTGGTCATCCCAATTCGCCATCCTCTAGGGATGGCTCTGTCCCCCCCCGAACCTGATCCCTTCTGTCCTATCCGCCTCCCATCTGTTCTAGTCTTGTCTCCGGTCCCCCATCCTAGATTCTCATCTCAGTCCCATCTGAGTCTCCACCCTTCTTGCCCAGCCAGTCTCAGTCTTCCACCCTCAGGTTCCTCATCTGATCTCAGAATCCCCTCCCACTGTGCTCAGTTCCATCGTCCTCCACACAGTTCCTTATCTGATCTATCTCCCTCTTCACCCTCCTTCCTTGCTTACTGGCTCCTTGTCCAAACTGAGTCTTATTCTCCCAGGAGCTCCCAATATTAGTCTGTCCCCGCCAGACTACTTGTCCCAATCTTCTTCTCCTACATCCCTCAACCCAAGTCCAGATTTTGTCTCTTCTACATTTTTGAGGAGGTGTTCTCCTTCATGCTGCTGGGGAGTACTGAGAACACAGGAGAGAGAGTCTCCCTAGCTCTCAGTTATGGTGCACGATGCAACAGAAGTCCACAGCCACCATGAAAAGCAACTTCAGAGAAAGTCCTGCTCATCTCTTGAAGCCTTGGGATGGAGCATGCATACTCTGGACAGCACAGAGGAGCTGTGAGGGGCTGGAGCATGTTCAGTGCAGATAGACCCTTCAGAGAACTTAGCTGCCAAATGCTACATCTATACTGAGCATGTGAGAACTGCCATTTTTGATGCTTATAACTTGGCCAGATTTGGCGCATCCCTGACACCAAGGTGACTCCTTTTCCTTTCCTGCCAGATTTCAAGTTCCTCCTCCAAAGCATTGAGCAACTCTAGTGTCTCCATGAACTGTCTCTATGATTTTTTTTAATGTGGTCAAAACACATTGTCCCTCATTCTCGTTCTCAGAAACAGCTGCACCATATTTGCTGAAACTTTAAAACTGTAGCCTGAGACAGACCTCCAGCATACCAAATTTTATCCCAAATAGTTAGTCTGGCAAAGTGACTAGCAATTGGAAACATGATGCTATAAAGGGAAATGCTGGGAAATCTGACCTATAGGAGGCACAGTCAGCTCCATCTACAATTATATTATTTTTGGTAAAATGTTGATATTAAAATAGCATGTAATTGCAGGCTGTCTTGATGATGTTTGCTTTTAATTAGTTCATGTCTCCAGTGAACCACTACAGATTAGGTCATAGACTTAACCTTTCCAGGGTCATCTATTCAAGCCAATGAGTAATTTTACCACATCAGACTCTCATTTTGTTTTTGTTTTTGTTTGGCTGGTTTTTGGTTTATGTTGTTCAAGAATGTTAACTGACTCTTTAGACATTGGATTATAACTGCAGCTTTCCATACGGATGGATTACATATGTGGAGATGAAGTCCATTTGTTAAATTGCTACATTTCATGATGAATAAAATGTTCCCTTCACCTCTGAATACCTCATATGTCCTTTACCCAATTATCCTTTTCCTCAAAATTATTCTACCATCACTGGGAAACACTTGCTTTTAGCCATGGAGTAGGATAGAACAACAAACTTTAATGCCGTGACATTGGTATGTAAGGAAAAACTATTTAAGATAAATTTTGTGGGGATTTTTTGGCTCCTGTTGTTCCATGTACATTTGGATAATTCTCCTGGCTTTACAGGTTAAGAAATACAAAAAAAATCCCAGTCAATTTAGTAAAAAAACTTGATAAACCATTCCTAATATGGTTTTTCCTGTAATATATCTGACATATTTAGAATCCATAAAGATGAGGTCTCAACACTCATTTGGGATAAGCTGCACCACTCCCTTGCAGGCTGGCCACTCATGAGTAATGCGGGATCCCAAAGAGTACTTCTAAAACCCCATGAAAATATCCTGCATTCCATATATTTGTACACACAGTGGGTGACAGTTGTGTTGATCTTTGGAAGGAAAGTTTTGATTTTTGTAATTATTTCTCACACAGGTCTATAAAAACCTGGAGGCTCCAAACTTTTATTCATCCGAGGAGCCCTTTTTTCACTTTGATAGGGGCTACTTCAGACTCATGTCACAACCCCCATTATTCTTTTTGCTCAGCTTGTGACTCCAGCCATGGGAAGAAGAGCAGAAGCTACTTGTCCACTACTCCCTACTCCAAGTAAGGAGGCAGAGAGGAAGACAGAGAAGGGCAGGAATTGGGAAGAGTCCTGACTGCACTTTCACCATTTACTGATCAGGCTAGATGGCCTGGAGCATGTGTATGTGTGTGGGAGCTGCTTCATGGTAAGAAGTGAAGTAAATTACTATGCCCCTGGGAGTGAGAGGTAGTAAGTGGGAGCAGGCGAAAAATACTGATTCTGAGTCTCAGGCCACGTCTAGACTACGCACCGGATCGGCGCGTTAAAATCGATTGCTCGGGGATCGAAATATCGCGTTTGGTCTGGACACGATATCTCGATCCCAGAGTGTGCTTAGATCGATTCCGGAACTCCAGCTAGACGACCGGACTTCCGGAATCGACACAGCGAGCCGTGCACATCGATCCTGCGCGGTGAAGACGGGTGAGTAAATCGATTTTAGATATTCGATTTCAGCTACGCTATTCTCGTAGCTGAAATTGCGTATCTAAAATTGATTTAATCTCGTAGTGTAGACCTGGCCTCAGCTCATTCAGTGATCTGCTCTTAGAGCAGTGCAGCTATGCAAACCCCCCTCTTAACAGTATAAAGGTTTGTAATACATGTTCTTCACCACTCAAGAGCAGCTTTATGATAATTCACTATTAACTACCAATATCAGCAATAATTATGGACACAGAAAAAATTATTTATTAAATAGTTGTAAGCCAGCTGCTCTGAGGAAACATATTCTTTTTCTTACAATCCAAGAATTGAAATTAACTGAAAAGACTGCATTACAAATGCATTATCAATAGATGAATACAGTGTAATTTAGTGTACTCTGTTAAATGTCTTTAGATGTTCAGGCAGTTTAAATTGATAATTTAGTTAATTAACCAAGATTTGTTCAAGTTGTAGCCATTTGACAACCAATGAGAACTAGTAAACATATTGTGATTTGAAATCTGATCTCTTCAACTAAGGTTCTCTACAATTAACTTTCTTCTAAATTAACAAAAATAAGGGGAAAATGAAAAATAAATCAAACCTACTAAAATGTGAGTATTAAATATGTAGTATGGGTCTTTTCTTATGTGCATTTGAATTTGTTGCTGAGTTAGGAATGGATCCTGCAACCGTCTGTCACCTAAGACCAGATTGTGAGTCCTTTAGTCACACTGGTGAGCAGTTACTCATGTGAGTAGTGTGTGGGGACTTTCAGCCTAGCTCCTAAGTAGCCCTGTGGATGATCATGAGACTACTACTGAGAAAAAGTTGGGGGATTGGTGGGGGAATTGCACTTCTTCCTTTATCTTATTTCTGTTCCCTCTTTCATACCTTGAAAGAAGTTTTGTCTCAGTTCCCCAGATAAAATATATTAATCTTGCATCTCAAGGCTGGATCTAGCTCACATTGAAATCAGTGGGAGTTTTGCCATTTACTTCAAATTTTATAGGGTTCGAACATATGTTTGTAAAATGCCATTCTGTTAATTGGTGAATAAATTATCCCAAGTCAATGGATATCTCAAAAAATAAGTGGTGTTTTCATAGGCCAGGCTAGGAAATTGACTTCTATTATTATCCTCTCAGGTAGTATCAGTGAGATTACTCACAGCAATAAGCACTATTACTCTCAGCAATAAACATCAAGTATTTGTAGGAGAAGGCCCTAAGGCAGAGACAGCCAAGAAAGACTGGATACTGGATAACAGCTAACACAAAAGAGGGTGCTAGAGATTTCATTGATTAGAAACACAATATTGGAAGGATTCTTGAAAAAAAGGGAATTTTAAGAAGATTTGAAAGAAGAGGCAGAAGGGCTATTGGTAGACAAAGAGAAGAAGAGTTTGAAGAGATTTTAAGAGGACATTGACAAAACATCTCTCAACAGAGTGATATAATTTTTGTTTTCCTTTGTTTTAACCAACTGATTTCATCGATTCCATATAACCTTTCCTTTGCTCTGCAAAAAGTGTAGAAAGATGTGTGAAATCCCTTGTCTTGAAGCATCCTTTGTTGCATAATATATGATGGCATGGGTACTGCAATAATTATACAAATTTTATAGCTAATCCTCAGTATCAATAATAACTTTGGAGAAAATGGTATTGTGCCATTCACTCCCAGAGAATAATAACAATATTAATGCAGCCCTGACACTTGGCAGCATTGCTTCCCCCGCCTGTGTTCACTTGGAAATCAGAACAGCAAGCACAAAAAACACACATTTCTGGCTGCAGTTCTGCTTCTACAGTGTCAGAGAGAATTTGACATTTAATGATATGTAAAGTGTTGTTCGCATTTGATTGTAGTATACTATATATGCTTTGGAGCATGACTTAAAAGTAATTTAACAACTGGAATAACAGGCATTTGGGAAGAAACTAATTTCATACGAAGGCAGATCACAGACACTAGGCTTGTTCATAAAAATGTTACCTTGTTATGCTATACAAAGTTGGATATCAAGCTGGCATGGAGAAGAAGGATGTGGGGCAACATCCCTTGGTTCAGACTAGATGAGATCCACTTGACAAAATAGCATAATTAGCTTAAATGTAAATACTGTAACTAATTTGCTTTACAGACCTGTATCTTGTCTTCAGCTTCCGTTGATACAAAGTGTAGATAAAATAACTGGCCTGAGCCTTTTCATAACATTTTAAAACTTTTTAAAGGAAATATTAGTGGATGTGTAAGAGATCAAGTTAACATCCCTGGGGAATGGAGTGCTCTGTTTATCCATAAGACTAGTCCAGGAAGATCAGTGGAAGCAATGCAGCACCAATTTCCAGAAATCAAGCACTGCATTAGAGTGCCTGTGTAAGCGTTGTGTGCTTCTCAAAATGTCCCACCAGTGTGCTTCAACCTGGAGCAGGAGGGAGCCTTACTAAGAGAGTGAACGTGTAATTGTATTGTCTCAGAAAGTATCATAACTAGTATCCTCAAAATGTGTGAATAAATTCAGTTAAGCATCCAGAGTTTGATGCTAATTCCCACAGACTCAGACTAGTGAAATCTTTAAGATACATCAATCACTAATTAAGATAAAATCTAAAATTTTCTTCAGACTACTCTAGTGACAGTATTTAAATCCTTTTTTTTTCTCTTTCATACCTCACAGTTATGTCACACAAGCTTAGAGGTTTCTGAGCTAAATGTATTTTACTAATACAAATTATTTTCACTACTTCAGCAGCTTTCACCCAGGAAATTAAAGTGCTTTACCAACTGTAATGAAGTCAGGCTCACGAGACACTTGTGACGGAAGAAAGGGATAGAGAAGGATCACTTTGACTCACCACTAGGATGGAACGAGGGAGCACCACACGGCAGCATAGCGAAGGAAGTTAAGAAGAATACCATAGCCACCTAAACAGCAGGTGAATGTAGACAGGCAGGATGTAATTGTCCAAACTGGAATGTAGTTGGAACACTAGCATTAACATCTCTACTCTTTTTTTATGGGATCTTAGCTTAAGGTATAGAACTTGGAGTCAGGAAATCTATTCTCCTTTCTACTCCTACCACAGTCTTCCTGAGTGACATTGAGCAAGTCACTTTACTTCTCTGTAGCTTTTTTCTATTTTTAAAATGTGGCTACAAATTCTTAACTAACTCATGTGAAGTTTAATTCATTCATATTTGTAAAGTACTTTGAACTCTTCAGATGCTATAGATATACAAACTAATATTATCTTATGCGGTTAATAGCACATGTTCACCAGCAGATCACCCTTCAAGTTCATTATGGACCCAGAGACAAGACTCTGACCTACTGTTCATATACCCACTTTGCAGGATCTCGGAGAAAGGAACAATATCATGCCTTAGTTGGAGAAGCAAGGAAGGTGGAGAGATGGTCTAAAATGTCTTTCACTTTTGATGCGCGTGTATGTCTGGATTTGTTAGACTTTTTCCCCCTAATTGCGGGAAATTATGCAAAGTGAAGGCTGTAGATACTGTCTTTTGTAGAATTCTATGTATTTTATTGCCATACTGATATTACTTTTCATTTTTGTTCTAAACTGCAGGACAATATAGTCTAAAAGATGTGTTAAGATATGTGGATCTTGCATTATGTTGTGAATGTAATTTTGGTGTCATTTTTGGTGAATATTAATTGAGTTCTATGGGACAACTATCCTGAAACGCAAGAATTCAATGATATAATGAAATTCATATAGAACAACATGCCCAAGCTCATTTGAGACTACTTTGTCATATTCTCTTCAGTTAAAAAATTTATCTATTGAGGAATGTCTTGGGTGATATTATAGATGAATGCATAGATGAATTCACACTTAAGAATGGAGTTGCATTTCAGCCCCAGTGACAAATGTCTAATTTGTGCTTTTGGAAATCTTCTTGCACATCTTGAAATCCCACATATTCTTGAACATTTTAGCAGCTAATCTCAGATCAAAAGAATATAAGGAAAAAAAAAAGCCCTAAACATCAAAGATGTTTTTTAAGAGTTTACCAATTTCTTCTTGCTTCAGCATTCTAGAATCTGGACACTAGTTTTGAGAATGCTGGATTGTCTGCTAAAAAGAATATCTTTTCAGTCACTTAAACATCGGGTATACTGGTAATTTCTATCTTTGTACATTAAATTAGCTTCTCTGTTTCTTCATCAGAGCGTCTGGATGATAGGCTGCAATAAAAAAGTGTATTGAATATAATTATAGTAATTTAGACAAAAAGTGTTATTTCAGTACAATTAACGTTAGGTTAAAAAAATTCCAGTATGATTTTCAATTATAAAAAAGCAATGAAATTCACTGATGAAAAGTATATCAAAACAGAAGTGTACCAGAGAAATCTTCAAAAGGAAGAAAAGTATTAAACATCTATGGCAGGATTCTGCTCTTACATCTCACGCTGTTCATGATAATTAAACGCATGGAGTCATCCATCTAATGTTACTAGTATGCTTTTACAAAAGGGTTAAATCACTTTGTTGAAGTGTGTGGGTGTCAGTGACTGGCCCTAAGAATGAAGTAGTTCCAGCTCCCCTGTACCAGAGCAGGTCCCCCCATTTGGTCAATTAAAATGACTGAGCAGCACCTGGATGCTATAAAGGATCAAAGGTAAGAAGAAGAACAAACCCAACAAATGAGAGAGAGAGAGAGAGAGATCCACCGAGTCAGAGCAGTCTGAGTCAGGAAAGGCATTTGAGAGTTGCTAGAGATCAGGAGACTGGAGGAATCCTGGAAGGAAGCAGAATGTGGTTCTTGGAGAAGGCTGAAGGCAGGAGACCAGCAAATGGGTTTGCTGGCCAGTGTCCCCAAACCAGAAAGCCAGGATTGGAGGGTGAGAGAGGACTGAAGGCAGGAGGAACAGCAGAGGGAGTTGTCCAGTAGCTTTAACTTGGAAAGCTGGAGCCACAGGCGGAAGGCAGGAAAGGAGAGGAGGAGTTTATCTGCTGATATGTCCGGGGCCAGAGAACTGGATCCCGAGGAACCATAAGAGAGAACCAGGGAGTGTCCCAAAGCTGTGCTGGTGAGGCAGGCTGTGGTGAGGGGTGCCAGGGCTGCATGTTGTATATTCTATTTGGATTATGTAGGAGAAAATCTGGACTATGGTGTTGGAGCTTGTTATGTGCACAGGAGGTTTTCTTTTGTAATAAATTACCCTGCAAAGGGCTATTGGCTCTCAGAAAGACTCTTTGCACTAGTTCTGGGGACTCTGAAGAAGAGAAACTGAGGCAGGCATGCCTGTCATGCCACGGTCTGCAGAGAAAGACACTCCAGGTGGACAGTGCTGTGATAGTGGGGCTTTGCAATGTTGCTAGAATTCCTACATGCCTCACTCAGCATAGTGAGTAGTGTGTGATGTATGTGTAAATATTTTCCCCTTAATTCCTACAACTTTTCAAGAAATCGAGGAGCTTCAGAATTTATTTAGTCAATGCTTAGTAATGTTTTAAAAGGCTGGTTAATGTTTAGGTGATTTATCCCTAAAGGATTAACCAGTGCTTTGGAGTTAAAGGCACTGCTATTCCAGATAGAAGGTGACTACTGCTTTGATCCATCTGTATTACTGAGAACCCCCCTAAATATCTTAATCCACTCTTCTGCTGAGCCCTTTGTCCCATTGCTTCTAACTATTGACTGCTCCACACGCTGAAGGAGGCAACATAGATGTGTAGCGGGGCAAGGATAGAGACAACAGAATATTCAGAACTGAAGAGTGGGAACATCAGCATTAGAAGATGTTCCAAAAGACTGAGCTCAGAATGGAGAGGGCAAGGAAGGTGTGAGGAGGAAAAAAGAGAGTCCCTCTCTCTACTGAGAACCCTGATAACATGAATACTCATTGGTCTTGTTCAAAGGGCTAATGGAAACTTAGCTTGGAGGCAGGGCCAGTGCAAGGATGTTTTGCGCCCTAGGCAAAACTTCCACCTTGCACCCTCCCCCACCCGGCACCCCTGCCCTGAGGCGCCCCTTGCGGCAGCTCCCCACCTCCCACCCTCTGCCCTGAGGCACTCCCCCCGCCCCAGCTTGCCCCTGCTCCGTGCACGAGCACCCCGAGCATGCTGTGGCCACTTCACTTCTCCCGCCTCCCAGGCTTGTGGCGCCAATCAGCTTAGGCGCCGCAAGCCTGGGAGGCAGGAGAAGTGAAGCGGCCACGGCGTGCTTGGGGAGGAGGTGGGGCGGGGAGTTCCCCTGTGTGCTGCCCCCTCCCTTACTTGCTGCAGGCGGCCTCCCCGCACTCCCCTGCCCCAGCTCCCTCCACCTAAATGCCAGCAGCGACTGGGATGGCTAAAGATCTGGTCGCTGCCGAAGAAAATGGTGCCCCCCCAAAATGCCAGCGCCCCCCAAATACCAGTGCCCTAGGCAATTGCCTAGGTCGCCTAAATGGTTACACCAGCCCTGCTGGGAGGGAACTGTGTGTGACCTGTCAGCCTGCTTCTCGTTCTGCCATCTTTCCATTGCCCATCTTTGAGTTTCTGTCCCTTGCAGTCTCCTCAGTGCAGTGTCCCCTCTTCAATTCCCTCTGCCATTGGTAATATTTGCCCTTCTTCTCCCTGTCCACTCCCACCCCCCCAGAATGGTCATCCTGTTCTTCTCCACTCTCTAGGTCTCCTTCTTCCACCTTCTTCTGTCCCCATTCCTGCCCAATGCCTTCAACTCTGAGTTTTCCCTTCTTGCCTATTTGATTTCCCCCTCCTACTGGGTTCCCCTGTTCCTCTTTATCTGCTGAGCAGCACTGAGCTCAAGCTGCTGCTGGATGTGGTTTCCTGCCTACTGAAGCTGGAAGGTGGAACTGAGTGAATAGCGCAAGGAGAAGACAACAGAGAGACTAGCTACTCAGAGGCTGGAGGAGAGAACTAAGGCTCAACTACTTGAGACAGGCATGGCTGGGAGAGAAGCTGAAATCTAACTTTCCAAGATGTTGGAATAGAGGCTATTCGGGTACTGAATATGCACAAGGGATGGAATCTTCATAAATGATCAGCACTGGCTTAACTGCTCCCATTGAAATTAGTGGTAAACCTTCATGATTTTAATGGGAGCAGAGTTAAGCCAACTCTGAGAACTTTTGAAAATCTTACCCATGTTGTCTGATTTTATTTTATTTCCCCAAGGTATGGCATGAGGATTTACTAATGCGTGCTAAAGGGCGATTTCAATTCCTAATTAATGCCATCAGTATTTTCAAATGAGGCACCTTTTTGAAATGTGGAAATAGATTTGAGTTTAATTTCTAATAAAGTAAACATGCTAGTTTTCCTATTGTTGCTATGTAGTAGAATATGGTCTTGCCTGGAGTCGATAAGATAGAAAATTGTGGTTAATAATGAAAGCTAAATGAGGAAATACTTTAATGATGAGATGTCATGTGCCTGACTATAAAATAAATAGAAATTATCACATTTGAGAAACTACTCTGAGTATTTGAATTGCTCTTGACAACTTCATCTATATATCATGCCCTTCTGGATTATGCACTTTCTAGTTCTTAATAAGCAAACAAATGAAACAGAATTCCTTACCTAGAAGATGTTGTTTTCAATACAACGTCAACAAGCACAGATAGCATAGAAGAGCCAGCATAGCAAGCTACAGGGTTATTTTTCATTTACACATTTTGTTAGTTACAAAACAAGATGAGAAATGCATTTTTTTTAATCTTTACATTTCTCCCCACCCTTCACTACCACACACCATTATAACACACGTCAAAAGAGTTCTTGTCATTTTACAGAGAAGAGAGGGAAATTGTATTACCCGTGTTAGAGTAGTATAATACATCCTGACATTGAGTCAAAGGAGTAAAAATTCCAAGCTTTCCACAGGGTATTGGCATAAAGAAAGCTTGTGTTTGACAGTTCAGAGATCACACTTTAGCCAACAGGGAGGAAACTTTGAAGAAAGTATAAGTTTGTTATGGTTTTTCCTTATCTTTTCCAAAATATTTTTCATGTGCGTGCACATGCACACTCTGATATACCACTGAAAGAATGCCTCAGAAGTACACAATATTACTGGATAGAGCAATTGAATTTATATTGTTCAGATAAATTTTATTCTACAAAATCAGTTATTAAAAAAAAATAGATTTTAGGATTTATTTTTTTTTAACCAGTATTGCCCAGGGTTTAGAGCCAGTCAAACAATCCACAGTTATTTGTCAAATATTTTCATTGATAAATTTCTCTTTTTTTTTTAAATAAACATTATTTGTTCAGCTCTCATAATGACTTTTACATCTCTAAGAACTCTCAGAATGAAACTTGCAGGTGAGTAAAGCACATAATGCACCTCTTCTGGAACACCTTCAGAAGTGCTGAAATCCTAGGGCATATTTGAAAGTGATTCTAAAGCCTCACCTATACTACAAAGTTAGGTCAATATAAGTCACCGTTAGCCCATTTATGCATGTTTGCACTCAAATTTGTCTCTGGCCAGTGTAAGTGTCCTGTTACAACGACATTCTAAAACCACCTCTGTGACCATGGTCAAACTATTTTGGTTGGCTCATTGCAAGTGTAGACAATGCCTGACCTATGTTGTCCTTAATAGTCCTCCAGCCACTGTGCCACAAAACCCTATTTCCAACAGTGACCACTCTACTCACATTTTTAAAACTCTACTGACCAGAGGTTACAGAGACTGGAAACCCGTCTCTCTCTCCTCTACCCCCTTTAAGATCTGGTGTGGTTTTGAAATGCCCTTTCCTAGTTGCCCACTTTGGCAAGCATACCTGGCAGCTCATCTTTGTTATTTATGTCCAACCGACCAGGGTTCCATGCACACACAGCAATTCGAGGCACACTCCTGCCTGGAGCAGAGAAGAAGTGTTGGATCTCCTGGGAGTGTAGGAAGAGGCTGTGCAAGCACAGTCTATGGAAGCACAACTACAGAAACAGTCATAGAAACATGGACATCTGCAAGCAGATTGCATGGGGGATGCAGGCAAAGGGATACAATAGGGATCAGCAGCAGTGGCATAGAAAAGCAAAGGAGCATCATCAGGGATACCATAAAGTGAGAGAAGGCAAAAATCTGGTGATGTCCCACAGACTTGCTGCTTTTAGAATGAACTGCATGCCATACTTAGAGGAGAACCCACACCACCATGGATACTGTGGAGGAGCCCAAGACACAAATTCCTGCAGTGAATAGTGAGGAGGCAGAAGTGGAGGAGAGAGACACAGTAAGAGACTCCAACAATGCCGTGAGCAGGATCTATTTGAATCTCAGCAGGAGTCTAGCTATTCCCACAAGGCAAGTGTGGATGAGCCCAGTGATGAAAGGAAAAGGAGCTTGGATAAGTGTGTGCATGCATTTTTCTTTACCATGTTTTATTTGCTTTTCCTTCTTCTCTCTTTCCCCTTTCCCATCTCTTTCCCCCGCCCCCATTTAATGATGGCACTTGGCCTATCCTCAAGTTTATGAAACAAAGATATCAACTTTTCATTGCTTTACTGGTATATTGTGAGAAAATTAAAAATTAGGAAGTACATTCAAAACAAATTCTTCAACTCTACCGTGGCAGTCTGAATATACAATCCACATCAATTTGATATCGTGTGCTTGGGCAGAGGTAGAACAAACAGAAATAGAGACAGCCTCTGCTTTCCATTCCCGTGTTTGGGAAGGGTGAAATATGTCTGTTTATGTGAATAACAATGTCTCTTTCATCGAGATCTCTCAGGAGGATAAAACGTTTTGTAGAGAAATTCTGCAATTCTCTCCAGAAGGTTTTTAGGGATGGCAGCCTTATTTCTTCCTTGGTGGTAAGACGCTTACCCATGCCATTCTTTGAGTTCAGTTGGCACCATCACAGCAACTGGCTAGTGCCATACAGGCCCAGTTTGCTTCAGGACACCAGGAGCAGCTGGGTTCTGGCCTTTATAACCCTGAGGAGTGAGGTATCAGACAAAATCAACACTGCCAGTGAAAAATAGTGCCAATATTCACAGCCCTGATCCTGTTCTCTGACTTGTGCAAAGGGCAGAGAATCATATAGCTTTATGCAACAGAATATCACTAACTCCCCACCCCTACATCCCTGGGAGACTGTCCTCACCATGGTTGGAGCTGGAGACCTCTTCTGCTCTACCAAAGTATTCCAAAGCTCAAGTCTCAATAAGGCTTTCTTACTGTAAGTATTTATGGGAATAACATAGGGGTGTTTTGAGACTTACCTATCCCTTTCTGCTGTGATGGTAAATCTGATTGTACGTGTGTCTGCTTTATCAGCAACTTCTTGAGTGGTGGCTTTGAGGAGTGTCCCCTTCGTGCCCACAGAAAGACTGACCTTGAGGAGGAGGAGGAAGAGGAGGACTAGGGTGGACCTATTTTGCGAGATTCTACAAGCCACTTCTACACTGAGTCATGGACAAACAACTTGAAGGGCCAATATGATGAAGAGCATGGAGAAATATAGGGATGGAAGGCAAAAAGACCCAAGAGTTTCAGCAGCACATGGCATCACATGGATATGACATCACTGACCTACAGCTCCTTGCCAGAGGACAGCGTCAGATACTCTGACCTGTGAAAACTACAGACTGATAGCCACAATGCACTACAATAAAGTACTGTTTTGTTTACACAAATGGATATAAAGGTTTGCTTCCCTTTAAAAAGGAATGTTAAATATTTCACCCCATTATGTTTGAAATTTGTATGACACAGTGAGTTTGCATTTTGATTTTGTGCATTGATTGATTTTTTTCATTCAAAGTATCTTTATCAGTTCTCAACGAATGTTACAGTATGCATAGTAGCAGCCAAGAAATCAAACACTACTTATAAATGCACACCAAGCACCACTGAATTCATAGCGTGAGGAAAACACAACCATACTTATAAATGTACAATGAGCACCACACAATTCATAGTGGCAGGCAAAGCCCTAGGCCCAGAAGTCTTTATAACTTGCAGCAGGCACAACATAATAGACACCAGCAAAAAAAAAAAATCCAAAATACATAATTTAAATTACATAAGACATACATTATCTCAAGACAGCAAGACAGAACACTACTGTGGCTCGCAGTGAAAAATGAACCTTTAAACACTTTCCCTCACTCAAATTCCTAACTCCACATTGGGCTCTTGTTATAGCCCTGGTGTCTGACACTTCAAATTCAGCAGACGTCCACTTCATCTCACCCCTCCACTCTAGCTGCAGCTTTCCCTGCTTTCCCTCCCATATATTACTTATTTCAGTGGGAAATCATTTACAACAGTATACAACATGCAGCTACAACCGTTGGGATGTTGTTAATTCTTACTGAGGTCTTATCTAGTGAGTAAAAAATGCCAGCAACCCATCAATCTACCAAAAGCACATTCCACAGTTATTCTGCACCTACTGAAGCAGTAGTTGACTCTTTCCTTAGTGCTGACCTCATGGCCCATGGTGGGCTTCATAAGCAAAGTTTAGGGCAGGTTCCTCAGAATCACTATTGGCATTTCTACATTGCCAGTGGTAATCTGCCACTTGGGAAAGAATGTCCCTGCATGCAGCTTTCTGAACAGTCCTGTATTCTCAAAGATGCAAGCATCACACACCTTCCCAGGACAACCCACACTAATATCAGTGATGCATCTCCTGGTGATTCACTAGTGCTTGGGTAACCATAGGAAAATATCCCTGTGCTGTTGATATACTCAGTAGCATGGTGGGCTACTGCCAAAATAGGGATCTCTGTTCTGCCTATTGCCCCACTGGAATTCAGGAATGTAATTGCTGCAAATCTATTCACTATTTCTTTCACATTGCCGAGTATCGCAGTCCTGCACAGCAGGAGACGATTAATGGTTCTATACACTCTCATTACAATGGCCCCCTGTCATAAACAGATAGCTAAGGGTTAATGTTTCTTTTACCTGTAAAGGGTTAACAAAGGCAACCAAACACCTGACCAGAGGACCAATCAGGAAACCGGATTTTTCAAAGTGAGGGAGGGAACTTCTGGGTGTGTTTTGTCTTTCTTCTGCCTGTTTGTTTTCTCTCGGCTATGAGGGAAGAGCTTTTTTTTTTTTTCCTATCTCCAAGCTTCTTTCTACCCTTCTGTTCCCAAGTTGTGAGTACAAAAGGAAAAGCAATAGGTTTATATTGTATTTTGTATTTACATGTGTGGAGTTGCTGGAATGTTTAAATTGGATATCTTTTTGAATAAGGCTGATTATTCATATTTTCTTTTAAGCAATAGCCCTGTGTTATGTCATCTTGATGCAGTGATCATGTCATGTGTTTTTTCTTTCTTTTTTATATAAAGCTTTCTTTTTAAAACTTGTTGGATTTTCTTTTCCTAGTTAAGGCAAGGGGATAGGAATCTCTGTGCCAGGAGTACTGTCTCTCTCAGGGAAAGACTGGGAGGGGGGAGAAGAAGGAACGGGGAAGGTAATCGTCCTCTCTGTTTTGTGTTTCAAGGGATTGAAGCAGGGAAATCTCCTAGTATCCCCAGGGCGGGAAAATCTGGGAGGAAGTAAAGAGCAGGAAGGGAAGTGGGTTATTTCCCTTGGTTGGAGGCTCAGGGCATCTGAGTCTTGGGGGTCCCCCAGGGAAAGGTTTGGGGAGACCAGAGAGTTTATCAGGTACTCAGAATCCTGATTGGTGGCAGCGAGATAAGATCCAAGCTGGTAATTAAGCTTGGAGGTTCATGCTAAGCACCCAGATTTTGGACGCTAAGGTCCAGATTTGGGACAGAGGCTTATTAGATCCCAACTGTGGGTTTTCCAACTCCAAAATGATTTCGCACATAAATAAGTAGAAAACCAGCATTGCAAGTGGCCAAACCATGGTTTCACTTGCTTCTTCACGGTCAGTGAAACTCTTATTTTGGTGTCCCTGCACTGAAAGGCTGAGGTGAATTCTGTGCACAGATCCAGGTATGTGGCCATTTGCATCTGAAAGTTCTGCAGGTACTGCTCATCATTCCTAACCTGCATTACAATGCAGTCGCATCAGTCAGTGCTTGATCTTGTGCCCAGAAATAATTTGCTGCCATCTCCAGCTACTTCATGAATGCCATGAGCAACCTGGATTTTTTTTCCCCACTATTTCCATCAACAAACTGTTCTGAAAGATATTGTCATCTTCCTCATTATGATCCAGTGGTTCTGATACTTCCTGAAGGTCTGCAAATCCAGGAGAATCATTCATGCTGCACTTAACAATATTCATGAGAATAATGCTGAGCTCTGAGGGCTCCATCTTTCTGTCAGACATGGCAGAGACTGAAAAGCAATGCACAGGTTTTGTGGATTTTCAAAAAATGGCACAAATTACAGGATTTGGAATGTATTATGGGGTGGAGACTGTTGCACCCTGGGAGCTAAACCCATAGCTCCCAGAAATTGTTGTACGAATCATTACTATCTCCACAAAAACTGCAAAAATGTCCCAAAGAGCATTGGCATGGACAATGATACATGGTAAACTGGGATGCCTACCTGTGGTGAATCCTGCTTTACATCAGTGCACTTGTGGTGAGTATACACAGCACCAGTGTAGGCAGACAATTATGTATGCACCTGAGCAATATATAGACTTTGGGGTCTGTATGACAACATAACTTGCATTATCTGAAGTTTGTAGTATAGATATGGCCCAAGTTGATACTGCATAGCATAGGCTTTCTCTTGGCACCCTCAGGAGATAGATTAAACCAGTTTAGATTCACATCCATTTACTGACGTGTAATTTTCACCACCTTCCATGTCACATCTGAATGTAAATCTCTGAGTTTAGGGGAATCAAAGTTAATGTAACATATTTGCCAAGGAGCAAGAAGTGAAGAGTATATTAGGGAAAGCCAGTAGCCAGAGGATGTAAGAAGATAGAACTCTACCTATACATGCATCTGAAGAAGTGGGTTTTTTACCCACAAAAGCTTATGCCCAAATAAATTTAAGGTGCCACTGGACTCCTTCTTGTTTTAACCTATACACTGTCACATTGTTTGTTTGTTTGTTTTTCCCTGCATTCCTTTCTTCTGGTCCGCTTTGTGGGCTATATTGACTTATCCCTCTCCCCACAACAGAGAGTTTGGCTTATTGGGGCAAATTGAGTGGTATGTAAAGATACTGTAAGTTACACATTGATTAGCAAATTTAAGCAAGTGTAAAAGAAGTCTCCTTCTGTACACAAAGGTGGCCAGAGGCTGGAACAAACTCTTATACCAAGACTCAGTTAGGGCCTGATCCCACTCCCATTGATGTTGTATGGCAAAACTTTTCTTGACATTGATGGAAGCAAGCCCTAAGACCTACTTATGGCTAAATTTAAATGTAACCCTATATCAATAAGCATTCAGAAGAGAAAAAGTTCTGCTTCAGCATGGTGCAGAAAGATTTGAAAATTTTAGCAAGACAAAGGATGTTCTCAGATAAGAACTTTATTAGATTTTTTAGTAGTATTAAATCAGTCCCATTAATCAGAATAATTACCTTTCAGGCTGTGGGGAGTACACTCCTCTTAGGTCCCGAGTCAATAATCTTTGAATCCCGAACAGTAACTTTACAACTGGAGTAAATAATTATACTTAACCTGCAGCATAATCTCTTTGCAGACTTTCACACACTAGGGCCTGGACTACACTACATGTTTAAACCGATTTTAGTAGCGTTAACCCGATTTAACCCAGCACCTGTCCACACAACGAGGCCCTTTATATCGATATAAAGGGCTCTTAAAACCGGTTTCTGTACTCCTCCCCGATGAGAGGAGTAACGCTGAAATTGGTATTACCATATCGGAAAAGGGTTAGTGTGGCCGCAAATTGATGGTATTGGCCTCCAGGCGGTATCCATTGCACCAGTGCACCATTGTGACCTCTCTGGAAAGCAATGTGAACTCGGATGCACTGGCCAGGTAGACAGGAAAACCCCTGCAAACTTTTGAATTGTATTTCTGTTTGCCCAGCTGTGGAGCTCTGATCAGCATGGGTGGCGATGCAGTTCCAAAATCCAAAAAAGAGCTCCACAATGGACGTAGGGAAGTTACTGGATTGATCGCTGTATGGAGAACAAATCTTCTATCAGAGCTCGTTGCAGAAGACGAAGCCCAAAGCATTTGAAAAAAAATCTCTAGGCTATGATACAGAGTCCAGAGCAGAGTGCTGATGTGACAAGCATAATGGAAAGCCAAAGAGAATCAATGGATGCTATGGAGAAGGGCAGGGGGACCTGAGGGACTCCAGCTATCCCACAGTCCCCGCAGTCTCCGAAGTATTTGCATTCTTGGCTGGCTTCCCAATGCCTGTAGGGGTCAAACACATTGTACGGGGTGGTTCAGGGTATATGTTGTTAATTTACACCCTTTTCCCTCATGAAAGAAAAGGGAAAAAATCGTTTCTTGACTTTTTCAATGTCACCATATGTCTACTGCATGCTGCTGTAAGACGTGGTGCTGCAGCACTGAACAGCAGCATCCTCTTCCTCCTTCCCAGTGGCAGACAGTATAGTGCAGAGAGGACTGGTAGCCGTCTTGTCATCATCCCGTGAGTGCTCCTGGCTGGCCTCGTGAGGTCGGCCTGGGGCGCCTGGGTAAAAATAGGAATGACTCTCCGCGTTATTCTCGGCAGATGGTACAGAACGGCTGGTAACTGTCCTCTATCATAGCAACTGGGGGCTGAGTTCCATCAGCCCCCCACCCTTTCATTCTAAGAAAGAGTTCTGTACTGCCTGGTCTATCATAGCAGTGGGATGCTGGGCTCCTCTCCCCCTCCTACATTTAATGTCCTGTCTGGACTATCATAGCAGCTGGAGGCTGCCTCCCCCTCATTTTATCTCAAAAAGTCAGTGTTTTCTTATTCTGCATTCTTTATTATTCATCACACAAAGTGGGAACCCTGCAACGGTACCTAGAGGTTGGGGGAGGAGGGAAGCAACGAGTGGGTTGTTGCAGGGGCACCCCCTAGAATGGCATGCGCTCATCATTTCTGTGATCTGCAAGGAGTGGCTTGCTTTCGTACACTGGTTCTGCTAGTACCTTGCCCATATTCTAGGCAGGACTGACTCTATTTTTAGATACAACATAAAGGAGGAAGGATCGAGGAGGTCATCCCATTTTTGTCTTGCACCCCTAGCCGACTCAGCGAAGGTCAGCCGGGAGCACCTATGACAGCAGCAGACGGTACAGAACGACTGATAACCGTTATCTCATCACCAATTTACAGTGGCACAGCAGACGGTACAGAACGACTGGTAACCGTCTCTGCTACCTTGCAAAGGCAAATGATGCTGCTATGTAGCGTGCAGTACGCCTCTGCAACGGCAATCCAGTAACATACGGTGACAGTGACAAAAGGCAAAACAGGCTCCATGGTTGCCATGCTATGGCATCTGCCAGGGCAATCAGGGAAAATGGGCACGAAATGATTGTCTGCCGTCGCTTTCACGAGGAAGGAATGAGTGACGACATTTACCCAGAATCACCCGCGACACTGTTTTTGCACCATGATGCATTGGGATCTCAACAGAATTCCAATGCGGAAAGCTCAAGGGTGGGGGGAAACTGCGGGAACTATGGGATAGCTACTGGATAGCTACCCACAGTGCAATGCTCCAGAAATCGATGCTAGCCTTGGTACATGGATGCACACCACCGAATTATTGTGCTTTGCATGCACTCGACTTTATACAATCTGTTTTACAAAACTGGTTTATGTAAAATCGGAATAATCCTGTAGTGTAGACGTATGCTAAGGGGCAAGACTATTTCAATTTACTGCTAATGCTAAATAACATGTAAAGTGTCAGTGCCACCATTTCATTCCAGAAAATGTCTGAGAAGTCCCATGTCAGTGCAACTCAGTCACAGCAACTTCGCAGCCTGCTGCTTTCTAACTCCAAGCATATTCATAAGAATCTCTTAAAAGTTCGAGGCTTGCTTTGGCAGTCCTTATGTAATAGCAGTGTTGCAAGAGAATTTTCACTTCCTTAGCAATTTCTTTATAGCCTAGGGCTCCACTGCAACAGTGATTTTGGGGGGAAGAGAATTACTGCTGGACTAAATTTCAAACTAAACCCGTAAAGTGAGAGACTTTAAAATGTACCTTATTGTTTTTAAAAACTCAGAATAAAAAAAATCTAGTGCACGACTGTCTGTATGTAAGGACTGATGTCCTATTCATTTCCTTATGCAAGAGCTGCACCCTCGCTATTCCTTTTTAACCATGATGCTGCCTGTTGGTTACTGCTTGTGAATCAATGAGGTGTAGTCAGACATCCACCCACACATCCGGGGATATGGCACTGCATGTTAATCATGTTGAGAAGGAAGAGCTCAGGGCCAAGCAGTGCAGATGGTGTGAGGGTCTGTAAAACCCTAGTAACACATTGTTGGTGCAATAGTTGAGCAATGGATTTCTTTGGATAAAAGAGACCTATCTGAAGCATGCAGTCCACTAGATAGGAGCTGGGGAATTGTACTAATCACGCTCATGATTTTCTATTTATTCAGAGAGCAATGACTTAATTGTCTGCCTTAAATACTTGATAACTAAGGGAAGTGATATGTTTTGTTATCATTATTGTTTCTACTAGGTCTATCCAGCATCGAAGTTTATGCTGTCACTCAAGTGCTATTTCTGTTGTGTGACAGGACTGACTAATCCTGCTTGGTGGAGGGGGCAGGAGGAAGAATTTTTTCCCACTTGATGATGCTTTCATGAAGTATTCCTTTGTTCACTATAGAGGTCTGCTTCATGATGATGACATCAAAGCAAAGGCAAGAACACAAAGACTGCATTGGTTAAGAATGTCACAATCTATAAATAACTCTGGGAGATCAATGCACAGCAGAGGAAAAAAACTTCCCCGGTGAATTGATTTTATGTTGTTTTTTCCCCTTCCTTCCCCTTTCCAGGTATATTGACATTGCAGGTGGCCAGCTGAAAAGAAAGAATAGGGAGAAGAACACGCAGGAGAGAGCTGACTGTACTCCTGAACATGGGCTTAATGACAACAGAATGACATCCTGTTAAAGGAACATTTGTGGTGAACTCTGAAAACATTGGTCCCAATTCATTAAAATCAATGTCACTGCTTCCAAGAGAAATTAATAAATAGAAAACTCTCACCCAACAGAGTGTTGATCCTGGATATGCCTCTTTTGAATGGATTTCACTGGCTCACAGCTGCACACTGATCATAACATCTTAGCTGTGGAGAAAAATTGCCATCTGCAAATCATCCTAGAAAAGTAGTAATGATTGACGTAGTTATGGCAACAGCCAGTATTGCCATAGTAAGATACTGAACCCCAATAATTAGACTCTGAGACTTTTTCCAGCACAGCTATAAAACTTGGTGAATACTCAATAAGCATTTTTCCTCCAATAACCCAAGCATGAAAAAATTTCTCTGGAAAAGTGGAATCTTCAGATCATGTGGGAACTTCAGTTCTCAAAAACTTGCTGACCAGTAACACCAGCCAGTGGACTCGTTACAGCAATGACCTTACACTTGTCATCCCATATGATCCATAAACACTGCATAATTACAACAAATTGATATGCAAACTCTACACAAGGATCATCTATGGGATAAAACACAGCTGTTCAAGAGCTCAAGGATCCAAGTTTAGGACAGGAAGTGAAAGCATTTTTTTTCCATTTGATGCCTCAAAAAGAATTCAACTAGACAGGATGTAATTGCATGTTGGATTTTGGCAATGGCACTGACTTAGTATTTTTGTATACTTATAGAGTGTCATGGGATCTTTAATTATCACAGGCAATCAGGACCTTTGATTTTTATCTCTCTCTCTTTTAAAAGACACCCTCCAGTGGCATAATACATCCTAAGCTAATTTTAGGGCATTGGTTTATAATGATGAAAAGGGAACATCATGCTCTATTATCAGCCAGATTCTCACATCCATCCTCATGAGTACTTGCTTGCTTTGCAGATAGTCCTTCTTACTGGCCCAGTACTGCCAAAATCACGTTCTGTAGTCTTTCCTGTGTTCTGAATTCTCTATAGTGACCCAGTCCCTCATTTTAGCAGCCAAACTATGAAAGTATCACTGCATAAGAAGAGTTATAGCTACAGTCCTCTAGTAGCTATCTTAGCACTAGAAATAAAGTACATTTTCTATTTTACATTTACAGTCTGAATATTACTTTTTGTTTTTAAAAATTAGTATTAATAGATGTAAGTCTTATTTACCAACATCCTGCTGGGATGAGACTGTTAATATACTACGTATCCTCAACTGAACTAGATTTTCATTTTGTAATTATTTCTTCACCTGAATTTTTCTGTCCGTCAGTGAGAATGCTTTACATTGTACAATGGGATTTAAAAAGCTGAACCTGATCTGGATCTGTGGTGCATAATATCTAATCATTTTATGTATATTAATGCTAAATCCTGTTCTTGATTTCCATAAATGGCCCACAAAGCATGCCAACCTTCTTCCACATTTTAAACAGTACTAGGTTTTGATGAGCAAAATTGGTAGGTACTAGTTGAACAAAAGAATACTGATGACACATAATATAAGGCTTGATCAAAAGTTGTGAACTCATCAGATGGTCTGCCAAAAAAATGGATTGTTTTCTAAAAAGTATTTCTCAGCCAAGTTACAAGATACAGTCTGGCTGTTAATTGAAACCTTGAAAAATCTAACTTTTGGTTATGTTACAAAAATGGTGAAAATGGTTAAGAATGTTTTGTAAAAATTGGTGAACAATATAAAATGTTATACATGGACTTCATAATGAAGACACATGAAAGAAATGAGAGAAATGCATTGTTTAATTTGTAAAGATAAATTTGGAATGTTCAATGTTTCCATTTCACTGTTCCTAACTCTATCCACTTGCACCGGTGGTCCACCACCCCTACTTCCCGGCCATCTCCCCCTGCAATCCTTGATGTTCACGCTTTTTAAAACGCATGCAGTAATTGTGGTCACCTTTACTAACTGTTAGCTATTTGCCAAACTATATCTATTTTATCCACTTAACGGGCTAGAGAAAATTATAGAAGAGGTAAAAATAACATTTTGTGGGGCTCTCTTTACTCTAGCTTTTGTTAAACTTTCTGACACTCAGGTAACAAAAACAGTGTATGAAATCATATGTGTGATCTCTTCAAGGTCATCCGATAAAAAGTATTGTCTCCCCTTTACTGAGTGGTGGTAGAATTTTCAGTGTCCCTTGTGGAGTAGAAATCAGTGCTGTGGAGTCTAGTGTTTTCCTAGTGGAATTTTTTTCTTTAAATACTGCGCACAAGTTCTGTTTCTTCTAATGAGGGTGGTAGCAAAATGCACATGGGCAAATCTCTTTTGCAGCAATCTCTGGTCAGATACCTCTGCCCTTCAGAAACAGCTGACTTGCACCTCACACTCTCTCTCCTCACTGCTTAAAACACAATCTCTTCTTCCTGCCCCAGTGTCCTGAGTTAGTGGGGTATAGAATGCTTCTCTATTGATTTCTGGGGAGCTACACCGATGTATATGATTTGGCCCTACGCTCTTTCTAGGTAAGAATATTTATGAAGAACTTCCTGTAGGGAGAAGTAATAAATCAGAGTTTGGTTAATGTAAGAGTCTAAATGCAGAGAGATGAGATTATACCTTTTTATAAATGGAAAGTAATGGTTTGCAGTTTTACAGGGAGGCAAATAAACAGTGCTAGTAAATCCATCTGCCAGAAAAGAGCCTAGTGGCAAAAGCTACCTCTTGTTAGTCTGGGGATGTCACAGGGTCAGATACATTTGCTAAAATCCTCTTGAAGAAAGAATACCTGTGGCTATCAGACGTGACAAACACTGGATCATAAGGGTGCACATGAACCTCTGTTAGTACACTGGGTTTTGTATGCTAGCTAAATAACTAGAAAGAGCATAGTCACAGGAAGCGTTTTGCCCCATGACATCCATACTTCTTTCCATTTTAATCTTATTCATCCTATTTTCCCCCAGGAGGGCTAAGAGATTCACTTTGACTTTCATGTTCTCTTCCTTCATATTAAACAACAAAACAGTAGCTACAGACTAGAGACATTCTATGCTGCAGCAGAATTCTCTATTGTCCATCTCTTCCCTACCCCCCTTGCCTGTTTCTTCTTCTTCTTCTTCATATTTTTAGGCACTAATCCTATAACTGATTCCTTGTGGATGCAGGGATCTGCCTCTTCAAAATCATTTACTGAATTAGGGCCTCAGATTTTAAATTCTTTGGGCCAGGGACCTTGTCTTCCTATATATTTGCACAGAACCAAGTGTATAATGGGTGCTGTTCCATTATAAATGAAGAATAAACAAATAATAGCAAATCCTAAAGCATTCAATTGGTATTAAAGATATAGATGCATATCAAAGCTATGTTAAGTCTCTGTTTAAAAATTCTGAGTATGGTTATCTGATCTTTGTCATTTTAAGTTACTATGGTTTCAGTGAACTCTAAACAGAAGTTTCTGGAGTCCCCAAGGAGCACACCTCCCGTGGCGTGCTTTGAGTTCTTGATTCATTTGATCACAGAAACTCTAACAACTTCAGTAGAAAACTCACCATGTCTGTAATGAAACCAGCAAACTTGGCCAAGTACTGTATCACTCCCTACACCCACACCTATTGGAAGAAGGAGCATGACCATCATTTATGTTTCAACAAGATAGGTAAGGCTGCTGCTGCAGCGCTGCTCCCTAGCAAGGCTTGATGCATTTCCAACACTGAGAGGAGAACTAGATTATTCCCATGAAGTTTTTCTACCTACTTGCAGCCTGGAGTGTCTATTTCAATTCATTAAAATTGCATATTTAAACAGTATTTCTAAAAAAAATTATGAATACACTATACTCTTAATTCATAAAGAAAAAGCAAATTACATACATATATATGCACTGCCCTTGCTACACCCAAATCCACTGTTGTTATATAGTATGTTGGTAAATTTAGTATGTGGTATAATATGTTGGTACAGAACTTCTGGTTTCCTTTCTGCAGCTTCTCAAGAGGATGCTGTATTTGCTATTTTGATGGCCTTATTCGAGGGCTAGATGACAATTTCAAGGTTACAGTTTGGAGTTTTGCATTCTGAGACAAGGAAAATCAGTCCTAATCTACAGCGGGACTGAATTGCAAATGTCGGAGTGCAAAGGGCTTGAGCCTGGCAGGTACTGAGCACTCTCAACTCCCTGGCTTCTCAGAGGCCCTCAGCACATCCCAGGGTCAGGCCTATAGTTACTAAGCACCACTTTGCTTACACAGCTGATTAAATCTTTTATTCTGCTTTAATACAGCAGGATCTTCTTTCGATTTATATTGATACCATCGGGCTGTATTACTGCGCATAAAGCGGACAGTGGCATTCACTGATTTCTTTCCACACTTAAGATAAAGAGTACAAATGGAAACATTCAAGACTTACCAGGCCATCTATTTTTCTTCTTTAGGATACTTTCCACAAGCCCTCTTCTCCAGTGGAATTTAAGATCCTTTGGTTTACACAGTTACATGACCAAATTTGAGACTGGGTTACCTGAATTGTCATTCCAGACAGCACCACCACTGACAGAGGAACTAACCCTTGCTCTCTTCATTGGAGAACCAGAGCCATTCACATGTTTAATGCCATCAACAACAGAAAGGGAAAAACAGGTAAAATTACATCTGTTTTCTTCTTTTCACCTCTGCATCTTTAAATCCTGGGCTTTAATAGAGGTACTTATTCGGATTTGCTTATGCGGTTTTAACATTCCCAGCAGGAAGCTCGGTATTAGTGAGAAATAGGAAATATCAACAGGCTTTGGAGTCTGAGTGAAAAAATCCAAGCCACTGCACTTTTTAGAGATGACTTAAATCCTATTTTTGGAGAAGAAAACATCACAACCTTTTAATTTTCCTTTCCATTGTCTCTTGGTGACAGATTGACAGGCCTGGAGAATGGAGTTGTCTATTCATAGAACAGGTTCAGTATGGGTAGCAGCAGTGAACGCTTATTCATGTAGCCCTGCTAGTGTGCCTCAATCCTGACCTAGAGAGGCTGCTTCTGGGGACAGGGGAGTTCAGTCTCTGTTCCAGTTCAGTCCATGTTCTCTCAGATGAAGCTGCCAAAATGGTGAACACTCAGCCCCAGCATGGCAGTGGTTTTGTGATGTGAACAGCTCGCCTCTAGGACAAAAGACTGAGACGACCAATTAATTTTACAATGAGCACCAAATAGGGTGAGATGTTAAGAGTTTTGTCACTAGTGACCATCTAATTTTCTCACCCTTCAGCCAAGTTCTTCTTTTGCTGTATCACCAGCCTGTTTGCTTCTACAGACTGCTCACACCTCTGCTATGGTAATGAAAAATGTGTAGCAGAACATAGGGCTGCTCTTGTGCAAAATGATCTTCAGCTATTGCTGGTCTGGTAAAAGGAACAGACAAGGGAAAGATGAAAAAGATTGGGAGACCTTTCTCTGCCTTTAAATAAAGCATGAATATGATATACAACAGGGTGAACCACAAGCTAAAAAATAGACATACCAAAGAATAATCCTTCAGTTTACTTTGTTTTCCCTTTAGGGATCATTCCCAAAGAAAGCCTTATGGTCAAAATGTTGTTACTAATCCTATTTTCATTTGCAATATTGGTTTAATATTTTTTTTTAATTTGAATATTTTAACAATGCCATTATCAGAAGTACCACTTCCATGACTGATGTAAACATGTCAAGTTCATGGTGTCAAGCATATTTATCTGCAAGTGCTGTAAAGCAAGCCACTTCTGCAGGCCACTGAGATTACTTGTGATGAGTAGAAACATATGTGTTCAAACAGTCTCATGAGTTCATATTTATATTTCCTTATGGGTAACTCTACTTATTCCATTAGGAAACAAAGTATTACACTGTCAGTCTTCGATATTGCATTGTTAACATTAGCTTCACTTTTGCATTTATTTTTAAATTATGTATGAGACAACTCCGGGTGAGGGTGTGCAGCAATTTGTGGTTTGGAGACTAAAAGTCTGTCTGAGGGCACTTTCACAGAGAGTTTGGTGTGAAAACCATACACTAAGCCAAATACGTATCTATATTGAACTATGCAGCAAACAATGTGGATAACTACTACTTTAGTCCCATTGAAGTCAGTGTAATTTGTGTCTTAGGAAGCAATCCTGCAAGATGTGAAGTATCCTTAACTCCCTGTAATGAGGCAGAGTGGCCTCCCACTGATCCAGAGTGGGAAAGAGACCACTTTCTGAGCCCAGGTGAGCAGATACAGTCTGTGCCCATCCCTCCTATCAGAGGGAAGAGACAAACAGGAAATATAAAGGGTGGGTCCTGGAGCTCAGTTATGCTGCAGCTGCTGAAGGACATAGATGCTTCCTGCCCGCTCCTGGAGACCATAGAGAAGCCCTGCCAAGCTTAAAAGATTGGCCAGACCTGCTGTAGCCACCAACAGACCAAGGCACTGAGGACTTGTTGGGACTACCGCTATCCATCTACCCTCCGGAAACAGAGGACCCATCCCAGATCCAGGTGCACTCTGACGGGAGGGGAGGAAGTGACCCAGGGACAACTGACCCCAGTCTGGCCGCATTGCTGCTAGAAACCCAGTCAGCGTGTTGCGACTGGATTCCCTGCTGATACAGTTGCGGAACATTCCACTGCAGTTAAGGCCCTGGGCTGGGACCTGGTGGAGTCAAGTGGGTCCAGACCCCACTGCAACCCTACCCCTGGGGTGGCTGCCTCCCCACTTTAGGCTGTGAGGCCTGTGTTTGTCTGCTGTCTACCTGAGACAAGATGTCAGACAATAGACTGCCTACTGCTCTGCCCTGCCTCAGAGGTCAGAGAAACCCTAGACTGTTTGGTGCCCCGCCCTGCTTGAGAGTTTGAAGACTGGAGCCTAATTGCAGCTGTACCCCTTTCTGAGGGCCAGAGCTCACAGACTTCTCACTTGCCCTGCCCTAGCCTGAGGGCTGGAAACTTTTAGACTGATTGGTGCTCTGCCCTGCCAAAGGCTCGAGGCATATATCTCTGCCCTGCCTAAGGGCCAGAGCCTTAGACTGTTTATTCCTCTGCTAATTCCCATGGGCAATGCCTGACATAGTGAGGCAGAGTGGCCTCCCACTGACCCAGAGGAGGAGGGACCACCGCTAACCCACCACACTCCATAATACTGCCTGTAATGTACGTCTATGCAAATATTGATCAAGTAGTAAGGGACCAATTTTTGGTGGGCCTGAGTGACTTACCTGAGAAACCTCCACTCATGATGGTGTTAATGAGCATTTTAATTACAAAGTCAGGGATGCTGCCATTTTTATGAGCCTCTCCAAATGGAAACAAAAATCTTAACATTGTTACTTTTGTAGCTTGAAAGGAAAGATTCCTTAAAACAAAATGCAGGTGAAACTTCATTCAGTATTTCTGCTGTCATTTGAATCTTAGTTCCATGACGTAACCCGGCATTTGTCACGACTGGCAGATTTAGTTGGAGTGGTTACAGAAAAGTAACCTGATAAATAGGTTCTTGGAAGAATGGTACTGGAGTTAAAGCTTGATACTTTATTTCTTCCTTTGTAGTTCTATTGTGCCATGAAAGGAAAAGGGGTATTTTACAGTGTGACTGTCAGCTATAGGTAATAGAATATGCATTGATGGCCCCTTTTATATTTGCAGCATCATACATGTTAATCAGAAGATTCTACATCTCCAGTGCACTCTACAGCTGCCAAGTGAAAATAAATGTTATTTTGTTGCATATGACAGTTGTCCAATGTGCAAACAAGTAAACTGATCTCAGCAAAAGAAAAATATTCTTCAGAGTTTTCAAAAGCATGCAAGATTGGACTGAGGGAGTTGATTTACATGATTCCTTAATATTCTACACACTACCTGCAGTGCATAATAGCAGTACTTCTGCAAGCTGCCCTGTTCTTTTGTGTGCCAGAAAACAGTTTTCTGTGATCACAATAAGTAAGATGAAACAAAGGGAGTGGGGTGGGGAGAGAGGGAGGATATTATCTCAAAGAAGGCCAGGGTATAGAAGGAAGGTGAATGGGGAAAAATGAGGAGAGAGATACTAAAAGATGTTAGAGAAATAAAGTGTGGATTGGGAAAGGGGGGGAATAGAGAAGCAAAGCATTCTAAAAAGATGATAAAACTGAAAGAATGAGTCATGACAGTACAGCAGCTAAAGAGGTAGGATATTCTACTTCTGCGGACCTTAACTCTTACAATGTTCACTGAAGGACTACATCTCTTTATGATAAGGCCATTGAGAAAAAATGTTATGTTTTGATTTGTTAGCTTTTGTTGGTTTTAATTGCTGTTTCTGCATATATATATTATAATGCATAGCTTTGGAAAGGACAATTATGATATACATAGTTTATCTGGATATATGTGCATATGTAGAATGAAGATAGAGAGAAAAAAATCAGAAGATACTGAAGGTAGGTAGACTTTTTAATTCTACAAGGATGGACAAACCTCAATAGCTTTGGGGACACATTGCAGTAATGCTGCCTTAGGGTTCTATTCCCTACCCCATCCCCAATTCCAAGAAGCCTAGGACACAGCTGCAGGGAGATAAGTCAAGACAGGGAAATTGTTCAAGGGAGGGAATTGGTGAATGAGGAAGAGGAGGGCATTTTGCAGGGCTGGCCTGGATCTGCAGGGATGAACTGCTGTTTCTCTCCACAGACTGCCCCCTCTATTGTCTTGAATGCAGATGGATGATTTTTGAAATTTTCCAATTGTTGTTCTAGTACGAGTGCTTCAGTACCAGTAGTAACAAGGGAGGGATATTAGATCAGATCCACTCTTACAGTTACAATGGCAGGGAACTAAAAACACAGGTTGCCATAGGAGACTTACTTATGCTAGTTATTACCATCTGTGGAGCCAAGCTGGAGCTACAGCAAAAGTGGGAGAATGTCAGAAAATCCTCAGTGTAAGAGCAGCACCTACCTGCTGTGTGCAGCCAGAGAGTTCAGTTTCATGGAAGTGTATATTGTACTCTCCTGCAGTTTACCTGGACTTGGGGATGGTCACATATGTCTCCTTTTTTGCCCGTTACAGCTAGAAGCACAATGAAATAAGCAACCCTTTTTGGTAGACATGCACACAGTGCTGCTGGGGTTTTTTGTGGGATTTTTTGGCTCACATTCTATAGGACTGTTACTAAAGTAATAGATAAAAAAGAAAATATGTTAAATAAAAACATTTATTAGAGGAAGTAATTTTAAATATTTAATGATACAATTATGTCTTATTAATGTAATAGTCTTTATTTGTCATCTTAAAAATTCAGAATGATAATTTTCTCTTTCATCTTTATTATGCAATGTTTTCCCAAAATTATTTGTTTTATATTCTTATAAATATTTGATGAATATTAGATACTTTAATTTTAAAAAATATGGGTCTTATTCATCATCATGTTACTCCTATTTTAGTGAATTATAATGCAGTTGCACCAATATAAAACTGGAGCTGACACAATGGTGAATCAGGCCCTGTATGTTTTACTTTAGTTATAATGACAGAAGGCCTGATCTGATTCCCAAGCAATTCATTGGGAGCTTTGTCATTGACTTCCATGGAAGTTGAATTGGGCCCTGTATGGGGATCCTGAGTTGTAGCGGCCATCATATGCAAATAATTTTGCTATATTTAATATTCTAATTCAGGGCACAATCTTGCAGCCCCAATCCATGAGTAATTCCCATTTATGTCCCCGTAGCGGCTGCAGGATTGGGTGCATCATTTTCTGTATGTGAAAATGATTTTATCTTCTAACTTGTTTGACGACTTTTACTCTGAATCACTATGATTTTTGTTTTGTTTTGTTTTAATCCCACAACTGCCCAGTCTTCTGGCTGTCACGCTGATCAATATTGTCTCATTAGATCTATGTGGTCCTCTAGCTGTACGCCTGTTGTTTCTTGTCCTAGACTTAGATTACAAGCATTTTTGGGGTAGGAACAGTCTTTGTTCTGTTTGCACAACACCTAGCACAACAGGGTTCTGGTCCATGACCGGAACTTCAAGCTGCAACCATAGTACAAATAATTATTAATGTATCCATTTACTTAAACATTCTGATTTAAGTTGATGGTAGTTTGGAGTGCACTAGAATCGAGAGATCAGGCCCTTAATAAAAACTATTTGAATACTGGTTTTAGAGTGATAGCCATGTTACTCTGTATCAGCAAAAACAACAAAGTCCTTGTGGCATGCTCAAATAAACTGGTTAGTCTCTAAGGTGCCACAAGGACTCCTCATTGTTTCTGCTATTTGAATAGCTCCACTTGTCTTACCAAAATTTTAAAGCATCCCTACTATACCTGGCATATATTATAACTTATGTTAGTCTATCAAGAAGTAATATTACATTGGGTCAGATCATTCTCCTGTCTAAGCTGAACTAGTCCTATTATCTACCGTATCTTGTCCACAGCTATTAGGCATTGTGTTATATTGCAATACCAAGCATTTAATAATATTATAATATGTGCAACCTACTGAGCTCTGAAATGACCTTAGAACATTTGTTTGTAAGGGCTATATGGAGATTTTACTCAGTTGCCTCCATAACAGGTATTTAAATTTGTATTGTATAGTCAGGTGATTGTTTCTCTACAGTTTGCACTGTTAGCCATTTATTGAAAAAGAAAAAAAGTCCAGTATAAATGGCACTTTAGCATTAAGCCATGGGGGATTTAAATATTGTATTTTCTCTTTCATCAGTGGTATTTGTTGTACAGGTATTATAAAGTGATAGAGGAAGTGGATATTTTATTTTCACCACAATATCACCTCTTAATCCTTATTACAGTATCAGCTTGGGAGCTACAATATTAGCAATTCATAGGGACAATCACTTTATGGGCAATATGTTGACTTCCTTTTTCATCTGTGTGGTTTTTTTTTTAAACAAATAAAAATAACAGCCCTAGTAACAATACTTTGCTAAATAGGAATATACTTCTGATGGGTGTAACAACCTTTGGGAATGATAGTCCAAATAGTAGAAAGACTAGTAGCCAAATTTAGGTTTGTCTGTGTTGTCATAAGTTTTCAGTTCTCATCAATGTATGCATGCAATTCCCTTTATCCTTATAGTGAGTTACTCAGGTATATACACAATACATGCAGGCTTGGATTCTAGAGGGACCTTGTAACAGAGTACTGGCCTGTGAGCACGTGCTATCTATCATTCATTTTCCATCCCCTTCTCCCAGTAACTGTTGCGATTGTTGTTTCACCTCTATCTTCAGGCTGTACATTTTTATACATAGATGAGAGGCCAGGCACACCAACTGAAGAGGTAAAATACAATGCCATTTTTGGTCCCATTCAGGTCACTTGCAGGTTTGAACCGGTGTAAATGGTGGATTCTCTATAACTTCAAGTCTTTAAATACTGATTTGATGACTTCAGTAACTCAGCCAAAGCGTAGGGGCCTATTACAGGAGTGGATGGATGAAGTTCTGGGGCTTGCTAGTGCAGGAGGTCAGGCTAGATGATCATGATGGTCCTTCTGACCTTAAAATCTATGAGTCTATGTTAACTTAAGGTTATTTCCAAAACAGGATCAAAGTAACAGCCAAGAGAGGACTTTTCAGCTTCCAGAAAGCAGGAAGAGGGAGAAGATATGCCCTTCTCCTGGAATAGCCATTCCTGCCTATCTCCTAGGCCTCCTGCCAGGTCCCATGGAGGCACTACACTCAGAATCTGATCAAGGAGAATTGCTCTATATAGTCTCCAGCAAGTAGTCATATGATACTTAGTCAAGTGACCACTCCTTATCACAACTTCAGCAACCTCTGATCTTAAGGGAGCATGTCCCCATAACATGGTGGCTGCACTTGTACTCGCAGGTCAACTGTGGTTTACAGGCCCATAAAAAAAGTAGCTTTATTTAGAAACTTCATGGAAATCCATGCCAAAGTCCTTCTTATTAACTATAGCAAGACACTAGCACTGCAGTCATTTCAGAGTGAAAATGGGGAAAGGAAATTAGAATAAAATATTCATTTGATAGATTCATGAACTCTTAGAAAACTGAATTTCAGATCTGTATGTGAGCATCTGTATGTGGCTGGTAGAGTGGGAGTTAAGTGCCTAAATACCTTTCCAGGGTCAGGTCTATGGTGACTGTCCATAGAAAAAGTCTGAAAAACATGTTTGTTTGAAAATATTGTCATTCCACAAGAAATATGGATGCTTTGCTGCTTATTGAAGTTATGTCATTTTCACTTTTCTTCCCACATGTTAAACTACACCTTTTTTTCCACTCTACATTTGCAGTGTTCTTTCCTGGTCTTTCTTTAGCTGCTCACTGCCTGTTGCCTCTCAGTGTTCTTTCTTTGCATCCTCTGTTTCCTCTCTATCTCTCGTCAGGTACCTCTCTCCTCTCCATCCTGCTGATGTGGCCATTAAATAGCTTAGCTGCATGGATTCCTCCTATTGTGGAGAAGAAGCATTGTGTCCGGACTCAGTACAGTACTTCCTGTCACTGCATGACACAACACGCATTCAGCCAACTAATTTTGGTATTTTGAACTAGCGCATGATCTGAACAGGTAGCCAAACTAGTGACTTGGATTTGAGGAAGGATGCAGTCCCATGGTGCTCTCTCACTGTATGTGTATATCAGTAATTCTTTGGCTGTCTGTTTGTTTGTGTAACATAGGTAGCAATTAATAAAAAGCTTGAAACACATTCTAAAACAATACATATTTATTATTTGTGTATTATGGTATTATCCAAACACGCTAATCAGAATTGGATATTGTAGTTTTAGATGTATCCTTTTATGTTATTACAGGATATGTTTTATAAAAGTCCTTTTTGCCCGCAACCTCTTAAAAATTAAAGACATTTTCAAAAGTAGAAGCATCAGTTGGTGCTCAGCACTTACGAAAATCAATAGACTCAGGAGCCTAACTTTAGACTCCTATTTTTGAAAATCTTGGCTTATGAGTGTATTTTGCTGCTGGTTATATGTAGGGGAGGGGAAGAGTTGGTTATGGTTTTTCTGTGTAGCTAGGAAACATACTCCTAAGACACCCTTGCATATTTGGTTGAAAAGATTATTGGATTCTATGTGACTGAAAAGTATGTCAGAATAAACACCTGAGAACAAACTGAGAGATTCACTCAGTGATCTGCTTATATGAAAGAGACAATATGTTTATATATACACAAACAATTAATACAGAGAAAACTTAGTTTATATGTCCTCTGAGGAGAGAAAACAGTGTTACAAATTACTCTGGGATTTGGAGGAGTGACTGTTAGAAAAAAAATCCTTCCTTTAGATTGCTACTTGCTTAGTTACTGCACGCTAGAGGGCACTTGAGGTAGAGCAAAAGATATTTCCATAGCCACTGAAAAGGAATGCGTTACCTGTATCTTGCTTATACTTTGGAAGCTAAAAGCAAAGGATTAGGATGCTCAAATCGCATCCAAAGCATTAATCAACAAAAAATAGGTAAGTTGATTGTTTTGTTTGATACAACTTCCTTTTTATTTTGTCTTGATCTTAGTGTTTCACATAAAAATAATGTCTGTTTTCCTAATAGTCAACCTGACAACTAATCAAAATTCCAAACAGTACCCTAGGAATAATAAGAAACGTGCTAAAGAAAATTGCAGCATCAGAGCCCAAGTAATTTGAAGTAACTTTAGTCAGAACCAATATGCTTCTTGCTTTCACATGCCTTCGGTAACAAGGAAATAGAACTGCTATTTGCTGACACCTCCGTGACAGAAGACTAGAGTGCAAAAAGAATACTTTTGAATAAGAAAGAATCCCCTTATTTGGTCACTGGGAGAGTGTATTTTCTAAAGTCTGCCACTCTCAAGTTTTTGTGGTGGTGGTGGTGCTGGCTGAATCTTATCACTTCTGACACCTGACCATTTTGAAAATATACTTTTGTAAAAACCATTCACCTAGATAGGATTCTCAGAAAGAAAGATTATTTATAGCTGGACCAGCTTAAATAAATCAGGAACTGCAGTCAATGCATAAAGACAAAGGCCTCTTACACGTTTTGCCTTTTTCCCAAGCGCCTGCTGTAAGTATCATTTAATAATGCTTTTACAAGTATCAGCTGTCTTTCAGTAATTTTTGCAAGCACTTAGTGATCACTGTTTCTCATAGTAAATTACTCAGGAATGCAAACCATTTGCAAGTATATTTTTAAAGGTGCAGGAAGGTGATAACTAATGGTGCAAACAGTTTCTTATGTTTGCATTAGCTCTGTGAACCACTAAAAGTGCACATCTCATTCAGAAACATTTTATACCTTTCTTCTTTTCTTTCCGCAGTCTTTGACTTTTATAAATGGTCTCATCAAATACAAATTATATTCCCTTGTTACCAAATGCACATGAAAGCAAGAAGCATGTTGATTTTGACTAAGTTACTTCAAATTCCTTTGGCCTTGGTGCTGCAATCAGATCCTTATGTCCATGTGGAGTTTCATTTATAGGTAAAAGTTGCTTGTTTTATACTGGAAAGCCAAGGAACAAATAATATCCTATGAAATGAATCTTCCAAGAATATCAAAGGAGGGCTTGATGCTGCACATAATTTTGAGTAAAAAGTAAGAACTATGTGTAAAATCTGAGTATTGCCTGAGAAAAGGAGGCAGCTCTATGAGACATTAGTGAAATGATGAAATAAACAATCAGTTGTTGCATAACTTTTATTTTAATACTTCTTTTTTTAAGTGGCATTGCTTGTGGGAATTCATGAGCAGTATTTAGAATGAATAAACATGGGATCTGATCAAAAGCCAACTAAATTCAATGAGAGAAACTCACATTAGCCTCAGTGGACTCTGGATCAGGCCTACATAACATATCCACAACTAACTTCAGCCACTGACATTTCAAAATATTGTGCCGAAGGAGGTAATCTTTCATTGGGTTAAACTCTGAGTATCAGGAATTAATTAACATAGTGGGTTCCTCTCTCTTCTCCCTCCCCCCCAGTTTCAGGTTATTGACTTCTGTATTATTTAAATCAGGGGTTCTCAAACTGGGGGTTGAGATCCCTCAGGGGGTCGCAAGGTCATTACATGGTGGGTCGCAAGCTGTCAACCTCTACCCCAAACCCCGCTTGCCTCCAGCATTTATAATAGTGTTAAATATATTAAACTCTGTGTTTAACTTATTAGGGGGGTCATACTCAAAAGCTTGATGTGAAAGGGATTGCCAGTAAAAGAGTTTGAGACCCACTGATTTAAATGATATGATGTTCATCATTTTCATCACCAGGCAGTCCTTGTGAGGCTTGATTGTTTGTTGAGTAACGCCCCTATGAGCTCACTTCAAGCCATCTCTATTGATTTTTTTTTTCAATAAGGCCTGAGCTCTCGGCTGTCTTCTCCACAGAAAACAGTTTACAGCACTTCTTTTAATGTTGAAAAGCAGGCAAATATACAATAAATAATCAACAAGCCCGTTTTCAAAAGCTGAAAAGGATGAAAAGCTATTTGTATTCTATTATATTCCATACAGTTTTAGAAGGAAACCAGACAGTTTCTGCCTCTGTGACCATGAGAAGTTCCATTAGGTTTACCATCCTCCTTATTCGTGATAAGAACAAAATATTATGGAGGGGAAAAAATCTTTTCCTGACAAAGAGAAGTAAATAACCTCTATTTCCTGGGGATCAGTCAAAAGCTGGTTCTGTGTGAAATGTCCTGGCACAGAGATCTAGTTTTCAAACATTAAACTGTGGTATAATCTGTGTATCCAGGAGGCACCCACATTTTAAAATGATTCTTTAATTTTTCACCTACATTTCACATCTGATGCTCTTTATTCTTCCTTGATTGCTGTTATTAATTTAAAAAGTATATTTCCATGTTAGTTGCCACTACTTTCCTTTGGGTATGGAATGTAACCACGACATTTAGAATTTATTTTTTAAAGGGGAAACAATCTATAGCTAGCATCCTCATCAGCACCACAAGATTTTAACAAGAGTATATTAGCATAGATGGAATTTTTGAAGTAAAAAAATCCCATCCTCCAACTCTCACCTTTCCTTCTCCCCTACAATAAAGTTTTTAATTTAGAAATAGGGGGCAAGATCCTCTGGTCTGCTAAGGATTTGCCCCTACAGCGGAATCCATAAATGGCAGAGAGCTATCTTACTCATTCCGTGTCGTCCCTCTTCCTAGCTAGTGACCAAGGAAAAGGGGTCTGGCCTATACCTCAGTGATCCCCAACTCCAAGAAAAGCTCCTAGGTATTATTTTGTGGATGTTCTACAGCCTGTGCTACATAGGGCATCAAACGAGAGGATCACAGAAGTCCCTTCTGGCCTTGGACTCTATGAATTATTAGATTTTGGTGGTGGTGGTGGTTGTTGTTGTTGTTGTTTCAAACCACTCCCACACACCTCCCCCACTGGAAGATGAAGAAATCTCCTGATTTTTAATATAAATAAAAGGTATTAAACTTCAGGTGTGTGAAGGCTTTCTAAATATAAGTGAAAGTGTTTGGGAAACTGTCATTAATACCTAGAAGTAAAGAAGTACAGACAAAACATCCTCATCCTTCACCATGACATTATCTATATTATTGTTCAGTTGGTAGAAACAAAGGTGAGAGGGAAGATACCTTTTTGTTTAAATGCAAATCTGAATAAAGTGAAGCCACATTGCTGATGTTATCTATTGCATCGCAAGGTGTCTCATCAGTCCCTGCTCCAACAAACAGAAATAACATTGTCAAGTATTGTATGCAATTACTTTTCCATGACAATAGGAGTCAGCCCAGAGCTATAGCTAGGTAGGTAAAAATTTGGAATCTTGGGGAAGCAACTGAAGAAAAAAAGGAATTCAGGTATCCCTCCTCCATCCCCTGGAAATTTCACATTTCAAAATGCCAAGTACTGTTTCCTTTTAATTTTGAAAATCCATAAAATCATCAAAATTTTGGGCAAAAAGGGAAACATCTGTTATCTGGAATAACTTACCAGGGAAAATTACATTCTGTTATAAAAACAAATGCCACACATCAAAGTCACAAAGCCCCCAATGCAGATGTGCATTTTCCATCAGAGCTAGACAAACATATATAAAAGATTCAATAGTTGTCATTGCCATTTAAAAAGAGCTAATAAACAGCCAAGCCAGCATATCACCTCCCTCTATGTAGGAATAGGGGGCTCCATTGTTCACCTCCCATTCATAATCAAGTCTTCAAAGGCCCTTTGTTCCTACACAGTCATGACACCCAGGCAATTTTGAGGTTTACAGAGGTTCCCCTTAAAAGAATAAGTTGGAGGCCTCAGATGATGTCACTATAAAAATAAATCAATTAAATAAATAACAAGCATAACCCCTTCAAAAATAACAAGCTAGCCTTAGCAGTGCAAAAAGCTGTTAACCACTCTCTCCAAATGAAACATGTCCTTAGTAAAAGAGGTTATTCCTTATAGACCTACCCCACATCCCTACCCCTTCTCTGTCACAGTGCACTAAAGGACTGCAACAGAAATATGCCAGACTATACTCCTTTGTAAAACTAACCTTCAGAACCATGATATGAAGAATTATAAACAAAAAACCTGTAACACTCTCAACACAGCACAGACATAAGTATATATTGACACACACATGTGAGTATTACATACACACATATGTATATATCTTCCAGAGTGAAAACAATATTCAGGCACACATCTTCCAATGTGAAAACAAAAGGAAAAACACAAACTCAGTTAATAGATTTTTAGGGCCAGAAGGGATCATTATTATCACCTAGTCTGTCCTGCATAACAGAATTCTTTAGATCCTTTGCACAGGAACTTTATTATGCACCCTTTCTATAAGTGCTGAATGCTTCAAATAGGTGCTGAGCCTCTTACTCAAATGAAAAGGGAGCTGAGTGTGCTCAGTACCTATCAGAACCACTCAGCATGCTGGGGTATTGCACTGCATAAAACCACAACAGGTAATCAGTGATCACAAACAGGAACTAGAAACTAGGAGCCATAAGATCTGTTGTAATCCCAAAAGACCCAACCACATCAAGAGAACTTCTTACAACACAGTTGTCCCTTAGTGCTGCCACATCTTGTTGTACTGAAAGGACCTAGCCTTGTTCCATCCCATGCTAAAGCTCTAAATTTGGGTCACCCAGCACAGCTATTCATGTAGAATGCTGGATAAGGGCTTACAGTGATGGGGAGAAACCTGACTCTCTCGTGCACACATGCATATGCCTTTTTTATTTTTATATATAAATGATTTTAAAATAACTCTCTTATCATGACTCTCTGGCCTCTGGCCTTTCTTCCCAAAGCCTTCTACTGAACATTTTGGTTGAATTTTCCTTCTGCAGGGTCTGTTTTCATAATACTGATTAAGAATATCCCCTCATTCCTGTTATGTGGTCTCTATCCCCCCCAGTCCCTCTCTCACTCCCCTCATTTTGCCCTTCCTTTTCTCTCCTTCATCCCTTCACCATTATCCCTTATTCCTCTTCTGCTAACTCCAGCACCTCCCACCAAGTCCTCACCATTCCTGTCCCGAGGCCTCCCTCACTATCTCAGTCTTTTCACATTTCTCCCTTCCACCCAAACCCTCCTCTTCCTTTGGCTCCAGCCTCCTTGTGTCTCCCTTCCCTCCCATCCCCTGCTCTCCTCATCCTCTTTTGTTCAGTTTCTTATATCACACCCATTATCTTGGTGTATCTGCGCCTTTCCAGAGGGGCACTAAGAGAGGGGTCTACCACACTGTATCCTAAACTCTGTCTCCTCATTCTCCCCCACCCCCCCTCCCCCACGTTGAGGTATCTCTGTCTCCTGAGGACTTTCTATTTCTCTCCTAGGATCCTTTGAGTCTCTTCCCACTGGAGGCTCCCCTCTCCTTTTGCTCCCAGGGTGTTTCTTCCTGCCTGCCCCTGCCCCTGGGATGTGTGTCTCCCCACTCTTTTCCTCTTGTGACTTCTCCTTTATCTCCCCTCCCACCCACTCCTTTCCCTGAACTCTGGGGGTTGTAACACCCGTCCCTTCTCAGCACACGCTGCCCCTGGCTTTCAGCCTCCACATTCTCTCCCAGGACCCCTCGTGAAAATCTTGTACCCTAACACTGCCCACCCCCCTCAGCCATCCCCCCCCCTCATCCCTTTGTGTCCAGGACCCCTAAGAACTAGCATCCTCTGCCACCAGCTGTCCTTTCACCCGCTCTGCTCCTAGCCACCACCGCTCCCGCAACTCCTCTGCTTCCCCTGGGCTGCCCCTGTCCTCTGGCTCCTGCTCCTCAGACCCCACTGCTCCCCTTTCTTTTCTCTGATCGCCCCCCCCCCCGGCCCGCTATCTCCATCAGTCCTCAGTCCCATCTTAGCCTCCCCGGCTCCCATTCCGCTTCTCCTCCTCCCGAGTGTTTGTGTGAAATACACCAGCCTCAGGCTGGAAAGGCACCTGGCGAGGAGCTCGGGAATGAATGGCTCTGAAATTTGTAGAAAAGTTGTGTGCTTACTAGACTGAAGAAAAAAAAATTGCTTACTTGAATTTCCAAGTGTAGACCTGCCTCCGAGATCAGCCCAATAAGAGCTGTCAGGGGAGGCTCCCAGTCACTTTTCCACATCACTTCACAGTTACATCTGGCAGGCAGGCACATTGGAGCGCTCAGCCCCTGAATTAGTGGATTTATTTGGAATATCCCTGCTTTCCTGGCGATGTGCTGCTGCCGCTGATCTGTGCAAAGGGAGAAATTACTAACTGCACTTTACTATGCAGGCACAGAAACCTGAGAATCCAAGTAACCAGCTTCTCCTCCAGCATCAGCAGCATCAAAAAGCATGAAAGAAATCCGGAGAATCCTGCCCATTCAGACGGACTGGTTAATATTTTCCTCTTCCTAAAGTAGACCCTTTAAATCCATTTGTGAAGTGGTCTCCGCAAGACGTTTCCTGGGTCACTGAAAGAGTGAGTATCTGTTTTATTGTTAGCTAGTTATTTATTTCTCACTGGTAAAAGGTTTTCTCTCCATGGATTTGTCTTTGACTTGATGCACCTTGCGTACACTATCACAGACACTGTCTGTCTGTTTCCTTATAAACAGATGCATTATTAGACTGAAGTGTAGTGGCACATTAATTCGGATTCTTTGAAATTCCCTGATAATGAGATGACAGTTTGGGTGTGTGGGTTTTTTTTAAAGGTTCAGAAGGAGTTTTTGTATCATAATGAGCTGTTCTCTGGGCTGGAGAGCCCGTTTCTTCTCCGTGTTTGTTTTTTTTTTAGTATAATAAATCTCTGGACTGTTGTACTGTGGTGAATAGATGCAGGGCTGCATTCATGCATTGAAGTAGATTGCAGTTTTCGTGCTGAGAATAAAAATCAGCTGCCAGCCAGATATGTAAATAGTGGAGGTGGAGGCTGGAAGAATCATAAGGGGGGAATTTCCCCCCTATTTATCACTGCCGACCCCGTGGTCCCCCAAACCCCTCAAATAAAGCCATGGATTGAAGTGGACTGATTTATCCTCCCCGCACCCGCTTTCAGAAAGGAAAGTCTCCCGTCGGTTCTCTCTCTTTCTCTAAGCTAGGGTGGCAAGGACGCGTTAGCTATAAGTAGCCAAGCGAGCCATCCCTTTCCCATAAGTTGTTTTCATTCCCTGTCCTTGTTGACTAAATAGTGAATGCACCCAGCTGAAACTTAGGCGAGGGCGCAAACCCCTTAGCTCCAGTTGCCTGTGCTTGCATCATGACGGAGGCTTCTGGAGAAGAATGCAGGACTGTCGACCCCTAACGCGTGCTGTTCCGCTGCGTGATTCACCCTCTGGCTGAGACCGGCCAGAGGAATAGCATGTTCCTACATTCTGCTTGGCTATCGCATCTGCTTGGTGGTAACATCCCAACCGGGTGACCCAAGCTGTCAGACTGCATCCCTGCTAGGTTGTATCAGATCTACAAGAACATTGTGTTCAGCTGTGGAGCGGAGAAGGCACCGGATCAGACTACAGCACTGCAAAGCTTCAGTATAGAAAACCCATGGCAATTTCTCGGTGGATAATATAGAGGAGATTAACTCAAGTCCTTATTTAGGCACTGGCTGCCACCATGAAGATGCCACCACTTAACATAAGCAGGGATTCCTTTTGTGATTGATGGCCATTCAGTCATGTCTAGACCCTTTCTCAATTTAAACAGTTTACTTTAAGCACCAGACTAAACGGAATTGAATCTATCCAAACTAGCACGTAATAGCATTATAAACCAGGGCTCTGGTAACCAACAGGTATCAAAGGCTCCATGCTCCTGCTACCCCCAATCCCCTTCCCCAAATCTTCTGTACTTTCCCTTCCTCTGAATATAAGAATGTAAACTTAAATAAAAGCTGACACGTTTAAACAGCCAGCTTGATGAGCTCATCAATGACTAGCCATTTGTCTTCATGGGCATCATTACCAGATGTTTCCTTGGTCTGCTGAATGTAAGAAATCAAATAACTTTAACTGTCTATTGTTTTCAAATCTACAACATTAGTGTTTAATAAAAAGCTGGTTAACAGCTGCTCACTTCAGTTTCAATTAAAGAATATAGCTGATAAGTAACAAAGCTATAGATAAAGAATCCTCTTAACTTTCCTCATCCTCTTTTGTAAATTCCTGAGGAGTTTCTTAGCAATAAGGATCAAGAGAAATATGTGATACTTCCATAGGACTGCAATCTAAAGATATTTCTCTACAGTCCATAGTTAGGAAGAAGATGATATTTCACAACTGGTTTCTCAGGAAATGTAGGTTTACTGAAAATATTAAACAAACAAATACATTAAAACAAGTAAATGATCCTAATGTACTTTTTTTTCAGCTGTCTTAATCAAAGAGAAATGATCAAAATGGCTAAATGCGTTGATGGCATTTTCCACACATATTAAAACTTTACTCATCAAATCCACAAATATAAAATCTGATAACATTAAAACCCAAAAGCTCTCTACAGTATAACTCTCCTGGCCTAATTGTGTGACCATTTCAACCTCAGAGCTATATGAGGGGAACTGATTCTTATATAATATTCTAGTCTAGGGTTTTCCATCCATTCAACCTTGCACTGTGGCTCACTGAATGCAGAATTACCCATAATCTTCCCCTCTAAATACTGCTGTTTGCTTTTTAATATTGCTATTTATTGAAGCACTTTTCAATCTTTCTGCAATACTTATTTTATAATATCATGGGATTTAAAGGATTTCAGTGTCTATTGCTGTTTGTAAGTTGAAGGCCTCTTGCAGCAGAGGCTGTGCTACCTGGAAGTTGTATTTTGTGGACATAGGTATATTATGATATATGGGTGAATAATTTATTGTTAATTGAAATATGGTGTGAGTCTCAAAAAGCTGCTTCTGAGGTTTCTTATCTTATAAAAAGTCATTGCATGAAATAATATGTTTGGTTGCTTAATAAATGTTGATGCTGTTTATATGACACTAAAACATATTTCATATAAACAAAAAAAAGCTTTATAGCACTATGGGAGGGAATCCTCCGCAGATCACTTCAGTCGTGCCAGCCCATACTCACTATCCCTTCTAAAAAGCTTATAAGAGGGTGTCCATGGTCACAGACCAGATATAAATTTGCTTATTATTTTTAGAGATGGTTTCTAGAGAAGCTCTGTCTCTTTTTCACCACACAATTGTCAATTTCCTAGTAAAGATATCGATTCTTGAAGGTCTCAGTGCCCTATGTACTTTGCCTGGAACTTTTTACTCAGAGGTTGGGATTAAGGGCATGGGGCTCACCCATATGAACCCTGACACATACGAATAAGTAAAGAACTTATACTATTACTTCAGCTAAAATTGCTTTATTTCCCATCATGAAGATGGGGGTGGGGAAGGATATGATATGATTTATATATATTTATGAACAGGAATGGATCTTTGACAAGAGACAGAGTCAACACAAAGTGCATATTGAAAGCACGTGGCGCTGCAAATCTTTAACAGTTATGGCAAGATAGAGTATCTATAAACAATACTTATAAGAAAGCAACTGCTAGTGCTACATAATATAAATGTTAATGTCTACTCACAGCATTTTATATAACCAACCATATATTATTATTATATCCAAACCACATGTATATTGTATTGCATTTTCCATTTTAAAGTTGCCTCATTGTAACACCATATAAAGGCTGACCTTTTGGACAAACTTTTAATAATAACAATTGTGTGCACCTTGATTATATCTGCAGTTCAGAAAACCATATAAGACTTTGTGAGCTGTGAGTTTAAAAATAACACAAATCAAATTTTACCGGTGGGAGGAGAACTCTAAGACTTCTGCGTTGAAATGTTTTAAGCATCATTGCTACCATAAGTCTGCATCAATAGAATTCAATTAGATGATGTAAACTCAACATTTTTTCTTAGCCTTGTTGCCATAGAAAAAGTGATACACTTCATAGCTTTCTAAACATAACTATTTGAGAAAATTTACCCTTTTAGAAATTGAACAGAAGTGCCAATACGGTTTACATTTTCAATTATTTCCCCCAGTTCTTGAACATTTTCATTAAATTTCTTAGTTTGATAAATCAAGCAAACAGCACCAGCGCTGTGGCATTTCAACTACAGATGCAATTTTAACTTTTCAGGATTTCTTTCTGAAAATGCAGTCTGAAGGTGGAAAGAAGAGAAGACACAGAAAGGTGCCCTCAGAATTAGTTTACCAGCAGCTGACTCCAAGCAGAGGACCAGTTCATGCTTGCCTTACTTATGAGTAGTCCATTACTATCAATTACCATTTGATGGCAATGGTACTACTTGAGGAACTGGTCCCACAAGGTGCTAATTACTATTTATTACCACTGTAACCAACGGGAGTTAGGATGTTCAGCATCTTGGTGGGTTGAGCTCAGAATTAATAAAATGAGCAGGATTTGGCTCAGGATATGCAAAACCTAGGAATGGCTTTTCCTGAGGAGCTTCCAATGCGTGTATGGGTCTCTAAAGCCAACTTTACTCCTGAAAAATGTTAAACATGCCCAGGGGAAAAATACCTCTCAGTATGTTTTGTTCAGGCTTTTATTCGTAGTATCTGTGTATCTTGTTAAAAATAGTATGTCAGAAATTTTTAGTTCATGAGCTTACTTTTAGTTTTCAAATTTAGTGATGTGTTTTAAATCCAAACAGGTTTATTCTAAGAGACACTACACAGCCTACTTTAAGGAACTCAGCTTGCAGTTTAAATCCATTTGTAATCAATTTCTCTTTGCTATCACCTAATGTTTAATCGTACAAACATATATGTATAAACTAAATGCCAATGTGCTAAGCAAGTTGTGTACTTCTAGAAGAAGAATGCAATTCGTTAGTTTTGCAGGCAAATACACATTTCTGACAGTGAACATCAGTATTATGGATTGAATATATCTGCTCATTATTTCCTTTCATTTAACCAAATAATCATTGGACCTTAATTTCTACCCTGACTGAACTTGAAATGAGTCATATAAAGCTAGTGACCCTGTGGTCTTTAATCTCAGGGACTGTGCTTTAAATGTATTCAGTAGGAAGAAATTTAGTTCAGCCTGGCAAATGCAAATGTCAAAAACAAATATAGGGCCTGATTTTACTCCCATTAAAGTCAATGAGAAAACTTCCACTGACTTCAGTGGTGCAGGATCAAGATCTTAAATCCTAACTTCATATGGTGCTGTTAAAGGATATTAACCAAACCTTAGCATAACTACCATAACTACTGTATACTGTTGGCAAAGCCCGGCAATGTTTCCTTTTCTGTATAGATTTACATTCTTTGGCATTTATTTCAAGGGAAACTTCATACATATGCAGTTTTTAAACCATAAAGACTAAGGGTCATTTTAGTCACATTTCCGGTTGATGCAAAAGAAGGTTATTTATGCTACTTTGCTTAATTGGGCACGATAGGTGACATTCTCTAAAGAAAATCCAGGAAAGAATGATAATGGTTTCTGTCGTATGTCAATGGACTATTGAAAAAGCATGAGAAAACATATTTATGGCCTCCATTAATATTTAAACAATTTTCAGTAAGAACAGGATAAGCACATCTCAGTTGCTGAACATCTGATGATAAATGATGCCCTAGACAGAGGATGGTTAACACCTAATTCTCAGTTACAGGCCAATCTGTTTGCCTTTTAAGAGCTCTCAGTATGGTATGCACAACTTGCATTTTCCCCTCTCACTTTTAAAAGTGTTACAGGTCTTTCAAATTATGTAATACACCCTCATAAAAATTAACATTGGTCTGAGAGATGAGATTGGCACCAACTAGCACTATTAAAACTATACATAGTCTAGTAGTCTATTTTGGTGGAAGGAAAAGTGCTTTAATCACCAGACTGCAGAAAATAAAAAAAATGAGTTCAGTCATAGTCTTCCCTTTACTATATAAACAAACTGAGGCAGATGTGACCATATTGCATTTCAGTGTTATAATCTGCTAGACCGCTTTGGTGGTTCAAATGGAATATGACATTTCTCCTTCTCTCTGTTTTGAGCTGGCACCATCAGCTTCTCAGCAAGACAATGTGGAGGAGAACTGACGCTCTGACACAGATCAGTGGGAAATCTCACCCTCATGCTCTGGCAAATAATCTTTTTTTTTTTTTAAGCTAGGTGTGACATTCTACAAGGCATAAGCGTGGCACATGCTCTACAGTATCTGTTTATTTTAATGTATAGTTTCTTTCGTATTTATATTACAAGAAGGAGCAAGAATGATATAGTCATTTCATTGGAAATGAAGTACGATCAAGCAAGTTGTATTACTGAGCCTGTAAACTCTGTGAGACAGGAGCTGTCTTTGTTTGAATAGTGCCTAGCACAGTGAGATCCTGGGCCATGTGTAGGGGTCCTAGGCACTATCGAAATGCAAATAATACATTAGGAAAACATGAATAGTTTTGAAGTGCTAAGAAAAATACAAAATTAATTGATTTTGATGAGGCATTTAGGGCTAGTTCTGGGATATGATGCGCGCTTCTACGGATCAGTGGGAGTCCTAATTTTCACATGCTTAAAGTTCACACTTGCTGAATTGGAGCCTATGGCTTTATAGGCAAAGGATTCAAATAATAGTCCCAGTAATATATTATATAGGACAGGATCATCGTATCAGTTAGAGATAGGGAATAACTCCTAGATCTCAAGATGATTCTACTCATTCCCTCCTTCAAAAGCAAACCATAGGTTCCTTCAGAAGGGGTTTTCTGAATGTAAACATTTGGAAGAATTATGCAAACAAGAGTTAGACTTGTGTGTCGATATCGCAGGTCTTCACATTATGCGACTAAGTGAATAACAAATGATAGTTTGCTATGATGTTGTCATTGGCTTGGAATAGGTAAATTTGATTTGTTGAGTTATAGAGTTTAAGGACAGATGGGACCACTAGATCATTTAGTATGCCCTTCTGTATGTCACAGGACATCTGCACTATCCAGTACCTGCCTACTAAACCCAATGACTGAAATTAGACTGAAGTATTACAGCCCACAAGAGATTAGACTATTATATGCCACAGGTAGGGCAAAGGAGAGACTGAGGTAAACGAGTGCCTGAAGTCCCCACAATGGCAGGGAAATGATAAAGTGTATCATTCTCCTTTCATCCTGACTCATGAATGAGATGTGGAATGACCTGATTCCTGGAGAAGCCTCCTCTCCCCACCAGAGTACTGATCGTATGTTTTCTCACTGAGGAAAAAGAGGAAGGGAAAGTGAGGCAGACAAATAGTGTAGATTATAAATCTCCTAGACGTTATTTTTTTTTTTTTTGAAAGAACAAGGTGGCATTATTTTAGGAAATTGTAAGCTTGTAGGCTGTTAAATAACCACGTCCTCTAACATTTTTTTTTTTAAAAAAAAATCCTCCAGAGGCTTTCCTGGAGAAATCATTGTTTGTGTGTACGTGTGTGCATGGCCATATCTCTCTATGTGCATGCATGTGTAAATTCTACCTACAATATAGTAGAAGGAAAGTCTGAAGAACTTTTATGCTTAAAATGCTCCTTTGTATAAGAACTGGGAGAATTGTTCACCTCTTCTAACTATAAAAAAGCTGCAGTGCATGACTAAGCTTAAAAATTAAAGTAGCATATCCTTACACTCTCACAGAGAGTGTTAGTGTGTGCGTGGGACAGAGCATTTAAGAAGAAAACTTTAACACAGTGTCTCTTGGCCTGACATCAAAATAAGTAGTTCTTTTTTAGTCTTGCTTTGTTTCAGTTTTTGATGCAAATGTGAATGGGAGCAAATTGCCATTGACAATATAAAACAGTAAACTTGGACAAATGATTTGCATATATATATTTGACCAGATTCTATCCTCACTTATGACACTGCTTTGCAATATTTTATGTAGCTGGCCATGGGAGGGTCACACTATTGGAAGATGGATCCTATTATTTATCATTATTCTTTATTACTTATGCAGTGACAAAAAGCACACTGAGCCAAACACAAGACTTTGCCCCTAGGAGATTACAATCAAATTTCAGATACAATGCAATAACTGAGAGCAGCAAAGAGCATGGGGGATGTGTGATGAGGATACTCCGAGGTTACTGGAATAGTCAGTTTTTGTGTCTTGATGTTTCTGTTGACATTATTTATTTTTCTGGCTTTTTCAATGGCAATTATCATGCTGAATATTGTGGACAGCTCACGTGAGCAAGGATTACTCACATGAATGAGGAGTGGAGTATCTGGCCCTTGTATTTTTACTGTAGAAAACTTCAGGGTTTACTGAGCTGTCAGGAGAGGATTAGCAGAGGGAAGATTCTGCTTCCCACAGTGGGAAGGGTCTGCATCATGTTACTGCTATTACTGGGGAACCCTGCTAGAACCTTGAAAAAAAATGAACTAGGAAGCATGAGTAGAAGTGTTGCCAGTGTTGCCAAGACCTGCAGTGGCAAATGTAAAACTAAAAAGGATTGAGTTTAAAGAACAGATACAACAGTGTGAAGACAAAGAAGATGAGAATGATATTCTAGCTACTGTGGAAAGTAAGTAAGAAAGAGCTAAGAGAAAAAACAAATGAACAATAGTGAGGAAGTAGCAGCTTCCAGATGTTGACAAAGGAGGCACTGCAAGGTACAAAAGTGTCTATGTCATCTATGTTGGCTATTCAAAAAAAACATGGGGTGGCTGCAGATTTTGTACTCAGATAGACGGCATGTTTAGTTGCTGATTATGGGCCAAGGGAACATCGAAATAATGGGAAGAAAGTGTCATTGTTGATGAGTATGTTCCAAATAAAGGAAGCCAATCCGAGGACATTAGTTATTGCAAAAGGCTTCTGATTAACTGTCCTGATGTCTTTTCCTAACCTGAGTGAAAGTTGTCACCTAAAGCTCTACCTGTCCTGCAGGAAGGGAGGATTTTTAATTTATTTATAGCAGGAACTCAAGGTTGTTTAATGGAATTTTCCCTGCAGGGCAGGAACTCCCATGAGAGTCTGATGGAACTTTGAGACTCCAGGAGTGTATAGAATACAAAGAACACCATGCTCAAGTCAACTAGTACTAACCAAAGCTTTAAATGACTTGGTGAACATACTTCTCACCAGTTCTGTGCTGCCTACGTTTAATGCACATTTGCCTGTATTAAATCAGGGTGTCAAGGTGGAGTATATGAATGGCACATAATAGACTGGTCTGCTGTGGCCTGTAGTATTTTGGTCTAATTTCAGTTGTTGGGCTTGGTGTGTAGGTGCTAGGTGGTGTTGGTATCCTGTGGATATAGACAGGGCCAGACTAAAAGATCGGATGGTCCCTTCTGGCCTTTAGCTCTATGACTCTACACTACCAAAAACATCTTTACTGGACCTCTGATGCTGTTATGTCCCATCTCTCTCACCACGTTATTGGTATTTTATATCACAGCTAGTCTTCCCAGTGCACGATGAAAGGATAACTTCCTATCCATTCTGACAGACTGTTTCAGTGTATGCTGAAGTATCTGCAAAAAGCCTACTTTAAACAAATATATATCTCACACTTTTAATTGTCTGGCATTTCCAGTGTAATTTATTTAAATAACAAATCAACACTGCTAGATTTTTAATGTAACTGAACCAATCATTTAAAAATTGACAAAATCCTCCTTAATGAAAAGGTGAGGTCAGAGGACTTATCTGTAGCTTGTAATCACAATGATCAACAAGGCAGCAATGAATGCAGAATGAAATTAGAAGTGGATTGCCCTGAAGATGCAGCAGTTCACAAGAGGATCCTCAACATTTCCTGATGTAAAGAAACTCTAGAGAGGCTGTAAAATCTCCTTGACTGGAGATCATGGTGTAAATCAATGCACTAGCAATATAATAAAGTGGATTACTTGGCCAGAAAGACATTCTGTGGTTTGACAAATTTAAAAATAAATTGATTTTTCAAGCTTTTATGACCTTACTCCATTTTCTTTCTTAGTAAGCAGTTTGTGTTAACAATTTTTACTAACTTTATTAATCTTTATAACAGTTGTATTGCATTCCATCATCTCTCTAGCACCTTTTAAAAGTTACAATATAATTGCAAAATAGCCATAATGAAATTAGTACTGGTTGTTACCAGTATGTCAGCTGCCAAATAACCATAACGCACAGGTATGTTATACAAAATATGAGAATTAAAGTAATTATATAGTGAACTTCATATCGTTGCTTATTGCCATACTTATTCTATTGCCCCCACAAAGTCAATGGGACTACTTATCTCAGTTGACTAGGATTTGGCCCTTAAAGTAATTGTAATGTATATGATATCAAATAATGATGGTGCTACATCTGGAAATGATATTACACTGTTTATAATGCTGTAACACAATTTCAACAAGTGATGCTTGCTTGGGGGGCATCACCTAACTTGTAAACTCAGCATGATTGTAAGGTCTTTGTTTTGTGTTTGTACAGCACCTAGCACAATGGAACATTGGTCCATGCCAGGGACTCCCCGGTTCTGCTAGATTCCAAACAATAATCATGGTTTGGTGCTGCCTGTCCAAAAGCATATCAACACATACAGCAGGTAGATCTTGTTACAGAAAACAAACAATTCAGCTTTACCTGTGATTTGCTTCTCTATAGGTTTTTGTTCTGGGAAACCAACCATTTTACAAATATTTTCATTTTGATTAGCTGAAACTGTTATCCAGAACACTCTGTTATCTGAAAAAAGGGTCACATCTCCCTAGCTCTATGTTATATTTAAAATCCCTTTATTTTACCCAAAATCTGGACTCCTAGACTGTTTAAAATAATCATTCCCACCCTTCTCGCAGGGCCATTCAGAGAACCAAGAGAATACATACTCTCAGGCAAAAAGCTTTATTGAATTAGAATTAGGGTTGTACGTAAATACTTATCAGACGTGTACAGGGAGACTTTGACAAACTAGTAAAATGCATGAAACCACTATGGCTTATTGTTAAAGGCGGCCTAGTCAGCAAGCTAAAAATTGGCCATTCAGCACTCTCAGCTTGTCCAAGGCAGGAGGGGAGGGAGTTTTGGAGTGCCACAGAAAGGGCTTGACCCTGCATCCTTCCTGATAAGAATTATGTTGAAATTGCTGATATGCCCCAGCAATGTCTATGGGGGTCTCAAGACTGCAGACTCTGGAAAAACCCACATCTGGTTAATCAATAATCAGAAGGAACTTCTTGCTTGATCATTGAAATGCTTACTTAACAAGGTTTCTTTAAGGGACATGTCATTCTATCACTAATGTATTAATAAGGGGAAAAAGCTTGAGACAGGGGGACTCGTTTGGGGACTCTTTGGGACTGGTCTCTCCCTCTGGATGCATCTTGTGATCTCCACCGGCAGATGGGCTGCCACTGTGCCACTTGAGAGCTACACTCAGCTTTGGTAATTATCAAGGGCTGGGGGCGTTTTACTAATCTTGTTGTGGATGTGTGTAAGTGCTTGAGACTAAGTAAATGTTTACCTCTAAGTGAAAGCACTCTCGTGTTGCCCTGTTTGTGCCAGCCATCTATCGGTCGGATGACTGTGTCTCCCCTGATTTATTTCCTGACACCTCCTCACACAAGTAAAAGTTACCAAGAGCTTTGGGTTGCAAGAGCCCCGGGTAACACATGGAACCTAAAAAGAACATTGTGGCTTTTGAGAAAACTGCAAACATTAATGTTACACTTTCATAAAAAAACCCAAATCATTGGAAATAATGGAAATAACAGTTTAAGGGCCAGATTGTGTTCCTGCTGTAGGGGTTTTGTGCTGTCCTGATGGCACAAAGTATCTGGAGAGTCTGCAGGTCTGGTCTCATGAGGGGATCCTCAGATGGAAGAGAGCCACTACCCAAGCTCCACACCACTTCCTTAGACCCTGGTACACATGAGTATCAAGGAAAAGGAGAACATAGCTGTAGTGTCTCTATTTCACAGCAATCTCTGACCACAAAATAGCTTCCTGTGCTGTGTGCAGCCAGGAATAAATTAGAACAACTTAATTTAGGGACTGAGGCAGTCTTTGGCTGATGCCAGAACTGGAGAAACAAAGTCTTTTCTCCTTAATGACCAGAAGGGACCGCCTGTCTGTCAAATGGGCCACTAGCAGCCATGGGGACAGGGAAAGTGCCATAACACCTCTCCATAATACCACATCCTGCACATGGAATGCAGCAACGAGAGTGGCAAGAAGAATCCATTTCCACAACTGCCCAGGACTTAGGAGACAGCCCGTTGTCTGTGTGTTCATCGAAGACCTCTCTCTCTTAAAACAGGCCAAGGCCCCTCAGCTCCAAGTGGATTGACTTACTACTGGCAAAGTCAGAGTAATCAGTTCAAATGAGGCTTGCCGTGAAGGGTTCCAGAAGATCAGCCTTCATTGTGGAGATACTAATGAGTCTCCTTCATTCTGAACTGTGCATATTCAAATACATAACAGTGCTAAAAGCAAAAATCTGTGCAGTTAAGAGGGGGATTTGTTCTGTAGTCTGCAATGCCTAACACATGCTGCAACTTTCCTTTCCCACTGGTGCTGGAGAACTTATTGCACATTTATGATCACAGCGCTCAAGTTAACTGTGCTTTTTGCAAGGTTGTTCTACTGAGTTAGGTTTAATGAAACGTAGTATGTGAATATTGTTGTTGCTGCTGTTTTTGCTTGCTTGAAGTACTGCTGAAACCTCTCCCATGGAGCTACCCTGAGATCGGATCCAATCATAGCTAAAGAATCTTGATGCATTAGCGATGGCTAGATGGGATTTAATCCAACTGTACTGCGTGAAAAGTAATGGATCTGAGCTTCCTGTATTTCTTTTAATATACATCTAAGTGAATTTAGTTTTTGCAGATTGGCAGTTCAGGTAACTAAAGTCTTATGTCCCTTCTCTACCCTATAGAACAAAAAGAGACAGCCTATGCCATAGCAGTACAAGTGTCACACTATCCCATCAATTTGCTTCAGCTCTGTTCAGGAGGGAGCACCCTTTGGAGTGAAAGGGGACAGCAGTTCAGTCTTAATTAGATTAATTAGTTGATGTTTCTAAAAGCCCTTTGAATATGAAAAGTGCTGTATTTTATTATTATTCCGTCCCGGGAATGGCAAAAAAGTGCCAATTAGAGCTGTGTCCAAATCAGCAGCAATCTCAGGGTGGGTTCATCTGAAAGATTTCTCTGGTGCACGTGTAACTCACAGGGGTGTGTGTGTGTGTGTGTGTGTATGTATGTTATGTACCCTCTTCTGCATTAAATTCACAGTGGATCTGAGTGTTTCAGCTACCTACCCACCTACAGAGTTTACTCAAGCTGGAAAGACTTATGCTTCTAACTCTGGATGTCCTTGATTTGATCCCTAGTGTCAGCCAAGATGATGATCTTTACACTTCATGGTGGTTCATGCTATCCCGAGGTTTCCTTTGCTTTTGATTCACATGAACAGAAAAATATGAAAAACTTTATCCCAAGCTACCAAGTTGTGTATTGTTTCCATCTAAGCTTGAACGTTCCTTCTTCCTCTAATTACCTCCTATCTATCTTAATACGTTCTAGATTCCTCTCCCTTTTAAGGTTTACAGGGCAGTAGCTACAAATCTTCTTGTTCCCCATACCTTCATTGTCTTTAGAGTGAAGTTCTTAGGAGAGAGCTGTCCTTTCACTCTGTTCCTCACCACTCCCTGGGGGGATTAGGGGATATGGAAAGTCAGGTTACATCTCTTCCCTCTACATTCCATAGAAAAATCTCTTCAGAGAATTAGGTTGCATTACCTTCCAGTCCTCTCCCTCTCACTCAGTCTTCAGCACTGCGACCCATAGCAGTTACTGGAATGGGTACTTACCTCATTCTTGTTGCATTATTGAAAGTATCACGCTTCAAGGTCCAGAGATACTTGAACTGAGTTTTAGTTCATAACAGCTCTTCTCACATTCTTAAAAAGAGGAGTCTCTTGGCTTTAGAATTTCTTGCAAGAAGTTTCCACAGCTATGTTGTCAATTACTGAAATACAAACGAACCTGGAAACTTGTTGCCAAAAGATGTTGTAAATGACAAAACTATAATGGGGCTCCTAAAAGAACTAGACAAATTAATGGAGAATTGGTCCATCAATGGCTGTTAGTGAAGATGATCAGGGATGCAACCCTATGCTCTGGGTATTCCTAGCCTCTGATTGCCAGAAGCTGGGAGTGAGTGATAGGAAATGGGTCCTCTATGATTGCTTGTTCTGTTCACTCCCTCTGAAGCACCTGGGACCAGCTGCTGTTGGAAAACAGAATACTGGGCTAGATGGACCATTGGTCTGATCCAGTAGGTCATTCTTATATTAAACAGAACAAACCCACAGTTTATGCCTTTTAACTTGTCTTCTGTTTGTTTGTTTTATTAGCCTTTAAACATCATGTTCATGTTTTCAAGTTTTTCCTTCACAAACATGAATACTAGAACCGTACAATATGTATACACAATGAAAGTTGTGAGTCTCGCATAATCATATGACTCAAGAAATGTAGGCTGCTAGAAAAACATTGAATATCATCAGACACTAAAGCTGGTTGACATTATTTTGGCCAAAACTTTTTCTCACAGAAAAATGCAGATTCAAGTTGAGTGAAACATTTTGTAAATTCATGTTGATATTGCTGAATTGTTTTGGTTTAAAATGAAAATTATTTTTTTTAAAAGCTCAAAATTTAAATTAAATGTTTAGTTTCAGGTTGAATGAAATACTTTGTGTGACAAAAATATATTGGTTTGAAGTGCCATAGTACCTCTCAATAATACCACATCCTGCACAAAATTTTGAAAAAAAAAAAATGTTTGGGCCTGTATGAAACAAATAAAAAAAAAATCAGAACTACTAGCTAACCAAAACAATCAGTGATTTGTACAGATCTGATCCACATATACAAAAAATCATGAGTTGGCAGCCATGCAACTATCCTCCTCCTACACTGTAATTTTCCACAAGATTACATTTGCTTCTGAACCAGTCAACGATTATATATCAGGAAGCCTTTTACAAAACTCCAGCCATGCTATTATCGTCTTTGAGTTATATCTCAGACATCTTTTTAAGTAACCTACAGTTGCATCTACGGTTTGTAGAGCAATGTGGCTATACTGCAGCCGACTTTAAGTTGTTAAACTAGCTTCATTTCAGTACATCTCTTAGGGAAAACAAACACTTCAAGATCTTATTTTAAAGGGTTTTTTTTTTTTTTAAATTGGCCACTGTTGAGCCTTTTATTTTCTCCTGTCCTTTTCCTTTCCCCTCATCATGTTATATGAGATCTCCACGTCAAGTTTTATTTGTCTGAATGTTAAGGTCTTATTTTTTTGCCAAATTATGTTTTTCTTGTTTTTAATGTTTGCATTATGTTGTCAAACAGAGGTAGGGGAACATGAACTTGTAAATAGAGTTGATCAGAAATTTGATGGTTTTTTCATTGAAAAATTTTGGTGAATCAAAAGTGAAATGTTTTGCAGAAATATGTTGATTTTCATAAAATTTTGAAAAACAACAAAAACACAGAATAAGAACATTCCACTGAGGTGCAAATATTCCATTTTGACCTTTTTGGAATGGAATATTTTGATTATCCATTTCAAAATGACTTTTTACTGCATTTTTTTTTTGCTAAAATATAATAAAAAAAATAAAAAGTGGAATGACTTTGATGTTATAGGAACAAAACAGTGTTGATTGACCAAAAACATTTATTTTGTGCATGTGTGTGTAGGGGGGTCATTTTGTGATAAAATTTCAAAATATTTTGGATTTTGTGCTATTTTAGAAAGGAAAAAAAATAGAAATGGTAGAAAGTCTTGCAAAATGGAAAGTCTGGTTCCTGCCTGCCTCTACATAAATGAAATTAATATTTTCTTTCTTAATGTTACCATATTTACTAAAACTGAACTTTTTTTTCTTGCGGCCATACATAAATTTTTAAAAAAAAAGTTCTTGCCCTGGTTGTTGTGAATGCTTGGGGAAAAAAAGGATCCAGTCCTTTGAGGTACTGAGTACGCTCCATTGACTTCAGAGCAAGCAGGGGACACGTAGACTAAAAAAAGAAAAATGAGTTACCCACCGCTGTATTATTGCTCAGATTCAGAGTTATTTGTGGTTAGCTTTTACTGAAAGGTTTATACAGGGTCAGATTCTAATATGCTGTCTCACACTGAGTAGTTCTGACCTGAAATCGAAGGAACTAGTAGTGCAGGTGGTGCTGCACAACATTGGCAGAAGTATCTGTCCCTTAGTTGTTCTCCCTCCCACCCCCTTTAAAATGGGCATTAAAATTCATTTCCTAGACACGTATATCATCTACTACAAACATAAAACTGGACTTTGGCTTGTTTGTGACATGAAAATAACTAAGATTTTATAAAATATATCCCCAAGCTCTTTATAGCTAACTTTGTATTACTCTTATTTTTGCAGGAATCTTGGATGACAGGAAAACCCAGTGGACCATGTTTTTATAAGCTAAGCAATTTTTGTTTATGTTTACTGTGCTGCAAACATATGGAGGAGCTGTAAGTAAATGTACTTTACTGCATGATGAACTGGATGGCTATCGTCTGGAGGAAAGCACAATAATCGTTTCCTTTCTGTGGTGATTTGCTAAACTTGTGGTACAATGCCAGAAAGACTAACGGAGATGCTTATGGATGTATGGACTCCATTAATAATAATATGGATTACTGTCCTTCCTTCCATTTATATGGCTCCATTGAATCAATCTGAAATATTACCAAGTGGATCCAGTATGGGACTAAATGGGCTCAGTGGAGAACAGAAGGTTTTGAACCGTTCAAAGAGGGGCTGGGTTTGGAACCAAATGTTTGTATTAGAAGAATTTTCTGGACCTGAACCAATATTAGTTGGCCGGGTAAGTAAACATTTTTTTTCTTTCACTATGAAAATGTAGGATAGATGTAAGTCCTCACTGGCTTGGACTCTCCTATCAAGCTCAAATTTACAGCTCTTGGTCATTCTGAGACTTCCCTGCTGCCTGTAAATTTATGTTTTATAGATGTTTACTCCTCTTGTAGATATGCAACTAACATAAATGATATGATCATCTGACAGGAGAAAGCAGAATGATCTTTTTTAGTGGACTGGAGATTTCAGGGTACAGACAGCCTGTTCTAACTTGTATTTTCAAGATAGAAAGCATCTTTTATTTTTGGTGATAAAGGGGAACAGATGCACATTTTTTAGCCTTTCTCATCTTAAGACTTTTTTCTAAAAGCTGCTATTTCTTACATGCTTATATTTATAGCCAGTATTCAAAAGTTTTGATACTTTATGGTCACTTTTAACCTGCTGTCCTGCTACACAAAGCTTTAAAATGCTCTGACATTTTTCAGAGATGTACGTTTGAGCAAGCCTAAACACAAGGATGAAAATGTACCTTATACAACAGAAGACACCTGGCTAAGATATAGTTGTAGAATGACTCTGATGTACTTCCCATACACTATAACATCATAGGCATAGTATTTTGTAACAGGAAGATGGAGAGCATGAGTAAAATAGCACACGCTTGCTTTGACAGATACTCTACCTTGTCTATTACCAGCCCCTTGTTTATTTTTACAGCTCTGTTCATTTCTCTCAATCAGTAATTCCAAATCACACTTGCCTTGGAAAGAGATCATGCCATCTGCATTCATCATAAAGCTTGACTAGCAAATAAATGTCTTCTCCTTGTTGGATGTTTGATTTATATTAGAATAGTCAAATACTGTAACATATCATTAACTTTCTGTTTCCTTTGAATAATCAGACATATTATTACCACATTACGTTCGCTCCTAAAATATATATAAAATGTACGCAGACAAGGGTTAAAACATGGATAATTTCATGTTAAAGCATTCTGTACATATTGCAGCTATCATGTTACTGAAGAAAAGACAGAGAAAGTATAGATTTGATAACTGTTCCTGGACCAATATGCTAATAGCAATTGTCACCCATTGCTGTCTTAAACTGATTTTGTGAAATGATCACTTTGGGCTCCAAATCTTGGGCCAGATGGTGCAAACAAGCATAGGTCCATTGACTTTCAATTTAAACTAATTTTGATCTATACCAATGGGAGATTTATCTTAATATGCTTTGTTGCAGTCAGTAAACTATCCCAGTATCAATGGGGCCACAACATGCTTATTTATATACAATATTCCAAGTTGCATTTAAAAAAATGAAGACAGTGTTTTTTTTGTAGAGTACGTAAGATGACAAACAAGAAGATTTTGAATCATGGTAGCCGCTCCTTAATTAATCCTTTCATAGTAAGGTTATAAGAAGAGTTTGTGATTTTATGTACCATATGTGCAGCAATGCCCAAGCACAATTAAGGTTACTCGGAAGGAGTGAGAGAGAGTGAGATCACTGTGTCTCAGTTTTGTGGGAGTTTATTTTTCAGTGTAAATCATAGCCTTAACTTTGCTGTAATGCTCAGTAGTTTTTGGATTTAATTTCCTGCATTGTTTTAAATTCATTAATGAAGAGAAAAGGAGGGAGGACAGGACCTCAGGCAAAACTAATAAAGACATTATACTCATCTTCTGCTAGGACTTTGAATAGTACTTATTATTATAAAGCCATGGTATCCCATTTGCTGGGACTGCTGCATAATTAGTATATGGCATGATAGAGATGGAAGCGAGTGAAAAGTGGAACATGTTTTAAAGGGCAGAGATTTGTGGCTTATTTCTGAAGTTAATATTTCCTAATAATTCTTGTTTGTGTCTATTACTATCTCCAGAAAATCACCTTTACTTCTGCTTTCTTAAGGCCTGATCCTCAGAGATGTGAGCCCCCATAAGTTCTATTGTAGTCAATGAGAGTTGCGGGTGCTCAACACTTTTCAAAGTCAGGTTATAACTCTCCTCCCAACTTTAAAATGGCAACTGCTTTTTTTAGGCCTCCAGAAAGTGGAGGTATGGCATCTCTGTTCTTTGTCACCCTTCTTGGTTTAACTACCCATCCCAGATTCCAATTTAAAATTAGCCTCTTGGTCTTCAGAGCTTTCAGTGGATTCCCTCTCCCTATTTTACCAATATTCTGCAAGTCCCTTTTCTGCTGATTCTGTTCCTCCAGTCTTTCTCCTAACCATGTTTCTGCACAGTTGGAGGTTGCTCCTTCACTTCTATTGCTTCCTCTGTCAAGAACATTTTTAGCTTATGATTGACCTTAAAGCTTTTTGGATGAAAGACGCTCTATCAGGTCTGCTTTAGTGAGTTATTGTAGAGTGTCTCAGAATAAGAATGTAAAACACTGACATGCTGTTACATTTGCTGCACTTGTAGAAGTGTGTTCTGCATGCATCCACGAGTACTGTTTATATTCACAAGACACCTGTATTTGTACAGATTGCTCTGAACATACGCAATGCTATCACGAGGCTGAAAGTGCAGTGAACGTAAGAGCCAAACTCCGAAAGTGCTTCCAATTAAACAAAGGGTAAATTTCATGCAGAGCTATTTCTATTAGATTTTTATCAGTTCTTATATGGCTCTCATCACCTTACTATCTGAGCACTTGCACAATTACTATGCTAATATGCACCAAGGACCTGCCATGTGTACAAATCAGGTCTTTAGGTCTTTTCTCTGATATGCAAATACAAACACAAGGTTTGCATACTTAGATAATGACACATGTACAAGGGAAAAGTTGGCACACAATTTCTAAGGCTAATATGGGGCCCGTTGAGAACTCACCCCTAAAGAATCAGGACTTCTCAAGATAAGGGTCATGCACTCCAGTGGGTGCTGAGACCACTGATTACCTTTCAGGAAGTGTTCAGCCCCTCGTGACATTGGCACTTAAGCCTGTATATAAAATGAAACAGAATACTGAATCCCTTTGGAAAAACACGTACATGGGTTTAAATAACTTTTTCTAAAATATAGTTCTATCTGAGGTAAAAACACACATGCAGAGTGTATGAATTAGGAGAAATAAATGTTAGATACCTTAAAACCTTAAAATGCTGACAGAACTTTAACTGATGTAGTACAGCTGCATACTTATCTAGTACTATTGTGCATTATCCTTGGGGACTACAAGGTACATAAAGAATTATGCTCTGGATGTGGTCTATCTAGCACATGACAATAATTGGAGGATGAAATTAACAGAAGAATTGAAAGCTTCTTCTTTCAAATGAAATAGACAGTCAGACAACAAGGTAGGTATGGTGGTTGAGTGAAATGAGTAAAGGAGGAGCGCTTGGTTCTAACTTTGCCCCTGACTTTGTTGAAATCAACAGGCTGCTCTGCTGCAGTTAATGGGAATTTTGCCATTTACTTCTGTATGAGCAAGATCATGCCATAAACCCTGCTGCCTCCATTTCCCCATCTTTAAGATGGGGATATAAATATTGTGTCAGTGTTGTTCGGAGGATTAATTAGATAGTGCCCATAAATACTACATAAATGCTTATTAAACCTATCAATATTTAGTTATTGAATTATTAAAATAATAAGAAATGTCATTGTTCCAATATTGTACATATGTAAATACAATTTAAAAAACCTATATGGACACTAATCATTCACTTTCAAGTTCACATAAGCTCTGTGCTAACTGGAGCTACACTCCTACACAAGTTTAAATATGTTGTTTAAAACAGTACAGAAACATGATATTTACAAATAATCTTCTTTCAGTCTTTTTTATTTCCCATGATCTGTTCCTTTTGATTCACACATATATGTTGACCTGTAATAGGGTAAGTCTAGATTACCTTCCAAAGGTAGTACTTTAAGCTTTGGAAGACCTGCAAACTGTGTATTTCAGACAGCCTTCCAGCGATTGACATTCTCATTCAACTGTGGAGTGATATGTCTGATGACACTGCATGCTGTCCTCGAAGATTTGATTACTTAGCTAGAACTTTTACTTGATATATACTGCTGTATGTTCTTAGTCTCTTCCACATGCATTTACAACTCCATGGCAGATGTACCATGAGCTCTGTGGTGTATCAAATGTCACTGTTCTTTCGTTGGAAACAACAGCAGAATTCACAATTAAGTAGAAAATAAAGTTAGGAAATATTACATTGTGCAGTTGCTTAATAAAATATGTGGGACAAGTTATCACAGGTCCCATTCACCAGTCTTATGGAGCCCAAGATACATATATAGTACATGTAATTTGTGATGTGTTAAATGGCATAGGGCCCAGTGTAGTAGACAGACATTTTCAGGCAAAACATAGGTTGTGTAGTTTCTGTGTTACAGTTATGATTTATGGGTACAGTGCAGGAGACAAAAAACAGTAGAAACACAGAGAAGAGATTTGAAAATGACAGAAGCCTTTTATTTTTCATCCCTGGAGTCAATATTGAATAATTCAATAATAAACCCCAGACTCAAAGGAGCTGTACTGACAAACAGTCAGATTGATGCTCTTTCAATAGGCTGCTCCTCCTGTCCCCACAGACCCTCCCAATTCTTCTCAGGACCCCACTCTGATATCTTCCACTTTACTTCTTTCTACCTCCAAAGTCATGTGTTGCAATCACTTTTTCCATGTATGTTGTGTGTATCTTTCTCTGGGCATGATCGATGAAGTAAATGAGAGTCTTTCCACTGATTTCAATGGTTTTTGGATCAGGCTCTTAGAGGTGTGAGAACCTGTCAGTACTTTCCCATAAGCCTCTCAGAGGTGAACAGTACAGAGGGACATGATGTGTTCCCAGGTTGGGTCTTGGGCTGGGGTGCTGAAAAGACAATGCTTCGAGCCTTAAAATGGAAACAGCATCATGAATGGAAGAGTATAGTGCTGAGCTATGGTTTCTGCATTGTGTATGTTCATGTGATCAGTGCATCAGACAAAGTATTTGCATGTAAAATTTACTTTATTTTTATGTCCTTTTTATTTATTTAATTAGCTAGTTAGTTCTATGTTTTTTTTGTGGCTGAGTGTTAATGCTGTTCTCGTTAATGTTGCAAAAGGGATCCCATCCCTAAGAGGGGCTGAACTACATGCTTCTTGCCTGAATGGGGGAAATCAGTGTTAAGGAGCGGAAGTTTGCAGTCCGCAGGTGTATCCTTTTCAGGGGATGATGCGATCCTGTTTAATGCACCATTAAAGTTTTTACAGCTAAAGGGCTGTAGAAAGAGCCAGTCATATTACATACATGTAGTATTTCTAATCCTGTCTTCTGCTTTTCTTTGTATTTTATTATTTATGACCTAAAATGTGCATCATGAAACATTCAGGATTTGAAATGCTACCATTGCTGTTGGAGTTTTAGCTTTTTCATTTCCTGTGTAAGCTTAATAGTGCATTAATGTAGGGCTTTTTTCCTAGTTATTTGTTAATAAACACTCAGAAGTAAAAAAAACTAAATAGAATTTATTTTCTTACCTATTTTTATGCTGCATCCCCCATTTTTTTTTGCTTATTTCTAATGGATCAGAGTGTACACTGTACAGTATCTAGTATTTAGAGTGCTTCTGTTTATTTCTTTGTTAATGTGTCCCAGTATCAATACAGAAGTATGTATGCAATTCCAAGAATAGCTTTTCTTAGGTAAATATTGCTACAAAGCAATAAATGAAGCACACAATATTTTATATGAGCCTGATAAAAATGGCACGTTTTTAATGAATTTTCCAGTGTCAGTGTAGGTAGTGTTTTTTTCTTTTAAAACTGGTATTCAAGTACATACAACCAAGAAAAGATTCCTTACTAGAATGTGATGTTAAACAAGAGCAAACTGTTTCACTAAAGTACCTGGAAGTGTCTCTTCAAAGTGTAGGTCATTTAAAAATTGTAGTATTGAGATCTCATGGTTTTATTAAAACAACACATAGCTGGGTGCAGAATCTCAGACCTTATTCCTATGTATTGCTGTAAGTACAACTGAACAGGGGGAGTCAAAGGCTGCTTTTAGCCACTTTCATGTTCCCCTCCCTCCAATCCTGGAGCCAGTTTAGGCCCCAGTACAATTTAGAGCAGCCTCAGTAGCATTGATTGAAAATGGCCTTAAAAGTCTGTTCTGCTGGCTGGGTACTCCCTGAGTGCAGCAGAACTCTGCCATGCCCACCCTGACTCCCTCCACCCAATTCTACTTTATTCTGCTATTTTATTCTGGGATGTGGCCCATTATTGTGGTGCACCTATTAGTGTGTAAGGCACTTTGAAGAATACACATGAAGGACTCAGTCCTGCAATGTGCCGAGCACCCTCTGAGACACGGTGTGTGCCCTTTAATGACGTTAAAGGTGCAGAGCACTTCTCTGATGTGCTTGGCACCTTCCAGGATTGGGCCCTAACTTTTAGACTTGACAGACAAGGGTGTATAAAATAACACAGGAGGAAGGAGAGGAGTGAGGAAGGACATGCGTACTGTGGGTATGATTACACAGCGACTCTGTTTAGGAATTCAGGTATTTTGGTGCCCCATTAATATTATTATTACTTAGCATTTGTTCCTTAACATGTTTTGCTGAAGCCTCAGAAATGATTTTTTTTTTCCAGAAGATTGGTAGATCCGATTGAGTTTAATTCTCTATGGGGGGAAATTAGTTGCTTGTTCTAATCAATACACTGAGCCAGACTTTTTATTTTTCTCTTACTGAACTTTAATGATTTTAAAATGTCCATGCAAAGTGCTAGAGTGACAGCATGAAAAATTGAGTGGAGTCCTCTGTGACCACGTAATAGATATGACATAGTGGTGTAAACTTCCTCATACTGCTCTTCAAATGGGTTTCAGATTCTACCTGGAGGGACCACCTCTAGTGATGTCATGATGATTCGGTTCCTCTTATCAACATCGGTACCAATTAGTGCCAATTATGCAGGTAGTTTTTTTACAAACAGACACTTGTTCACTATGAACTGGTTCGGCAAGTAGCTTATTGAAGAGCCATCAGTTGGTAGTGCCTTAGCATAGCTGACAACACAGATCGGAGTCAAACCATTAAGGTGAAGGACTGAATATATTGTTATCAAGCCCTGAGAAATCTCTCTCTCAATCTGCCAAGGCCCAAATGTGGGCTGCAATGTGTGACAAAGACACACAAATTATTCAGGCAGGAAACATGAAACACAATAGGATTCAGTCCTTAAGTGTAAGTGGGACTCTGTGTCATCACAGTTTTATGTTTCCTTGTTTCTGAGGTAAATAACTTTTGACAGCAAAAGAGAGGGAACATCAGAATGGTCGGACACAGAAGTAACTTTGGGACTAAGGTGACTGACATATGTTGGAATGAAGGACATTTGAGAGGTGTGCTTAAGACACCCAGTTTTCAATTTTTAGACTAGAATACCTACATATATGACAACCGTCATGAAGAAAAGCAGCCTCTGTGTGAAAATAACAAGAAAGGGTTTGCACAATGTTTTTTTCTGCATGGGAGACTCTTATTTAATAGGTCTTGGTTCTATCCAGCTGGTTGGTACCTCATGTGCTGCATAGCACTGTGTGACAGACTCAAAGGCTACAAATCTGAGACTGCCTATGTTTGCTCTCCAGCTAATGGGCCATAAGAAACTTCACAGTTTAATCTTTGGATGTGAAGCAGTCACTCAGCTTAAGCTGCAAAAATAAAGCCATGGACCATACAGCACTGCGGTAAGTATTTTAGGCAGTCTTTAAAGGCATTAATCTGGAAGAAGTTGAAGTATTTCAGAGAAAATTAAGTAAACTATTTTAGAAAATCATACATGTAGGCCCTGTTTCATCAAGTTAATTATGTGCCTAACTGTAAGCATATCATTAGCTCCCGTCAAGTACCTAGTTGAGATGAGGTCATTAATAGCAAATGTATAGCTATACCTTTCCTCTCTCCTGGAAGAACAGCTGAGCATCTCTTACGGCCAAAAAGATTCCCATTCCACTTTTTTCAGCAAGGCCCTTTTTTCATGGCCACCACATCAGCTGCTAAAAAGAGCTGTGTGTGGCTTCCTCTGGAGAGTATCCATGCCATTCCTGAATTAACCAGAGGAATTATTAGGAGCAACATAAGAAAAATCCTTCCCTCATTCTTGTGCTGATGCTTGCTACCTTTGTAGCATATCCAGCCCCTTGTGAAAAGAGAGTGAAGCCCTGAACTAGTATTTCAAACTTGGTGTGCTCTACATTGCTGCTAGATTGCCTCCAGCAATCCTTTCTGAGACGGTCTTTTATTTCATCATATTCCACCTAATTGAGACAAAGAGCCCAGTTGCAGGTAAAACCAACAAAAGGTACTTTATTTAAACAGACTTTTCTTGGCAGGAGAGAGTGCCCCAATCATCTTGTCTCATTTATTTCTCCTTTGCTGAGAGTAGCATATGCAGAACACTATGTGTTCTTATTTTAAGAATCCCACCAAGTGGCACTAAACATCTAGGGTATGATGTACCCTGGGCATTGGAGAAAAAGGAAACAGTCCCAACCTTTAACTCTTTCATCAGAATGGATATAACTTTATTTCTAAGGTCATCATGCCACAAACTTAATACAAAAACAACGCTAACATATGGTAATGACTCAACATGAGAAATCCAGATAGTAATAAATGCCTTGGAAGAAAAACACAGTTTTAGATTAATTGTGGAAAATATGAAATATAGACATGATGGATTATAGACAGATAATATGGATGAATAGAATTACATTTTGAGTTGGATTCATACATCAGACACCTGCTATATGGCCCTGATCCACAGACCATTTATCTAACTGTTAAGAATCCTTCCCTTGATTTCAGTGGGCTTTCAATCAGGCTTCGTATTATTATATGAGGGAGAAGCTCTCACATTTCCATTGTTTGCAGCAAACATTTGATAGGCAGCAAGGGATAGCCTTCAGGAGAGAGAGGTACCTTGTCTGTGTCCTTTGAAATTCTGTTGATCTTTTACTGAGATATAAAGTGCTAAAAATTGACATTTCCCCTCTCTCACTTTTGTTCATCAGGAAAATTATTGCAGCTTGCCAAAATAATAATTAAACATAAACATTCTAAAGCCAGGATCCCGATGCTGCCAAAGCAGCAGCAGCATGCTCTGCAGTGAAAACACGTGGGGACTGCTGATGCAGATGCATCAAAAGATGGGGGAAAGGAAGCAAGGTTGCTCTCACTTCCAGACTTGGTTCGTGGGCCATATACCTCTCTGGATGCACAACATGTGTCATGAACTTCCCCACACCTCCTGGTTGGATGGGGAGAGAAAGCCAGGCTGGACTCCTCTTCCCGCTCTCTCCATCCCACCCCTCCCCGGCGCCACCCATAAACCCTTCCAAATTCAGAACATGGTTTTATTGGCCCATCCTCCTCTCCTTAAGATCCTATATAGGAGATGCTGTTCCCCCAGTTCTGAGGAGAGGGGAGAGAGACAGGCTAGATTTCCCCAGATACTTTCTGGAACCAGTACACAGACCCAGTCTTTGCTGCAGTGTTGAAATTCAAGGTTCAAACCTTGATGATGATGTGAGATGTGGGTGCTGTTATTGTTGTGAACAATATAATTGGATCTACCTTTTTCCTTTAACAAAAATCTAGGAAACTACATAAAATATATTATATTAAAAGAGTGTTATTTAGGTTGTATAGCTGAGTACTCAAGAACTAGGAAACATCAGATCTGCAGTTGTCGGAGCAACGTTAATTTGGCCCCCTTGTGCATATGCATTCTGATAATCTTTAATTACATGACCACATATCATTTTTTTCCACAAGACCCTGCCTTATTCAGTGCACAGGATGAACTCATAAGGGGCCTGACTTGAAATTAAACAGATAATCCTAAAATCTGGCATTTTCAGACTTTCGAGAGCTTGACTTTGCAACCGAACAAGCATTCTTTTAACATAGTATTTTAATATAAGTATTAGTATATTTGTTATATGCATTCCATGCTGTCTTTTTTAAAAGCATCTGTCTATTAGGCAAATATGCTTTCTCATTACTATGCAATATAAGGCATTGAATGTAGATCATTGGCATGTTTTGCAATTCCCACTGTTGCTATATCATACAGACACACACACAAAAAAAGGCCAGAGGCAAAGTGTTTGTGTTTCTTCCTTCATCCAAAATCATCTGAAGCAAGACTTAACAAATGTGGACTGGCTTTAACTTATTTTTGTTATTAATGGATCTTGATGATTTTATTGGAGGTGATATATAATTGCTAGACTATTAGATGAACTGAAAGCAGGTGCTGATCTAAATAAACATGTATACATGGATTATTTACATTTTATTGAGTTTTCATATGAGTAAACAGATGCTATATAAACAATTTTAAGTGTGTAGTAAGATTTTACTTGACAGGAGGGGATGCACTGATAGGTGGGAGTGAGTTTTAACCTATGGTGAATTTGGCTGGGCTTTCTCTTTAGACCTTGCTACTGCAGTGTGTAGTTTTTTTAAACCTTGTATTTACTTTCAGAACACTGGGGCGGCGAAATAAAATAAATCATAAATCTTCTCAAATAAGAAAAATCCATACATGTTAATGTTATTAATATTATTTTGTAGCACCTAGAGGTACCAACCAAGATTAGTGCCCCATTTTGCTTCCACTGTTCAAACATACAATCCCTGCCACCAAGAGTTTACAATCAAAATGGACCAAACAGACAACAGCTGGGAGGGGAAGTGGAGGCAGAGAGAGGGGAAGTGACTTGCCCCATGTCACACAGCAAATCTACCTGAGGACAGAACCCAGGGCTCCTATGCTCAATATAGTGCTCCATCCAGGAGATCATGCTGCCTCCCATTGGATCACTAATGTGAACAATGATTTCACAATATATCTGGACATAATACTTTATGGAACTCTTACAGGAATCAATATGATTGATTTTTTTTTCTGATGGAGTGAGAAATAAGATAAGATAGGGTAATAAGTGTGCAACAGCATATACTAACAATTTAAAAGCTCCTATAATAAGAAAAATGCCCATTTCTTAACTGATTGTACCTAAGGATCATTGTATCTGTGGTGTTATCAAACCTTGAAAATAATTAGAGGGAAATATTTCAAGCTTTGCAGAGCTGGATTTCTAGCATCCTTTTCAGTGCAGCAGCATTCGTAGTCTCTTTGATCAATCAGCCTGCCAAAGACCTAAATCCCCACCAGACAGCCACTCACAAGTTACATCTTGGTGGGAAATAATTTTCACACCCCATGAGAATTTTTGAAATTTTAAAATGTTTTGTATCCCAAATTGGGAGGAATAGTCTAAATCTTGAAAAATTGCATGACTTGACAAACCTTTTTTTTTTCTTTTCTTTTTTAGGTTCAGGTCAATTGAAATGTTGTGTTTGGATAATTTTACTTTTTCCCCCCAGAATTTGACCTTTTTTTATTTTTAAACTTTTTTTTTAGTTTAAATTTACTAACATGGTGACATGACAAGTCACTTCAACTAAAAATTTTCCCCAAACCTTTTTGTTCTGAAAACATCAAAATCAGACAAATTCAAAACTTATTCCCTAAAATTTTGTGAGTCTAAAATATTTGTCAAAACTAAAACTGTTCAGGAAAAAAAAGTGTTTAAAAAGTTTTAACCACGTCTACTACTCTTGGCTGAAAGGGAGTCAAAGAGAGGGATGCTGCCAGAATTCTACAGAAAATAAGAGAAGCAGAATATGTGTTAACAAATGCTTTGAGATTTAAAGGATTTTTTAAAATTAGCAAATTGTGAAGAGCTAGATTTTCACCCCTGTGAGGACACCCATCTGAAATAAATACATCACAGACTAAAGGTGCATCCCATGCACCATATAACCATTACAAATGTGGACACAAGATGCTGTAGCCAACCTCTCTGCAGCATGTTGTTGTGCTACACCAGTCCCCTAAATGTTGGGTAGCATGTTGTGTCTCCATCAGTTCAATTGCAACCTCTCCAAGCAGTAGGGCTTCCAGGTTCTAGCCCTCTCTGCGTTCACATAAACACTCACACACTTTGAATAACATAGAGGATTCCTTTACTAGGGCTGCCAGCAATCGAAGATGAAAATATCCTAGGCATACTTGCTTTCATAGTATAGTCAAAACAAAACAAAAACCACACAATTCCCAAGGTATGCCAAGGTGCATTTAGTTCTGAGTCAGTTTAATAAAACTACAATCTCTTGTGGCACATGGCACAATGGGAGTTGTAGTTCAGGCCCCCATTCTCTCCTGTGTCCTGGGCTCCATGGAGAACTACATGTCCCAGGATGCAATGTGGCCTCTCCCATACCAGGCAGCGGAGTGGATGCGTAATGGGAGATGTAGTCTAGTTAGAGAGCCTGGCCCATAGTAGAAAATGGGGGCATCAGGCTTCAAAACTACAGCTCCCATCATATACTAAGACAATAGGGAAATACAGTTGAGTTTACTTTAAATGAAGAGTTTCAGTTCAGTTCAATAAACCAATAAAACTTTTCAATTTGGGGAATACCAAAATGTTTTGTTGTTTGTTTGTTTGTTTTTGTCTTTTTTACAATAAAACCAAAAATGTTTTGACATTTCTGGATTGATTTTTTTCAGACAATTTCATTCTGCCAAAAACTTTCAATATTTCAATTTTTTGGCCTATTTTGGGATGAAAATAAATGTTGAAATACTGGAATTTCATGTGGGATTGAAATTTTTATTTTGCTCAGCTATCCACTGGAGATTATGGAGTTCTTTTCTGGCTAGATGTTGAATTGCAGGTTACAACCATATCTAGTGACGAACCTGTAGGTTCAATACAATCATTTTCAGAAGTGTTGCTGAAATGTTTATATTTAATATTTGAAAAGAGAAGAATATTAGTAAAGTTAAGTCCATGTTGATGCCAACTGATGTCTCCAATGCAGATGTCTTTCTTAGTCACTGCAAATTTCATGGATTCCTCGAAAGATCAGAAAATATAAGAACTACTCTCACCATTTTAAGACGAGCAACCTAGAGATGCATCACTTTAGCCTTAAAGCTTATTTTCTAAGATACTTCCTTTGTCAGACCAAAGCTCTGATATTTCAACAGGGTAGGTTTGTACAGTAGAAGAATATAAATGTTGATTCCCTAAATTCCATTTCACTTTTAGAAGCTTTCAAAACTTCAATAACCCTCTAGAATCTAGATTGGCACATACCAAAATACATGTAGAAGAATTCTGTCCTCTTGGTAACTTTCTCACTGTAATAACAAGGACATAAATTTCTGGAAATTAATTTGACCTGATTCCCCATGATCCATTGACTGGAGAAATATCTAAGGGGCATTTGTTTCAGAATTCTTAGGGACACCAATAATCTTATAGTATTTAATCCTTGATTTATTCTTTCCACAGCAAGTCCCCTAGTAAATCTCTTGTCCTTATTAAGCCTTTCTAATATGTTATATCTTAGATCCTTAATTTCCTTTAGGGAAACTTTCTGCTCTACAGTGTATCCCCTCCAAAATATCCTTGGAATGTGATTTCAATCACAGCTTGTAGCTCATCAAATTGTCTGGGCTTGGGGGGTCCAAGAATTTTAAAATATCCATCTTTAAATCCAGCAGGCTGAACTCAGTCCAAGAACTGTTCAGCAAATCTGAGCACTGCTACAGAGCCAGTTTGCCTGACCCTTCCTTATCCCTGCCACTACAAGCTCCAAGATGTAATGTGTGACTTTCTTCAGTTCTTCCATGCTAGTTGGTATTGGGGATAGTGTGGAGAGATGAATCAGGCATGAAAACAATAGGGAACATGATGATGACTGGTGTGTATATTTTTGGAAGTTTTAGTGGAAGGATTCTTGTTTATCAGGAGGGGCCACAACAACTGGGAGGGCATCTTGTTTTATGAGTGGGATGGAGTAATTACCAAAGAGAATTACGCAAAGGAACATAAGCATCTAATATCACTCTCATTAGCACTGCAACATGCCCATGGGGGATTGGGACCTCATGACTGGGGTACCCTATGTAATACATTTACAAATATTAATGATTTTTGTGAGGATTGCTGCTCAAAACCCTATGTGGCAATGATGTGTTCTGGCATCTCAAAATGAATGTACTGGTTATAAGACCATTTTGCATCACAGACAAAATCTGTTATGTAGCAGGAAAGTCACTAAATTGCCAATGTCAGCTTTTTACATCCTTCCTGTTGCTCTCACACACACATTCAAACCGCCGCATTCACTACATACAATTATTTCCACTTTTTAACACTTTTCATCTAATGATCTCAAAGCACTTTACGAATGTTACTGCTTGTTTACACTTACAGGTTAATTTCATATTAAGATAGAGTGTGAATTTAAAGTACACTAACTGTTCCTGAATAACTCAATGGGTAGAATAAAGGACCAGAAAGAAGATCTCACCATATTGGAAAAATGGAGGTACAGAGAGGTTATGTGAATTGTCTAAGGTTACATATTAAATCCTAGTCCCAAAATTGGACCCATGGCCACCTGTGGCCCCAATGACCGACTGTGAGACTTTAAGTACTTGGACTATGAGGACAGATCATTGCATCATCATAGCCACAGACCCGTAGAACCCAAAGCTCCTAGCTCTCAGTCCCATGCTGTAACCACAAGACCATTCTTCCTCCCACACAGAGTAAATTATGGAGTAATTTTAAGGTAATGATCACTCTAACTTTACAATAACTGTTTGAAGTACAGTTGTAGCTGTGTCGATATTAGATATTAGATATTAGGATATTAGAGAGACAAGGTGGGTGAGGTAATATATTTTATTGGACCAACTACCGTTGGTGAGAGAGACAAGCTTTTGAGCTTGCAGTGCTCTGTGTACCTCACCCACATTGTTTGAAGTACAGACATTTTGGCTTTTCAGTAATACACAATGCAATTTATGCCATAACCTCTTTTGGTTCAAAAACTTTAAAAATGACTGAATTTAATATTGTTTCTTTATGTCTTCATGCATATGATTTAATTGTTTAGGATAATAACAACCTTGATATTTGCATAATTAGAATATCTTTTCATTGACTGAATTATCAAAAATGGGGTAAAAAGAGAGAGTTTAATTTCCAGAAATCAAATTCTATCATGTTTCAGTGCTTTGCACACCTTAGTTTAACCTGGATTCCTTCAGAAATGTAGTTTTTCTCACTGGGAATGCATTACACTTGCCCTGGTTATGTAAGAAGAGAAATGAAAGATTTTTTTACTAGGGAACATTTATCCTATATATTTCTAAATCTCTCTTCTTAGAGAAAAAATCCTATTAAGCTTGTTTGGAGTGACATAAAGCATTCAGGCTGTCAAATAAAAGCTGATAAATTTTCCTTTATCTGAACTAATGATGGGCAATATATGTGGCAAAGTGGTATCCTTGTATATAACGCATTACACCTAAACTATGCACAGCTTTGTCCTTGCTACTGTGTTGGCCTTTTGTTACAAAGAGCAGTAGCTACAGTCAATAACCACTTAACAATTTTCTCTCTCCTTTATTGTAGCTTTAGGTACATTAGGCCCTCAGTAATTATCTTATTCATAATCCTCTGTCACAAGTAATATTTTCAGGATCTTGTGAAGCATAATTGGAAAATATTTTCTTTTTATGCACACTATTCCTATTCCCTTTTTAATATACCTTTACCCAGGAGTGCCTTACCTAGGAACAACCAAGTGAGCATAATTTCAGACAGGTAATCAAATCTTTCAGACATTGGCATATTTTCCTTAATTTCATTGGGACAAAATGTTAACCTTCAAACAGACCTAGTCATTAAAAAAAGGATTTCAGGGTACAATTAGGACTCCTTATAAGCCTGTAGAAGGAAACATGAACAGAAGTGTTGTTATTTGAGTTACCAGTACTTGTTATTTCCCCTGCAGGCCACCTTATTTGATTAATACAGCACTGCACTGGAATGAATATAGTTTGTCTAAAGTGTGTATTATTTAAACTTTGGCTTGAAGCACTGGCTTGTGGACTGTTTTGTAATTTATTTTGTATTTTTTGTCAACTTGATACTTGCAAATTCCAAAATATATATGAAGTTTCAGTTCAACTTATAAGGTTGATCAAGAGGAATACAAAGGGCAGGGAAGAAATAGGCAAATATTTAGCATTTTCTGGGTTGCAACATAGTTCAGAACAGTTAATTTATTTCATCCCTTCCCAAATAAATCATTTGCTGAAGTGAGGATGAAAGCCTCGGCTAAATTGCAGGTGCAAAACTAAAGGAATAGTTTTAGGCAAAACAGATCTGTTAAAGCAACGCTGTCAAGGCTGGCATAGTAGGCATAAAATGAAACTTCTGAGCTTCAGTTTGGTTTGTGGGCTTGAACACTCATATCTCCATATTCCAGTGCTCTGCCTGCTTGATCTTAGAGAGCACAATTCTTGTAATTTTCAACATCATGCCTACTTACAATAACAGAGCAGAGAATCAGAATGGATGAATGATTTGATCCTTCTGATCATAAACAGATCCATCACCCCTCTGGGTTTGCTGATGGAGGGTCATCCAACAAAGTAGCTGTCATTTACCAATGCTGCACCCCTGCTTTTAAAGAAATCACTAAATTTTTCAGAATGAGCAAGAATATTGTTGATGATAGATGATGTGTGGTTTGTTGTCTTTATTGTCTTCAAATGTAAATCTTATACTTTACTATTATTGGACATTAGAGTACAGCAGGGAGTGGGTAGGAATTGCCTAAGCCCATTTTTTTTTTTACTAACCATAAGAACATAAGAACGGGCATATTGTGTCAGACCAAAGGTCCATCTAGTCCTGTGTTCTGTCTTCCGATGCCAATGTCAGGTACCCCTGGGGGAATGAACAGAACAGGTAATCATCAAGTGATCCATCCCCTGTCACCCATTCCCAGCTTCTGGCAAATCCATGCCCAGCCTGGCTAATTAATGGACCTATCCTCCATGAACTTATCTAGTTCTTTTTTAACCTTGTTATAGTCTTGATGGTTAATTAAAAAAAAAAATCCTATTTTCAGTTTGGCCAAAATCTGCTCATAGATATATATACTTGCAACCCCAGGGATTTCACTGGTGTTTCATGGGATTAACTGAGGGCAGAATTTGGATCTCATCTCAAGCTCTCCCTATTTTGCAAGACTTTGCAAATAATAGTCTAGTTTCAGTAAGTATGATCTTGTCTCGTTTTGTCTGTCTGTCTATCTACCTGTTAGTTTAAACCTGCTCTTTGATTTGCTAAAAAAGCAGTAGGAAAACCCGGTCATTCAGCACAAAGCCTTTTCAAAGTCTCCAAACTTGTAGGCCTAACAAGAACTCAGCTAACATCTGTCTTGCGTTGTCTACTGTGGTATAGCTAAAGTTCAATTGTGCACACCCCACATGAAGCCCCACCTCAGAAAAAAGAAATATCAGATGCTTAAAAATTCTCTTGAGAAGGGCCCAAGCTGTAATTTTTTGATATTGAAATGAACTTTTAAAAATATTTGGAAGGGTTTTGCACTGTGATATTGGTACAAGTCCATCTTTGCTTTCCAGGAGCTCAGTCAAGCCAGACAGATCTTTGACCCTCTCAGTCATCTTGTTTTACATGGATGCACCTAATGTCCACTCTGAATAAGATTGTGCTAATGCAGTTATTTCATGGTGAATATTACCCTTTACATTGTCAGCAGATCCATTTAGTCTTCCTCTTGGAGCAAGTGAAGAACTTCTGTCTAAAATTCACGAGTTTGATCACTGGAGTTCTGATGTCTACAAACAGCTGGCTGCAGCTCTAGTTTCTTTGTGCCCATCTATATCACCTTTGAATAAACCTTTCATCCACAGAAGATAGTTTTCCATCTGGGAAGTTGCTTTTTTTGAGCACTTACTTATAGTTTATTAAGAGAGATCTAAGAAAGCCCTTGGCACCATGACTTACTAGTACAGGTAATCACAGGCACTGTGGTTTAAAATTAGTAATAGTTTATTTACATTAAAAAGCAAGGTTGGTTGGTTCAAAGAGCACCTGTTTAATCAAGGATGGCAAGTCATATTTTGTGAATACCACTCGGTGCATAGCTGAATAGAATACAAAAATGTAGCTGAAAATAGTTCTCTGCTTGGTGGAAATTTCATCTTTCATGGGAGAATTATGAGCAGATACAGTTACTTCATACTCAGGACAAGATCAGAGGATATCATCATGCTGTAGAATATGTGTCTTCTCATGTTCTAACTTAAGTAACTTACATGGGATCATTACTGATTTAAACAAGCATAAGCAAGAGGACTGTCTTCAGGATACCTCATATTCACTTGTACGACTCCAGACTGAAGAATCTGGATCAGTATCTGTAGCACTGTCTGTCTATTTTTGAATTCTTTAAGTTTGTTTCCAATTTCTTAGCACTTCACAATGTAGTGTGGTCGTAATTATAGAAGAGGATGTAGGAGATGTCACAGGGTAGCTGGATCTTAAAAGAAAGATGGGTCACAGCCATACCTGTGTCACAACTAACTGGCCTCCCCAGTTGGGGAGAATAAAGGTCCTGTGACTCAATCAAGCCAATACCTTATTTAGCCCTGACAGCTGAGTAGAAAGAGAGAAGTGGAGGAGGAGATGGCTGTAGCTGTAGAGAGCAAGAAGGCTCCTGCAGAAGACCCTGAGAAAGCAGGGAAGAAAAGGAATCTAGCTAGGTAGAGCTGAAACTGGCCTTTCAAGGCAGAGAAGAGGCCAAATTCCAGGTAAAGCTCTGGAGTCAATGCTCTGGTAAAGAATGTGAAAGACTTTGAGTAGAATGGGAAACCCAGGATGGGTGTAAGACCATTTTGGTTTGTGCTTTACTTGGACTCCTGGCGGGGTAAAAACAGGAGAGTCTGCACGATGATAATAGTGAGAAAAGCTGTGAGCTGAGCCCAGGAAGAACCAGAATCCTTTGGTTTACATTAACTTGGAACTATAATTGAAGCTGGTGTTTATTTTGTACTTTGAGTACCCTGCCTGAGAGTGACACAGCTGTAGGGCCGAGACTCATGAATCCCCAGGAGAGATGGAAACCCTGGGGAGGAGAAACTGAAGCGGGGGCTACTGTAGAGTCATCCTAGGCCCTGAGGGAGTATTAGGAGGCAATGATCCTATTACAGGAGATATCTCCCCCCACACTTCGGTACTTAAGGGGGTCATGCAGTAGTTAGGGGCTACTAACGTAAGGAATATCATGCTGACCTGCAGTAATGTTAATGATTGTGAATGGTAAGTATAACAATTATAATTAATTCACAAAACGTTCTTATGTACCAGACACAGTATATGAATAATGTGCTAGAATTCTGGCTTGCTTCATTCTGAACTTACCCAAAATGAGGTATCATGTGCATGAATAACATAACGTAGTATTAATAATTCCTAACACACCACCTTTTTCAATCTTTTACATTTTTCACTTATGTTTACAACAAGGATTTCCCATAATATCTCATGTAATATTTCAAGGACACATGTAGTATATTGGTCTGTGTGACTATAGCATAACCGAAAGAAGAAAATGAGATTATACTCTCCTGTTCTCTTAAAAATGAACTATTTATTCAAAATATTTACTCTTGATTCTGCCTATACTTGGGGCCAGATTTTTAGAAGTGTGCATTCACAATAATGCTTACTCTTTTCTCTGCTTAATTTGCATGGGCAATTAGCATAATTGTCCAGGCAATTCATGTAACACTCCTGTGAAGTAGTTAGTAGTAATGAGCATTTTACAAAAGGGGGAACTGAAGCACAAAGGAATTTGTGGCAGATTGGGAACAGAATTTAGGTATCGTTCATCCCAATCGTATGTATTGTGGTTAGCAGCAGAAAAAACAAGGCAAACATTATTGTACACTAAGAATTTATTTGTAGACGCCTTATATATTCAGCTTTGTTTTAAACTCTCCTAAAATTTGTACAGCTTATACTTGTAAGTAGATCTGGGGCCTAACTGGAAGCAACTGAACATTTTTACTTCAATTGGTGTGGGCTCAAGCATCTGAATCCCTAATAATGTTTGCCTGTTCATCTTGGCCAGTACAGTTCCAAATTAATGCTAAATAAAGAAACCTGAAAGCCTATTGAGAAACATCTGACATTCTTCTCTAAATGTTCTAATCCAGCGGTGCAACTTCTTACTGCACTTAAATAAGAGCACAAACGAAAAAAAAAATTCTTTACCCTCCTCTATACTCTTTAAACCACACTTCAGCGTCTTAGGGTATGGCTACACTTACATTTTTGCAGCGCTGGTAGTTACAGCTGTGGTCGTACAGCTGTGTAGGGCCAGCGCTGCAGTGTGTCCACATTTTCAGCATTTGCAGTGCTGTTGTGAGTGGTGCATTGTGGGCAGCTATCCCACAGAGCACCTCGTCCCATTTTGGCACTGTGGGTTGGGGAAGGGGACGGAAGGGTGCGGGTCATTCTGCTTCCTGTTCCAACGACCCGTGCTGCATCGCTCCCTTTTCAGCCGTTTGGTGCCATTGTGAGTCTGCCGTGTGATTTCAGTAAGAAATGGAGCCCGAGCTGCTGAGGACTTTGCTGATGAATGTTGCCAGCACATCACGTCTGGCAGTTGAGCTATTCCTTATGCTCCAAGTGACAGTGAGGAGAGCTCAGATGATGAAATAGATTCGGCTGACGCGCCTGACACTAAATTGCTTGTGGCAGTAACGGACGCGTGCTCAGCACCGTGGAACGCCGCCTTTGGGCTCGGGAAACAAGCACTGAGTGGTGGGATCACATCGTCATGCAAGTCTGGGATGACGAGCAGTGGCTGCAGAACTTTTGGATGAGAAAAGCCACTTTCATGGGATGGGACTGTGTGCTGAGCTCGCCCCAACCCTGCAGCGCAAGGACACGAGACTGAGAGCTGCCCTGTCAGTGGAGAAGCGGGTGGCTATTGCAGTCTGGAAGCTGGCAACTCCAGACAGCTACCGATCGGTCGCAAACCAGTTTGGAGTGGGAAAGTCGAGCCGTTGGAATAGTGGTGATGCAAGTTTGCAGGGCCATTAATCGCATCCTGCTAAGAAGAACCGTGACTCTGGGGAATGTGCAGGACATTCTGGATGGCTTTGCACAAATGGGTTTCCCTAACTGTGGAGGGCAATAGATGGGACGCATATTCCTATTCTGGCACCACACCCACCTGGCATCCGAGTACATTAATCGGAAGGGGTATTTCTCTATGGTTCTCCAGGCGCTTGTGGATCACCGTGGGCGTTTCACTGACATTTACACAGGATGGCCTGGAAAGGTGCATGATGCACGCATCTTCGGAACAGTGGCATGTTCAGGAAGCTGCAGGCAGGGACTTTTTTCCCAGACAGGAAGATCACAGTGGGGGACGTCGAAATGCCCATTGTGATCCTTGGAGACCCCGCTTACCCGTTAATGCCTTGGCTCATGAAACCGTATACAGGGAAGCTTGACAGGAGCAAGGACCAGTTCAACTACAGGCTGAGCCGGTGCAGAATGACTGTGGAGTGTGCTTTTGGCCCGTTTAAAGGGGAGATGGAGAAGTCTCTACGGGAAGCTAGACGTGGGGGAAAGCAGCATCCCAGCGATTATAACCGCGTGCTGTATCCTCCATAATATTTGTGAAGGGAAGGGTGAAACCTTCAGTGACGAATGGACCTCCGAGGTTCAACGCCTGGAGGCTGAATTTGCACAGCCAGAGAGCAGGGCTACTAGAGAGGCCCAGCACAGTGCTTCAAGGATTAGGGATGCCTTAAAGGAGCAATTTGAGGCTGAAAGCCAACAGTAATGTTGGGTGCCTTCCACAGGAGTGAAGTGCAGTGGTTGCAATGATTTGCAGTGCCTATTTTTCACTTGTGGTACAGTATGTTACACTTTCTGTAATAATAAAAACTGTTTTAAAAGACAAGAAATCCTTTATTAAAAATACAGTACATAAAACGGGCAGGGGGGTAGGGTGATGAGCAGTAAAGTCAGAGGTTTGAATATGTCCTTCCTTGAGTGCTGTGCAATGCCTGCTGCACTTCAGGATTAATATGCTGCATGGTGATGGGGTTGAGTGCATAGGGTAAGGGTCGTAGTTCTCAGGGCTGTTAGGTGAACGTATGGGTGTTGGGGGCAGCTGGTGGTGGTAAGAACCAGGATGCTGGAGAAGGGTGTTTTGAGGAAACAGTGGGGCACAATGGGTTGAGCTTTGGGATGGGGGGAGGAAGGCACGGTAGTGCTCTGCCTGCATGGCTAGCATTGACTGCATGAGGTCTGTGTGGCGTTTCCAGGATGCTTAGCAGCCGATTGTGCTTCTCTTGGTAGCCAATTCCTTTCTCTTGGCAGCCTTTTCCTTTCTCTTGGTAGCCTGTTCCTTTTTCCTGCTTTCATTTTCCCTCCAGTCCTGCAACTTTTATTATCTGTGGAATACAGATTCATAACTGCTTTCACCAGCTCCTCCTTACTCTTCCTTGGTTTTTTTCTTAAGTTCGTAGTTTTTCAGAAGTCTGCGCTGATGGAGCAGTATCCAAGGTCACTTTAAAAAAAACACAGAGAGATAAACTTTTACTACAGAGCCTGTATTGTTTAATTGTTTTTTAAGACTATTTGTAGCATCATTTACACATTGCGAGCATAGCACAGAGAGGCCACAGCTGCAGAGAGAAATGGTGAGTTTCCCCACATCTGCCACAGCAGGTACTCCTGGGAGCCATCTTGCACACGCGGCTCACCTGGGAAGGGGGCTGCTTGACTCTGGGATCACTGGGGTTTCTGTGACTTGGGGAAAGCAAAGAGCAGCTACAGGGAAATAGCACTGAACCCTACACCCACATCTGCCACAGCAGGTACTCCTCAGAGCCATCTTGCACACGCGGCTCACCTGGGAAGGGGGGCTGCTTGACTCTGGATCATGGGTTTCTGTGACTTGGGGAAAGCAAAGAGCAGCAGCTAGAGGGAAATAGCACTTAACAGTATCCCTGCATTTTCCACAGAATTTTATCCTCCCGATATCTCGCTGCTCCGGGTCACCTGGGAAGAGCGGGAGGATATCTTCTACAGCTATGTGAGATTCTGCCTATGTGGATTCTGCGCTTGGTCCCTACGCAGCTTGCCTGTGTGCAGCAATGGTCCCCCACCCTCACGGCACAATGGCGCGGACGTGCGTTAGCCTGACTGGGACAAGGACCACGGTGGCTCTCCTATAAACTTGCGGAAGCGCATTGCACACGCTCTGGCTGAAACTTTTGAAGAGATTACAGAGGCATTACCGCGACGTGATAGACCAAATCAATGGGCTATTCGCCTGTAGCAGGCAGCCATAGCTCCACCGCTCCACCAAATAACACCATTCCACATTATAATAAAAAACCACTAACTTAACGCGGGACAGGCTCCTCTGCTGGTTCCTCACTCCGTACCCAAGCGGCGCAACTAGTCTAGCTTCTTCCGGCTGAAAATACTAATGCTGCATGACTCCTGGGATCTCGCAAACACCTCAAGAGCCCATCTCCGGTTCCTCTGCACCCTCCCCCTCCTCTCCAGGCTCTGAACTGTCCATTGTGATCCTCGATTGGCATGGGGGTTACAAATCCAAGTAGTCGGCATGCCAGACTCCTTGTAAAAACGGCAGGTCGTGGAGGCAGCACCTGAGCGCGGTTCTCCTGACGCTTTGGCAAGTAGGCACTGTCCGCGAGCCCTTTACTACCTGCACTGCACAACCGCGTCCCCGGTCATAGCCCCTGGTATTGCATGATGACTTTGAATATCTGGCCGTACGGTTATCATAATTTCGTGGCTGGAGCGGCAGTGTGCCTGCACAAGCTTCTCAACCACAAACGAAACGATGAGATCCTCAGTCGGCCAAGTGATCCATGCGGGGCTCGTTTGGGCGTGGAAGGCATGCGTGACCATATTGATTTTGATTGATTGCAACTCCATGTGCTCGCTGAAGCAACAGGAAAGCGGATTTTTTAAAATCCCGGGGCATTTAAAGGGTGGGTAAGGACTGAGCCAGGGCAGTGGGGTGCGAAAACATTGACAGAAGAGGCTGAAAAGGTATGCTGGGAGACCTCCTAATACCCTGGAGGCCCAATTACAGCGCTGGGGTTAGTGTCCACACCTGAATAACCTGATGAGCAGCGCTGCATCACCAGCGCTGGATTCGCTACACCCGTAGCAGACCAGGAGTACAGCCAGCGCTGCAGACAGGGAGTTGCAGCGCTGGCTGAGCTTTGTAAGGGTGGACACCGAGTAAGTTGCAGCGCTGTAACCCCCTCACCAGCGCTGCAACTTGCAAGTGTAGCCAAGGCCTTAAATTTTCTACATAGTTTTTTTCAACAGTACATAGTCCTTTCACTTTCTCTACAGAACCTTCCATTACAGGCACACTAAATGCCACAACACCACTGAAGTCAGGAGTCTATGGAGTTCTCACTTACATGTGTGACAGCGTATGCCACGTCTTCTTTCAAAAGGGAGAGGTTTTTTACAAATAAAGCATTCTGCACAAAGCTGTACAGACACAAGAAACATTGACTCTTCCCCTTTATGATCTCAGTAAAGAAAAAGTTATGTTCTTGAATAGCTTTTCCAGGCTGTGTCCTGCTTCTCTTTCAGTAAAATGAACTTCTCTGTACTCCTGTTCAATATACTTGACATCTTTTATTGTGCTCAGGTCATGCACATCTTTCTTCCTATAAAAGGACTAGTTTTATGAACATTTTATTCATTATTCTGAAGTTCACGTTGAAAAGACTCATGCCTATTGTCAACATTTACTCGCAAAAATATACAGTCTTTTCTAATCCTTCTTATTTTTATATTTCTACTGGGAAGGTAATACACTGGTGGGGTATCTAGGACGGATTGAGAGATGCTTGGAAATTCTCTTCACTTTACTATTTGTTCAAGCAAGGAACACAACTTTAGGTATATTCACCCTGAGCTTAATTGTAGGGGTTTCATCATTAGAACTGGTCAGAAGATGAGGGAAAAAACAAGAAAAAATACATTAATTTTCAGTTTTTGCTGAAATTGTCTAAGCAGCTCTAGTTATCATATTGGATGTTAACCAAAATCACTATCCAAAAATTGTAGTACTGGGAATGGTGTTGTATCTGGTAGGTATTGCCATCTAGCACATGCTGACCCAGGAATGTTAAGGTTTTGCTCCTTTACACTAGAAAGAAAGAATATTTGAGCTAGACTGCTGCTATCTGCTCTTCTGTCTCTTTTTTGTTTTGTTTTTTTTCTGAAGAGATGCACATATTTAAACAATGTTTTTGTAAGAATATGCATGTTATAGTTAGGTGAACCCTTTGCTCTGCAACACATTTTTTTTTAAAGTACTAGTTACTATGAGCATAGTTCCCATACCTAGCCTCACACATCTGTGCCGAATAGTTTTATGTTTCTCCACTTGTGCTATTATTCATCTCAACTCATTATGTTGAACTCATGTAGCATAAAAATGTGATACACTTCCTTGAAAAACTCTGAGTGTATACTCAGAAATTTCCAGTTGTGTACTTTGTTTGAGATGAGAGATCCACTCTTGGTATCTATATTGGCTTCGCAAGAAGCACGAAAGGAAATTCTCTAATGATAACTGAATGTTTGTGATGGGCAAATTCCCTCCTGCTGTTCAGAACTGGAATTTGAACGAAAACCACAGGAGGCTGGCCCATCTCTGATGAAAACAGTTTTTTAACAGCACGAATTTATGAATCTACTCAGTGCAAATAACAGTTTATTATGCTGAGAGTCTAAAAACGATGCTTCACTTATTAAATTAAACCACAAAAAATTTATTCAGAGAATGTTGGAGGCTTGCGTAAATCTTTGAGAGAGAGGAATTTTAGAGTTAAGTTTGAAATTCTCTTCTTCACTCAACCCATAACAGGCAGTAATTTCAGCAAATGACTGGGTGGCAGGGGAGTTTTATTCTCTTCTCACTTCTGCAGTCAGTTCTGTATATGGACTTCACCTCTCTTCCAGCTTCTTAAATCATAAAATGGGGATAATAAAATTTACCCATCTTTGCAAAGCTTATTGAGATCATTGAATGAAAAATATTTTGTAACTGGAAAGAATTATTATCACTACTCATTGCTGGACCCTGTGGCTAGATAGGAGGCCCCCTGCTGGAAGCCTGGTGGCCCTATGTCACCTTGCACCAGAACAGAGCAGTGAGAGGCCCTCCAGGCATCCTAGAATGGCTGTAGAGGAGCAGCCAATCAGAGGGACTGCTGGAGTGACCAATAAGGGGCCAGAAGGGCCAGATAAAAGGCAAGCAACAGAACAGAGCCTTCAGTTGCTGTGTGGAGCTGAATGTGGGAGGACCCAGTGTCTGGTTGGCTACATGAGCCACAGGATCATGGACAGGTCACTGCCAAGAGCTCACCAGGCAGAACTGAGCCCAGGGAAGGCTATGAAAGACCTGATGCCTGGTTGCCTGGATGAGCACCATGACGATCAAATGATCAATGCGGGCAGGCTGAGCCCGACACACTGAACAAAGAACCTGGCTAGACCAGGCAAGGGTACTGAGATGCACTCTGCTTGTCTGATTGCAGACTGAGCCCACGGAGGGCTACCGAAAAGGACACCAGCTGAGGATACCAAGATGGGTCCCGGCTGAGTGGTTGAAGAAGGCAGTGCCTCTGGGAAGAAACATAAGAGCTACGGCCCCATGCCAAGGTTGTGATAAGAACTCAGAACTGTATACCCCAGAAGGGGGGACAGTTTGTGCAGTCCAGCTGGTGGGCTGAGTCACTGAAGACCCATCAAGAGTACCGGGGGCGGGTCGCGCTTGCCACCACAAGGTGCCACCACATTGAAAGAACTAAAATCAAAAGCTGATTCACACCCAACCAACCAAAACAGAGCTACCCCACAAGAGGTGGGTGCTGCCCAGAGAAAAGTCTGAGATTGTGGGCACTATTACACAGGGAAAGGTGCCAACCCCATTACAGACCCCTGAGACCTGAGATATATACATACTTTTGCACAACTACTGGCGTTGGCTACACCTGTATAAATCAGAAGTAACTCAAATGAGAGTGTGTGTGTGTGTGTGTATTTTTTAAAGCTTTATCTTTGTATGAATGACAGCAGAATTTTCCTCCATATGTGTTACAATACATAGACCCAAATAATTCTAAGGCTTAATGCCAGCTTTTGATATCCAGTCTGCCAGCTGTACTGTACACTGCCCAGCTCATCCAAACCATATGTCTTGAACAAACAATCAGCAAAGGGTGTTAAAAGCTTTGAGAAGTACCTCACTAACAGCAAGTCAATCTGCCACATGAATTGCTGCATCAGTTTGGATTATAGTTTATTCCTCCAATACTCTGAATATTGATGTAATTATTTTAGAAAAGGCTTGAATATAAACTGTACTGGAAAGGTTGGTGGCTATCCTGAGAATTTCACATATCCATAAAATATTTTTTAAAATCTGTCCATACTTTGATACTTTTTCTAGCTTTTCTCTTGACCTTGATAGAGTGCAGGTCTAGAATGTTCAATAAAGGAAGAACTTTGCATATTGATAGCATTATTTTATTTATATCTCCAGGTTAGAATAAAATATTTTTTGCCCTATCCAGTCTTAGCTGAATAGAAAAAGGAGTGGCTTACACATAATTGGTGAGACTTTTCCACTTCTCAATTCTTCCTGCCTCCTATTGGCATCTGTTGCATAACTTTTGAAACAAAATACCAGAGAGCAAACCTTAATAAACATCATAACTAATAAACAAAATACTACTGCACCCCATTTAGACAGGTGTGACTGTGATAAACCTCTTGGAATCAGCACAAAATGCAGTAGGTTTAGACAAGTAAAGCCTACCTCTTCATTAGTTGAACAATAATATCATAATTTTCATCACTCTACAAATGTAGGGAGGTCTTCTTTAACATTTTAGGGAACTGAAAAGTTGATAAATCAGGTTCAACCACTATTACTATTATTTGTTTTGTGGTGGTGCCTATGCTGGGGTGGGGGCAGGGGACAGTAATGTGGTATATCTTGACTTTTGATACAGTAAGGTTTTTGATACAGCCTTGCATGAATTTCTCACAAAAACACTAGGGAAATACAACCTAGATGGAGCTACTATAAGGTGGGTGCATAACTGGTTGGAAAACCATTCTCGGAGAGTAGTTATTGGTGGTTAACAGTCAATCTGGAAGAGTATATCAAGTGGGGTCTGGCAGGGATTAGTTCTGGGTTCAGTTCTGTTCAATATCTTCATCAGTGATTTGGATAATGGCACAGAGAGTACACTTATAATGCAAAACTAGAAGGAGTCGCAAGTGCTTTGGAGGATAGGGTTCAAACTCAAAATGATCCAGAGAGACTGGAGAAATGGTCTGAAGTCAATAGGATGAAATTCAGTAAGCACAAATGCAAAGTACTGTATTTAGGAAGAAACAATCAGTTGCACACACACAAAATGGGAATGACTGCCTAGGAAAGAGTACTATGGAAAGGGATCTGGGTGTGACAGTGGATCAGAAGCTAAATATGAGTCAACAGTGTAACACTGTTGGAAAAAAAGCAAACATCATTCTGGGATGTATTAACAACAGTGTTGTAAGCAAGACAAAATAAGTAGTTCTTCCACTCTACTTCATGCTGATTAGGCCTCAACTGGAGTATTGTGTTCAGTTTTGGGTTCTATATTTAGGAAAGATGTGGACAAACCAAAGAAAGTCCAAAGAAGAGTAACAAAAATGATTAAAGGTTTAGAAAACATGACATATGTGGGAAGATTGGAAAAAAAATTGGTTTGTTTAATCTGAAAAGAGAAGACCGAGGGGGGACCTAACAGTTTTAAAATACATAAAAGATTGTTAGAAGGAGGAGGGAGAAATATTGTTCTCCTTAACCTCCGACGATAGGACAAGAAGTAATGGGCTTAAATTGCAGCAAGGGACAGTTTAGGTTGGAGATTAGGAAAAACTTCCTAACTATTAAGCACTGGATCAAATTGCCTAGGGAGGCTGTGGAATCTTTATTATTGGGGATTTTTAAGAGCAGGTTAGACCAACACCTATCAGGGATGGTGTAAATAATACTTAGTCCTGCCGTGAGTGCAGGGGACTGGACTAGAAGACCACTCAAGGTCCCTTCCAGTCCTACAGTTCTGTGATTCTATGAACCCAGAATCAGGGCTCCATTGTGCTAGGTACTAGACAAATGCACAACAAAAAGATAGTCGCTTCTGGAAGAGTTTACAATCTAAACAACAGTCATAACATATCTTTGTTACTGCTTTTGGTGTTAGAGACAGAACGACCTTTCTCTAAATAGTGCTCTAAATCAATTCCAAAACTTCAGAGAACCCCTTTTACTTAGGTTCCTGCTTCTCCTTGAACTTCCATGGTTCAGCCATGATGGGATCTATCATAACATCGGCATTTAATTAAAGATCTTAGCACAGTCCTGCCTTGAGGAGCTCAGTACAATTAGATGGAATTCCTCTTGCCAGGGTGGGGTATGGAGGACAGAATCTTAAGGTTCCAGAGCTGTAGTTACAGATTGATACAAAAATTATTAGTTCATAAAGTTCATTTACTTCTAAGTTTGGGTTATAGTTCCCCAGGAAAAGACACATGATATACTAAGCTGGTACTATGCTGGACTGGAGCCAAAAGTCTCTCATTTCACCTTTTAACAGCTGAATCTGGAAAGCTTTTCAGAGCATACATCTGTATTTCTAATTTGCACTTTGAAGGGTGAAATGGACTCAAGAGATGGTGAGAACAAATAAATTGATTCACAGTGGGTTGACAACTCCCTCTGTCTCACTTTCTGTGAAACGTCTGTGGGTGATACCACTCAAAATTTGACAGCTGGGTTGCAAGCTGGTATGCCAGCACTACACGATTAAAAACCTGTTACTCATATATGCACTACTGTGTTCATGGCACTGAATATCTGTTTGCAGAATACTTCATATGACATTGGATAAGTAGTAAGGAGACATGAGTATAGAAAGAGAGAGAGGGCCTGATTCTCCACTAAATTTCACCACTTTTACACTGGTTGAGCACCACTAATAATGGAATCCCACAGACTTAGAACTAGTATAATGTAGTAACGAATCAAGCCTGAAGTCTGTAGTAGGTAGAAATTGTTTATGTCTTAAGAAAAATATTCTATCTCACTGTATAAAGTATTGTTTGTTTGTTTCCTTTCCTTTAATACTAGAGAAGAAATGACGAATAAGACCAAATTTTAGCAGCCATTATGGAATAACATTTACAGCTATCAAACATCAGAACTATACTTTGGTGAAAATCAGGGATAGGGATAACAAGAAACTTAGGGCTTGTCTACACTTACCGGGAGACCGACGAGTGGCGATCGACGCATCAGCAGTCAATTCAGCGGGTCTAGTGAAGACCCGCTAAATCGACCGCGGATTGCTTTCCCATTGACTCTTGTACTGTATTGGATCAAGAAGAGTAGAGGGAGTCAACGGAAGAGTGTCTCTTGTCGATATCGTGTAGTGTGGATCCCGCAGTAAGTAGATTTTAGTTACGCTATTCATGTAACTCAAATTGCGTAGCTTAGTTTGAATTTTCCCTGTAGTGTAGACAAGGCCTTAGGGTATGCACCACTTATTCATGTTAAGTAGTACTTTATTATTCAAACAATTGCATGCAAATACACTGGATTTAAGTCATCCCAGAAAATGGTCTACAATATTTATAGATTTACTGTACAAGGATAAACTTAATTAGTAGAAAGCTTTACTTTCATAGACTGTTACACTTGCAAATAACTTATTTTGTTCAAGAACATTTTAACTAAAGATTTTCTGAAGTTGTTTCTGCTTTAGAGACAAGCCATGTTCACTTTCATGCCACTGTACTCTACACTGTAGATATATAATGTATCTCTCAAAAAATCCTTGCATTAAGAGTACTTAATAAGTAGGCCTGTACTATTCAGCTTTCATCCAAAGAACTGTCCAATTTATTGCAATGATTAAATAAGACAAGAGACTCAAATGTCCTAGAAGTCTACACTTGGTGTTGAGAATTAAATAACTAATCATACCCAATTGTGAACCAGTATCTTTTTCACAAAGGAAAATGTAGAATTATAGAATTTCTAATATATCCACTGCCAGCAGAACCTCCCAATTTGTTTTAACAAACATTATCTTTCTAACTTTAATGTAAGGAACAATTTGCTCTATCATATCTTCAACTAGGCATTGTAGGCTTCATTCTTAGATAAATATGGCCTTGTGTAGTTGTTTGCTAAAATCATGAGACATTTTGTGTGTATATGAGTGTGTATGAGTGTATGCAGTATGTTTGTATTTCATGGTGGAGGGAAAGGCATATTAAGCATGAACTCTAGAATCTCTGATTTTGTAATTATAAATCAATTGGGCAGAACCCAGTTTTGCATATATGATCTCTTCTCATAATGGCTTCCCATAACAACTTTGTGCTGAAATGATTTGCCTAGAAATTTTACATTAACAGCTAATCTACTTTCAAAATCAGTTTGAAATACTAAATTAACTGTGAACTCCTGGTGGCCACACAGAAAAAGTTTAACCAACATGGAATTATGAAGTGTTGTTTGTGGTTCTGCATTTTTAATCTCACTGCATTTTAACAAAAACTGTCACAAAACCTTGCCAGGCTACCACTGAAGTTGATGGCAGTTTTGCATTGAATGTGATGGGGGCATGGCTGGTTCCCATTGTGTTTGGAGTTTACATCATTCACTTGTCTGTTCAAGGAGGAAAAAAAGGCAAGCTGTCAGTAAGTATGAAGCTCAAGATTTTTTATTCTAAAGAGACTGTTCTTGTCATTCACTGAACTGTTAATCTTGATGCTAAATAATAAAAATGAAATGAGCCAGGTCTGGGTCTCCACTCCAGCCACTTTGCACCACTCTGGTAGTGCAAAACAGCCAACAGGCCAGTGGCTTCATTTACCTGAGGACTTTCCCTGTGTTTAGGACTCCTCAGTTTTCAGAGATCAGCTGTCGTAGTCCTACACCCACCTTCCTCCTGGCACTGTGCTTAGAAGGAAAGATGTATAACCAGGGGATCTCCATTCAATGACACTTAACTTCTGAAAAGACCCGTTGAGGCCATGGTTTGGAGGTCATGGTGTTCATGGTAATTGTGACTTTGATTAAAGTTTGTGATGAGCCCACTTCACACTCAACCCACAGTGGATTCTCAACCTACTGAGCCCACTTCATTCTCAACCCACAGCCTGCACCAAATGTTTGAGACCTGGCACATGTGGTCATGGCACCATTCAAGCATGGCATGTTCATACCTCCATAGATGGAGGGGAAGAGAGGCCAAACTTGTGCTGTGATACCGTGCACTAAGTTACATCACCCTGAACCACAGCAGGACAGGAGTCCCTGCTGTGGGGTGAATGCAGTGCAGGCTTGCCCACCAACCCTCCTCCCCCTTTGCATGACTCATTTATTATTTTGCTCACATATCTGCAATAAAATGTACTAAAATGTTCAGGCCAAAACTGTAGCCTTAGCCATGGGCAGCAGGATGTAATTTCAAGCAGCCCAAGAGCCATATCCCTGCCTCGCCCCAAGAAAAAAGGGGTTGTAAACGGCAGTTAAAGCTGCTTCTGCTTTCATTCCATCCAGTTTTGTGTCAAGTGGAACTCAACTAATCTAGATGATCTGGGGCAAATAACTACAACAGTGGAGTGAGAATGTATGAACTATTTTGTGTTGCTCTGTTCAGTTTAGTTTTAAATTAGAAATGGGAAGCTTTTTTCCTATTAGAAACTCGAATAACTTAGACAAATTGTTCAGGGTTTCTTGTCTTCATAAAATAGCCATGTTCCTAGTTTTACTGTGAGGGAAACCGAGTTATATATATTTTTCTGTTGTTTAAAACAATGTTTGGGGTTTTTTAAATGTGCAAGAACCTTTCGGTGCATAGAGCTGTATTGAATTAAATCTAAGCAACCACAGATTATGTGGTTTCATCTTTATAAGCTTGTCTAAGCTTTTGCCCTTAGAAAGGCTTCTAAGAGTTCAAAGCACAGACACTGCTTGGTTGAACAGAGTCAAAGTGTGGTTGCACATTTTTGGCCTTTCAGGAAATAATGCCAGCTTAATACAGGCTCAGGCATTATAGACCTTGCTGGGATCTATCATAAATAAAAATTCCCTTCCATTTTTACTGTACAAGGAAATGCCAAAAAGAAAAATGAAACATGCCTGAGCTCCAGAGGCTTTTACTCTATTTTCCATGGAAAATATATATTGATTTCTCCCCTTATTTACACATAATGAAATAAGACAGCTAAATTTCAATGAGCTATTGAATATTCAAGCACAAGTCTTTCAATTTACACATTCCCAGCCATATGCCTATTGGAATTCGTATAAAGGTAACAATGTATGGTTTTCATTCAGTATATACACATACAAGAAATTCTCTCCTCATCAATGAAATGTAGCATCTAAGTACATTTCATACGTCTGAAATGATGGCAGAGCACATTAATGCTGTTTTAAACTCAGGGGGTTCTTATAGTTTGTTTTCAGTTTAACACTCACTGAAGGACAGTGAGATAACTTCAGAGGGAATGGTACATTGTACTCTTGACCTTGATTGTCTGCAAGATCTTACAAGCCCCTTTCTTTAGAGCTTTTGTATTTTACTGGCCTCCACTAGGCAATGTGACCATTTAAAATTGTATTAGTATAAATCAGTGATGATATGGTTGCTACAAATGAAAAAGAGGACATCCCTAGCAACAATTTTTGCTGAACTCCAAAAATGTTTATGCCACTTCTATCCTCTGGTCTTTCTCCTCTTCTAGCTTTCCCAACTAATATTCCTTGTTTTTTTCCAGGAGGGAGGAGACTGTAAGGCAGTGGTGGGCAATCAGGGTAATCCACTAGCAGACCACGAGACAGTTTGTTTACACTGACTGTCCGCAGGCACAGCTGCCCATGGCCAATGGGAGCTGTGGGAAGCAGTGCAGGCTGGATATTTCCAAAGTCCTGGGCAGGCTCAGCCTGAGTCAAATGCTAGTGTAATAAATTCAAGCATTGCACTTTCTCTTGACCAACCTGGCTCCTGAGGGCTTATTAAATATTTTAGATTGGCACTTGACAGAGCAGCAGTAAACTCTCTCTCTAAGGCAGGATATGATAGATGTCTATACAGTCATGACTGGTGTAGAAAGTAAATAAGGAAGTGCTATTTAATCCTTCTCGTAATACAAGACCTATGGATCACCAAATGAAATTAATAGGCAGCAGGTTTAAAACAAACAAAAGGAAGTATTTTTCATACAGCACACAGTCAACCTCTTTGCCAGAGGATGTTGTGAAGACCAGGACTATAACAAGGTTAAAAAAAGAACTAATTAAGTTCATGGAAGATAGATTCATCAGTAGCTATTAGCCAAGATTGGCAGGGATGGTATCCCTAGCCTCTGTTTGCCAGAAACTGGGAATGGGTGACAGGGGATGGATCACTTGATGATTACCTGTTCTGTTAATTCTCTCTGAACACCTGGCATTGGACACTGTTGGAAGGTAGGATACTGAGCTATATGGACCTTTGATCTGACCCAGTATGGCTGTTCTTATGTTCTTGCATGCAGCACCTATGCATGGGAGGAGTAGAAAACAGATACTTCATCTGCAAAAAAGGGCTGCTTGATAAAGAAAAGGGGGTGAGGGGATGGAGAAAAGATGTTAAGAGAGTTTGGACTGGAAGAAGGTCTGAGACTCAGATGTTCTGGGCTGGCCTTATCAGTTCCTTATGTCTCACTTACCTGTGCTGTTATGTTGAGGAGAGCTATCTGGGGTCAGATTTGAATGTTAGTTTCAGGGGTGGATTCCTGGAGTTCCTGATCTCTCCGCATTCCCTGAGGCTTCCTAACAGTCTCTGTAAGTAATTGAGATTATTTTCACAACTAGGGTGGGGAAGCCTTGTATTCAAATATGATAGTTTTATATATTGTAGCTGGATTAATTTTGTTTTATTTTTAAATTATTGGGCATTCGAGGGAATTCTACCAGTGGGAAATGAAAAGGGAAGCTTAGTTAAGAGGAGCAAATGCAAAGATTTATTTTCTGATAGTCAATAACTTTCTGTTACTCACTACAAATAAAAGTTTAAATAATTAGGAAGGGATTTCTAAATCCTACCCTAGTTAAATGCTCTCAGGGGGGTCTTAAAAATGTGGATTGAATTCTAGCCTCAACTCATCCCACTGTGATTACTTATTCATATTGTACATACAGCTACTGGGTTATAGGTATGTCACTGAAGCACAATACTTATTTTTCATGGGTGAGATATACTAATCTGAGATAACTTAATTTATATGATGCTGAAATCCAATCTGAGACTGGATTTTAGAGAGATAAATACACGCTAGATGAATGCCAACAAGAGCCGCTTAGCTTGTTAATTTAATGTCTTTAAAGCATTCAATAAAACGTGTGTTTGCTGTACATCTAGGAGTGGAATGTCAATTCTCATTGCTGTCATTATAAACTTAAAAAGAGAGCCCAATAATTGTGTCCAGTAGAAAAAATAAATACATGAAGTCCATTTGCATTATTTCTTGATAGTAATTACATGAATGGTAAGGATCCTCTAGCTAAAGCAAAATCTAGCTTGATATTTATATGTTAAAATATAAGCCTAGGAAACATATTTTGAACTATTTTTGTGATTAGAATGAATTTCAAGGCACAACAAAAAGGCATCTTAACATGTGCAGAGTGAGTCAGAGCATATTTTTTTTTTAAAGAGTCTGATTCTAACAAGTACTGAAGCTACATTTTACTCACAGTGCAGTAAACAAAGAGAAATAAATTGCTTCATTTTTGTTAGAAGCAGAGGCATTGCTGGGAGATTAGCTTAGTTTAGGCAGCAGGAATGGTCTTGCTGCTAAGGTATTTGAATAGGAATGAGGAGATCTGGATTCTGATGGATTTTTAAGGCCAGAAGGGACCATTATATCATCTAGTCTGTTTTCAGCTCAGTTACAGGCTTCCTGTGTGACTTTGGGCATGTCATTTAGAGTCTCATTTTCAGAGGTTCTTAGCAGCTACAGCAGGATTTGAAGTCAAAGGGAGATAGAGATGGTTAGCTCCTCTGAGAATCAGACCTAATTAAAGCTTGGCAGGAAATGGTTTTTCTGTCTTGCAAAAATTGTTGAGATTAAAAAAAAAACAAACTCCTCCATCCCAAATCAGGAAGAAAAGTTAAAATCTTGAATATTTTTGCAAACTGAAGATCTTCCCCTCACTGGAATTTCTGTTCAGGTCAATCAAAAACTTTAATTTCAATTTTGACATTTCCCCCCTTTTTTAACTTCCCTTAGTCTAAATCTACTAAAATTTCAAAACAAAAATTGTTTCTACTAAAAAAACTGGAAACTTTCTGTTTCAAAATGTCAAACCAGGGTGTTTTGACTGTTTCAAAACATTTTTTTCCCAAACATTTTTTGAATTGGGAGATTCATCAAAACCACACATTTCTCATACAATTTTAGTTTCAGTGAATCTGCATTTTTTAACAAAAATATTGCAGACTAGCTCTAGGCCTAATACTGCTCTGTCCCTCAGTTTCCCAATCTGCAAAATGGGAGTAAAGATCATTCTTTGCCTCAGAATGTTGTTGCAGGGCTAAATTAACTATTTTTTTCCCTTAGGTGCACTGATACTCATGGACATTAAGGCCATTAGAGAGTATCCTGATAATCTATACTGACCTCTGGCACATTCCAGGCCACAGAACCTCACCCACCCCCTCCTACAGTAGGCCCATAACCTCTGGCTGAGTTACTGAAGTCTTCATATCTTCTTTAAAGGCTTCAGGTTACAGATAATCCACCATTTACTCTAGTTCAAATCAGCAAGAGACCCAGATCCCACACTGCAGAAGAAGGCAACCCCCTCACCCCAGGTTTTTGCCAATCTGCTCTGGAAAAAAATTCCTTCCTGACCCCAAATATGATGATAAGTTTGACCCTGAACAATTGGGCAAGACCTACCAGTGTGACACTTGGGAATGAATTTCTCTGTAGTAACTCAGAGCCTTCCTCATCTAGTGTCCAGTCTCTGGACATTGGAGATATTTGCTAATAGCAGTAGCAGATGGCAATCTCATGGTATCATCCCCTCCATAAACTTATCATGTTCGGTCTTTTTTGCCCCACTGCTCCCCTTGGAAGGCTTTCCCATGACTTCACTCTTCTGATTATTAGAAACCTTCATCTAATTTCAAGCCTACATTTATTGGTGGCCAGTTTTTATCCGTTTGTTCTTATGTCAGCATTGGTCCTTAACTTGAATAATTCTTCTCCCTCCTTGATGTTCCCTCTGATGTATTTATAGAGAGCAATCCTATCTCCCTTCAGCCTTTGTTTTGTTTGGCTAAACAAGCCAACCTTTTTAAGTCTCCTTTCATAAGGTAGGTTCTCCATTCCTCTAATCAGCCTAGCAGCCCTTCTCTGCACCTATTCCAGTTTGTTTTCATCTTTCTTAAACATGGGAGACCAAGATTGCTCACAGTATTCCTGATGAGGTCACACCATTTCAATGTCTGTTAATAAATGTTAATGATAAGAATTCCCTTATCATGGAAAGACAAATAAAATGTTAGCTGCGTTTACTGTGAGATTCCAAGTGAATATCTGCATTTGAGGATGCATGACCACTCCACTTTGGAGCCTGGGGCTGAGTGATAAGGCTGGTTTGATGATGTCTATCTCCTCCTGGGTTATTAATATTAAATGACAGTTCTGGAAAAGACTCTGGCCAGAAGAGAGCTGTAGCCATGGGGCGTGAGAAGAAACGAGCTTGGTAATAAGGAACCAGGCAAAATAAATAAGATTTGGGAGTATTTCTAGCAAAGAAATGCAGTTTCTATGGATGTGATGAGATCTATATTGTCCATTACTTACTAGACTAAATAAAGTCCAAAGCCCACTTTTGGACAGCGTGACTTCCTCTCATGCTCTGTATCTATTCATTCAGCTTTTGTCTGCAACCCAGAAAAGCTGTTTGCAATCTATGTTATCTCTGTAAACAACTTGTTGCCCACATTTCAGTAACATATTTTCCTTGATATCATCCAGCTGCTAATTTCTAATTTTGTCTTGTACGGGGCCCTTGGAATAACTACTACTCTTCGAGCTACTCTTTCATCCTTCTGATTGTGTCTACACTCCCCTGCTTCTCTACAGTTGGCTTAAGAAGTGCATTTACTGTGTAATCTAGTCTGTTGTGTCTTGTCTTTTCTCTTTGAACATAAAAATCCTTAAGCAAATGTAAAGCTCTCTGGTTAACCCTTGAGGTAAGCATTATCACAAGTGTACATAGCTTGGTTCTTTCTAGTTTTTAGATATTTGGAGGGTCTTTGTTTATATAACCAGATGACATCTTGTAATCAATAAACTGGCATCTGGCAGTTAAGTTTCTCAGCTTCATTTTCTATTCAGGATTAAAATTGCCAAAGATTCTTATAACTTTCTTCTGAATGGCATTTTTAGCTACCTTTCTGTCCCATCCCATTGTTTCCACATCGCTTTTTGTTTAGTCCTTTGTCCTGCTTTTCCAATTGCTGCTGCTATTTTTGCTGTTTTCACTTTATTCTCTCACTGTTTTATTGCTGTGTTGTTGTTGTTGTTTTCCCCCCTCATTCTTTCCATCCCTCTTGGAACCAGATTTCAGCAAATGGAGACTCCCCATTACCTGTGAAAATACTGCAGCTGTTAAACCGACACTTCTATCCAAGCTTTCACTATTTTCTGTCCCTATATATAATCACTTAATTTGCACCACTTCACTCCCTCCTGCTAGAAAAGGGCAACCATCAGGATCCCTTTTATATTGAAGCTCGCTCTCTCTCTCTTTTTCTTATTTATACACGAGCTATGATTCTGGCTTTTCCACTAGGTTCTATTTTTTGAATAAGTTCAGCTCTGGTCCAGAGGGGGGTAAGAAGTAATTTAGCATTTATGTTAGCAGCCTGGTTTTGACAAAGCAGAGAGTGGTTATATTGTCAAACTGCGTGGGGAGATTTTGAGATATAGGCTGAATTGAAACCATCAAACTTGAATCATGAAACCTGCTGTGAAAGGGCAGAGTTACCTAGTTGAGGGGGGGAGTAAATTTTTTAGGATTTACTAAAAAATGGAAATCAATCTTTTAAAAAAATGGCTTCTGTTAATGTTTTTGTATAGCTTGGTCAGTATAATGACTCTGCTTTCTCTTCAGTTCATATAGGTTTTTTGTCTTTTACTTTAAAGATTTCTATGGAGAGGAACATTTATTTATTAAAGTTCATCATTAGGGAGTTGTTCTTTGAGCTATTTGTGATTATTATTTTTTTTAAATAAGGATTTCCTGCTTTTTCAGTTCATCATTATGAAAATTTCATCATAGATAATAACTTATTTGTTAAGCCTGTTTATCAATAATATGTGAAACAAAAGAATAGTCTATAGCTCTCTCTGTTTTCCTGAGTGTGGGGGGGCAGATTGCTATCTAATTATATGAAAATAGTCTTGCATTCCCATGGAATTACTGAATATTTTCTTTTCTTTTGTTGTTGTTGTCAGGTTGGGATTGATCACGCTAGTTAAAAGGACAGTTATATTTTTGCTAATTATTTTTCTCTTAAAAATATTGCATGAGCTTGTTCTACCACTGTGTCATACTCTCTCAGAACACACATTTAAAAGGAACAGAGAATGGCAACCCGATGGGGTTTCCCTGTTGAGCCTTCTTGCTAACACTTTGCTCTATAATCACCAGTTATGCGCTACATTGAAGAAGATTTTGGCTTCCAGCGTTCTCATCCTATAGGCTTCCGTCTTTCTCTGAGAAAAGCTGTGCAAAAGCTAAGGAAAGACAGCCAGGACAGGGAACTATAGTGTAGCTGAAAAGCACATAGATGTTCAGAAAACAATTGTGGTCAATAATGAAACATTTACTATGTCAATAAATATTTGATAATATGCAGGTATCATAAACAGATGGTTAAGGGTTAATGCTTCTTTTACCTGTAAAGGGTTAAAAAGTTCACTTAGCCTAGCTAACACCTGACCAGAGGAACCAATGGGGGAACAAGATGTTTCAAAAGGAAGGAGGGAAGTTTTTCCTTTGTTAAGAGAGTTTCAGTTTCAGCCCGAGTGAAAAAGATCAAGGAACCAGCATCCTATCAGAGTAGTAAGTTTTAGAAAGGAATAAATAGGTTTATATTTATTTCTTTGTAACCTGTCTTATGCAAATTGAGGTAGAATCAAATTGGGTATTTGAGTATTTTTTTGTGTGTGTGTAACTAAATTTGTGCCCAGGGGAACATCCTCTGTGTTTTGAATCTGTTGTCTGTGAGAGTAGCTGGTATGCTAATCTCTCCCAGAGGGTTTTCTTTTACCTTTCTTTTCTTTAATTAAAAGCCTTTTTTCTTAATACCTGATTGATTTTTCCTTGTTTTTTAGATCCAAAGGGATTGGATCTGGACTCCCAGGAGCTGGGGAGAAAGGAGGGGGATGGTTAATTTCTCCTTGTTTTAAGATCCAAGGGATTGGATCTGGGACTCACCAGGGAATTGGTGAAGGAGTCTCTCAAGGCTACCCAGGGAGGGGAAGGTTTTGAGGGGAAAGGGAGTGATCCAGACACTGAAATTCTGGATAGTGGCAGTGGTACCAGATCTAAGCTAGTAATTAAGCTTAGAAGTGTTCATGCAGGTCCCCACATCTGTACCCTAAAGTTCAGAGTGGGAAGGGAACCTTGACAGCAGGGAAAATAAAAGATTTAGTTTTGTTGTGTTTCATATTTTGACTGCCCTCGTGGTCCCAATTTGAGTCAGGAAAAAGAGCTACATTTTATAATCCATGACAAATTCATTATCTACATGTGGCTTTTGTTTGTGGTGAAAACTGCCCTAACAAACTAACAGAGCATTAATATTTTGCTAAGGGAACATCAGACTGTAGATTATCTTTTCAGCTAACTTTTACATCAATACCTGTTTGCGTAATGACGGTGACATACCTATCTGCTTAGGTAGACAAAGTGTGCTAACTCTTATATACTAAGTAAGTGTAGAAAGGAAGATTTTCAGACCATAAATTGTCTCAAATATTTTATTTTACTTCAATTTGTTGCGGTAGTCAAGACTTTATTATCTCATAATCCGATAATTGTTAGTCTTGTTGTTTATCTTGCTTTATTAAAGTCAATTACATGTGATTTATTAGTTATTAGAAAGGTATAAATAATAAGCTTGTAGGCTAGTGGTAAATTAGCATTTTAATTGGACTTCCAATAAATTGTCATACAGTGAATGCATAATTAGATATAAGAAATAATATACCATAGTAAAACTCACCTCCTGAACATGCAGGGCATATTAATATAGGTGGGGTTGATAGCACTGCCTATTATTCAAGTAATCTGTCATTTCCCATTCTAAAACCCAGGTTTAAATTGCTTATAACTTTGCTAAACTTTAGCTCTTCAGGCTGAAATTCTCCATGCTGGGTGTCTGTCTCAGGTGTAATCCTTCTGGAAAATTTCAGTCAAAATAGTCTAGCCACTTCCAGGAATGAAGCCAGGGAAAAGTACATTGTTTTCTCATGTAAAAAAAATTCTGGTGCCCTTTTCTTTGAATATCTCCAGCACCTCCATGTTTTGATGCAAGTACTTGAAATTTGACAGGGATGTGGGGTATGTGTCACAGATGTGCCTTTTGCAGTTCCCATGAAAATCTGCCTGAATTTGGCCTAGTAATAAGTATCTGAAAAATTGCAGTTCAGAGATGCTCATTATAGACTTAGATTTTAGCAGCTAAATTCCCTAAAGGTTTCCGACTGAGCATGCTTGAGCTGAAGGTGAGCATTACTTTCCCTGCAATTGCAGCTCTGGGCTATGGTGGGCTATCTGGGGCTGAGGTCAAGGCCAAGCAACTGAATCTGAGAGCAGGGAGCCTGTCTCTCTAGTGCTCTCAGTGATTCACCCCTGCTGGGCTCAGGCAGCGTGGAGGAGGAAATTGCCTGACTCAGATGCAGAGGGGACAAGAGTTGAACCTGTTTGGGGGTGGTGAGAGTAGATTGAGATGAGGAGTTCGGGTGGAAACAGGGACTGGCTTGGCAATGAGACTAGGACACAGAACCAAGGATAGGGGCATTGAGATTGGATGAGGAACCTGGGGAAGGAGATTGGGATGAGATGTCAATGATTTGAGGCTGGGAGAGTGACTAGAGGCAAGGGTGGGGAAAATAGTTTGGTTGAGGAGTCAGGAGTTGGGGAATCTTGAGACTGGCTTAGCAAGGAGACTGGGGACAAGGTGGTGGGGAATACACTGGGAGAGGGAGGCTGGGAATGGCTGGACAAAGAGATTGGAACTGGGACTGTGGGGTGGGGAGGGGAGACTGAGAGAGAGGATCTGGAATGATTAGATTAAGACTTACTGAGCAAAGAGATGGCCTGGGATGAGAATACAGAATAGTAGAGGCCAGGACTTGCTAGGTTATGCAAATAGGACTGGAATGAGGAGCCAGAAGTGGAGAAGAAACAGGACTGGGACGGGGACAGGTTGGAGAGGGGTCAAAAGGGACCATTCTTTGCGAGAATGGGCAGGAAAAGTCTGTCCACTAAAGCTGTTGAAAAAATATTATGTGATCATGTAACTAGAGACTGTATGATAATGTACATGCACAGGGAGGCTGAGTTAAGGTTGCACAAGCACCTTTAATTCTAAAATTTCCTAATTTCTGAATACTTGTCTTTGCAACCATAATAATGTGCTTTGGATGTAGTTTATATACGTATATGTGAAATAAATCTATAGAATTTGGGCCTGGTCCAGTGTCCAGAGAGAGTCCCACTGAGTTCAGATCCCAGAATCTCTGGGCTGCAAAGGAAATAGTTCATCTTTCCTTTTACAAATATAAATTTATTTCAGAAACAAAACACACCTCTTGTCCATAAGTTTGAGCCATACTGAATCAGTAGGTGATATTTCTATAAGTTCGACAGTTTCTGATTAGCTACTATTACACGTGTTTGTTCTGGATTTACTCTTATTGTGGGAAAAGCAGTGCAATGCCGTGAAAGAGTAGCTTTACCCTAATTAGAGATAGTGAAATGAGCTCATCTAGGCAGGGACTTTTTATATGTATGAATATCATCCAGCATTATGGAGCCCTGATGTCAACTGTGACCTCCAGATGCTTCCATATTGCCAATATTAATAAGATGAATACTGATCCTACAGTGGTTACACCAGCTTTCCAAAATCATTTGGAGGTTCTCATAATCTTTGTTGAGGTATTTTTGGATCATATTGGGAACATGCAAATAATAAAATATTAAGATTTGAACATTACTCAGATTTGGGTAGCCTGATGTTTGAATCATATTCAGAGCCTCCAATTTAAAATAATCAATTGTCCCTCTGTCTCCCCTTTGCAAGACTTCTCCCTCTGTCCTATGCCCTCCCATGTCCCTTTCTGACAAGTTGCCAGTACTCCGTCTCCTAGACAGCCCCCAACACAATCAGTTGATGTCATCTGGAGGAAGGGGCTGTAACTCTCCAATCTCTTCTGTCTGACTATTTCTTTCCCTTCACTGCTCCTTTTGGACACAGTGGGAAGCATTGTAATATTCACTAACATTGGCAGCCAAATAAAACATCCCTGAGTGGCCCAGGCGTCAGCCAGTTATGAGAAGCTGACTAAATCCAAATATCACCCAGACGATGGGCTTGTAAGATTTCAAGATTCTCCCTTCTGACTCTATAATAACAATTATAATACACCTCCAGCCAAGCTTTAAGGAGAACTGTGGTTGAGGAGTGGGTAATATGCTTTGGTAGTGATCTCTATGAGTTTTTATAATTTGGATAAACATCCAGGCTAAACCTTATTAGGTAACTGCCCTCCCCAGATTTATATGGAGCATGACTCTCTTGAGACTGGTTTATATCATGCTTTTATAGTTTGGCCATTGCAATAGTTTGTAATTTGCTGTTATATATAGAATGGCTGAATCCATGCTTGGGGTTTGTATCTTTCTTAACATTATTCCCTGGTTTTGATAGGCCAGAACACTTTAGTATAAATGAGAATCAAGCCCATAGTCGGTATCTTAAAAATCAGTAACGCATATGGATACGCTATTGGGAAATAGGCTGGCTTATGTGCTGTCATACCATAAATAGATAAGAATAAGAATCATTATGCAATCAGTTTCAATATTCACTCAAATGCTGGCTACAGGATCCAATATTGCTTCCTGTGGAAGCAGCATATACATAAGTATGTACATTAATCCTCATCTGACCAGGTCAGCACATATGTGCCCATGCACAGTTGTGTGTCTGCATAGAATCCTACAAATATAGGGCTGGAAGGGACCTCCAGAAGTCATCTAGTCCATTCCTCCATGTTGAGGCAGGATTAAGTGTACCTCAACCATCTCTCACAGGTGTTTGTATGTCTGCACAATTAATATAGGTGTGTATGTGTGCGGTTGATTGTGTTCTCCTATCCTTCCCCAGGACAATATTGTCAAAGATAGCAGCTGTAATACTATCATGACAAATTTCAAGTGCATGAAATTGCAAAATCATTCTGTATTATGCTAGGCATCAATGTTACAAGTTGATCTGCAAGAGATTTTCAGGAATGCATGAGGCTGTGGAAATTCATGGAAATTTATTTCTGGAAAACTTGAAAGCCATGCAAATGAACTGGTAAAGATTTTCATGTTAACTTGCACAAAAACATATTTACTGGTTTCAGCCAACACTTTCTCTAATCGATTATCATTGTGCAGCTATTTATCATGGTGTTTTTCTAACTGAGAGAGAATGGAAAAATTAAGTATGCCCTCACACATTTCTACTTGGCTGTGGAATGTGAGGCTCTTAATGTTATATAACTGTAAATACAACAATATTCCTGTAGGATTAATGCTTGGTTCAGGACCTACACAGGAATTTGTCCTATGTCTGTTTTTGTCCTACTTTATCTAACTTGAAAATTCTACACTAGCTGTTTAAAATTTCACTTTACTATGTCCAGGCATGTGGGTCACAGGTTAGGGTAAATCTGTTTTAAAATAGTGATATTATAGCAATATAATTATATTATAATCAATATTTCAATCCTCTTCACAATGCATATTTTAGTCCTCTTCCTCCTACTGATGGAGCAGTCACCTTCCCAACGGTTTTTGATTTTGGCTGGCTGCAGAGCTGATGTTTACATTTTTAAATTCAGGATGTGTTTGACAGTCAATTGCTGGAAGAGAACTTTCTATTCAGACTGTTGGCTTTGCACATTCTGTAGCCTTAGACAAAGCGCTCACCTCCCAGATGTTCAAACACTGAACTGTGACCTTATGTCTGAACAATTGTTACTTTCACAAAATTGTACTTTTCCATTTGCAGGTTAATTTTATAATATTATGAAATAACAAAACACATTCTACCTGTATGGAAATTCTGATACTAAGAAGGAAGACACATTAATGTATTACTTCTGGCATCCTATCAGTCATGGTGTGCAGAAGTCGGTGTGGTAAAAGCAGCTAAAAGCATAGCATTTTGGCAATGGGTTCAGCAGGATAATGCAGAACTGTAAAATCATGACAACTTAAATATGCTTAAGTAAATAGAAACATTCTGTCACCTTTGACCTAACTGGCCTATTGTGTTTTTCTGCCTTTGCTGATCTAGGCTACAGCTTGTCTAGTGTGACAGATATAGTGAGCAGCCTTCAAATTACTGCTGTGGGTACACAGTGATTAACTTTATATTCTATTCTGCAATCCTAAGAGTGTGTATTATTAGATATTACTATGATGTTCACTTGAGAAAATCATTTGAAAAACACAAAAAGGTCTTAATGTTCAAGTCTGATGTTCTCTCTGCCTGAGTATATAGAGGAGCAAGTTATAATAAAACTTTTAGAAGAGGAAAATAAAAATACAGCTCAAAAATATAGCACATAAGAAATAAATTCAGTGTAAATAAATAGAAGACTATTAAAGAAACTTAAAAATAGGGGCACATTGGATGGGATTGTCCAAACTCCTCTTAGAGCGGTGCATAGAGGCATTCCTGTACGCATTGACCTTTGTTTCTCCTAAATGGAGAGTGGTAAGAGGTCTCTGTGACACCTCAAACCTTATCCTCTGGACGTCACGGGATGTGTTCCAGAAGTCTGGGTCTTAGTCTGGGTCTGGGTTCATAGCAGGAAAGAGAGATAATAGCTGGCCAGGTTGGAGATGGGAGTAGGCAAGTAAAGGTTGGGGTTCCAAACCTCAGTTCAGCTGAAATAAATAAATACAACCAATATGAGGCTGTATTATCTTTTCTGCTCTCTATCCCCAGGAGTTCTGGGGACAGTGTAACCTGGGTACCACAGCTACCATGGAAATGTGCTGTTAGAGTTTGTGTCAGGGGCCAGAGGTGGTGAAGCCAAATACCTCTGGCAGAGGAGGTCTTCCCTGCTAGGTGCAGGACTGGTGATGCCAAATCCTTACCCTCCCAAAAGCCCCCTTCAAAAGGGGAAGCCTACGGTAAGTTGGGAATGGTCTTGTAATGTGTCCGATGACGTGGGCTGTCGCCCACAAAAGCTTATACTGAAATAAATTTGTTAGTCTCTAAGGTGCCACAAGTACTCCTGTTCTTTTTGTAGATTCAGACTAACACGGCTGCTACTCTGAAACTTGAAATGACAGTGTGTGTGGCCAGTGTGGCCCATGACCTGGCTATTTTCTGGCCGATATTAAGTAGCCAGGAGGAAATTAGGGAACCACTTGATGCCCTAACCAGCAGCGGGAACTGAGGCAGCCCGCGGCAGGCCCAGTATCGTTTGTGTGGGGTGTGTGTGGGGGGGTTCATGATGATAGTATGAGGGGTTCAAGCACATGAATGAATTCAGCCCGATGCGATTTGCCCAAGGCCATGGAGCCGGTCAATGTTACAGTCAGTTTCTTGGCTCCCCGTCCTTGCTCTATTTTTAGCCCACAGCTCACTCTGATACCACATAAGGGGATAGTGATAGGTAAATGGTAAAAAGATGTTTGTGCACAGTTGAGGCGTGAATCTAAACACACATTGAATTAGCAAATCAAATGAAATAAAAAAGCTACAGCAAAGAATAAATTGAAACATAAAAGAAGGCATCCAGAATCAAAGATGTTGTAATTGACAGTGTAGGAAACGGAGGCAGAGAAAACCAGTGATTACACTATTGGAGGAAAGTATTAGGGATATTATTGCTTTACTTCTCTTTGAATATGGTTATGAAACTGCAGATGAACAGGAAAGTCAATTGACAAATACTTTAGTTACATGATCCTAATATCTTAAGCGAAACCATAAATACCCCATGGGCATTTTCCTTCTCCTGTTAAAAGAATTGGAAGTACTGATGTTAACTTCAGTGAGAACAAGGCTGTGCCCCATATTTGCCATTACTCTCTGTGGTAATGCAAAATATTTGGTTTTCCTCCCCCTACTATGCCGATATAATTCCCATTACTGTTAAAGGGACCATCACCTCCATGAAGAAAATAACAGAATCTATTGAATTTAAATTACAATCACTTTATTAATTCCACATTGTGTACAAATGAATTGCAGCCTGTCTTATGGAGTTTAATGCAGAATGATCCTTTATACCTTGGGTCGTTGATGAGCACACACATCATCTTGTGTCACAACTCACCAAAAATACAAAGCAAAGTTTTTCTTACCACTTAATTGTTTTCATATATCTAGCAAAAGCAGAAGACACACAGGAAGAATAGACAGATGACTGGGAAAAGGATCACAGCATGAGAAAGGTGTTACAATTATTGGAAGCAGTGATGTATATAAATAAATGCAGAAGCCACTGAAATCTTTCAGTATGTTTTACAGAATGAGCTACAATGCCTTAGAACCCAAAGGGAGTTGTGAAAGAGTCCAGAAAGAAACTATGTCTCTGGGTTCATTAAAAGTGATCTGCCTCTGAAATGAAGGATTCCCCTTATGGATTTCCATATCAGGTACAGAAAAGGGGAAAAGAAAGAGCATTAGGATAACATATAAAGTTTCAGAGAGGTGAATAGAATCAATGATTTACCAGTGATCCCTTTCAGAAATATACTTAGAAATTCTAAAATTGAGAGCAGCATGTGGTGCTTTCTTTGAAGAATGATGCAAGGCTTTAAAATGAAGTTTAAAATGCAGATTGTGTAATTTCCTTTGAAAGAAGTGATGGGTAATTCCTTTGTAATTATACATGGATGAATTAATTATTCTCTAATGAACTCAAATAAAACTTCATTTCATGGTGCAGTCTTTTCTTTTCTTAATTAAAAATATCCAAGAGCATATTTCTAATAGACTGTGATTTTTCTCTTTTGGATTATTGCTGCAGTTATGCTTGTTTCACCCTTAATATGTTGACATTGGGTTGGCAGATCCTCTATTTAGACAATCCAGCTCATTACAAGCTGGATTATGTCTCAACCAGTACTGGGGCACCAGGGTCAGAGATGTCTCTAAGGGCCCAATCCTACTTTTGCTGAAGTCAATGGAAAGATTCCCTAAGAGCATTATTTCCTTCTCCCCCTATTCTGTACAGCCACAAGGTTTGCAGTCACAATGTGGCTAGGAAGCACATTTGCTGCAGCAGGCTAGTGATCCCAAGAGCATATAGCCTCTAAGGCAGGGAAGATACTCTTGAGAGAAGAGTCATGGCCGCATCCATCCTCACACTGGGCAGATGAGGTGACTGAAAGCAGAAGGGAGTACATTTTACCATCTGCCAAAAGCACAGTGGATCTCCCACTGAATCCCAGAACTGAAGCTAGAGACTCAAGAACAATTATGGTTAATTTCTCCTATGGTTGTGCTGCAGTGGGTGACCACACATCTAGTTCTAGTTTTTTTTCAAAAACCACAAACACATATGGGAGTTATAAAATTATACAGATTTAGCCAAGAAGTTGAACTTCTATAGGCTATGACCATTTAATATGAATTGAATAATCAACATTCCAGTGTATTACTTTTTTTTTATTGTACAGTGGTACTTTTGAATCTACAAAATAGAAAGGTCCTTAGAGCAAGTATATGGCCCTGCAGTTTCTCTCCTGCATTGAAGGTAATTGTGTGTTTGTAAGGCATGTATGTGTAGAACTATAAATATATGCTATATATCTGACTAAATGTGTTGGCAACACTCTTTTGTATGTGTTCATTAATCAATGAATAATAAAGTTAGTATTGTGGCAGTACAATACATATGATATTAATCATATTGAAGTCACTGATCATCAGCTGTATTATACCAATGAATATTAGTTATTGTGGGATTCAGTGTTCATTCTTGGGTGAAATTTGTCTTGATGTGGAGAAGTGCTGTAAGACACTCTGTGCTACTTAAGACCTGTGTTAAGGCCATATGGGGGTTTCAGAGTATTAACACAAGACATCTGTGTCACCATTGGGACCAGAGGTATGCTATGGGGAGGATGCAAGGACAATCTAATGGCAAGTAGTGCATGAATATGTTGGATAGAGGAACTGTGTGGTTGCTACTTCAAGGGAAGGAGATGTTTGCCTTTACAACTCTACAGCCTGGCCAGGAGTTGAGAGAGATTTCACTGCCCTGAGACTTCTCTGTCAGAAAGTATAATTTATTGGGTCTCATGCAAGGGAAGTAAATGTCAACATTTCTGGATAGAAAGAAGTTTTTCATTAAGTGTATGTTCCTCTTAATTCGGTGATCATGTGTAGTACTGGAATCTAGGTGGTAAATATTAATTTTCCCTTCATTAAATATATGTTTTTGTTACAATTCTGAATACCACTCTGAAAAATAGGAGGCCAGGTTCAGGCACAAATGTAATGGATAAAGGTACAGCTGTGGAAAGCAGTTTCATATTTCCAACATTTCTGAAGACTTTTCAGCAGAAACTCAAATTCATTTATCCTCTTGATTATGCCTCTCCATCAATACACCTAGACCTTATATAATTATGAGTGTAATGATCTTGAACCTTCACATGAATGCAGCCTGCTGAAGCTTGACAATTGCTTTTTATTATCATTCACATCTTGTACATCAGAGGGAATGTTAGTTGGAAAAAAAATAATATGCTCTCTGACTTTGAACATCACTTAATTTTGTGCTTTGAAGCTATAAGGTGATGATGTCAGTTAGATCCTAAATCAAAACAATATAATGATTTAGAAACATTGGTACCTATGTAGGTAATTTATTATAATGTTTCCATATTAAAGCTCTTCAGTATCTCAGAAAACTGTTTTGACCTTTGACTTTGGATACTCACCCTAAAGGATGAAAAAAAATCGTATAAATGCAACATTTATCATTTGCTTTATAGTAAAGGGATGGGAACATATGATTGTCAGTGACCAGGTAAAAGCAAGAGTCTGGTCTACCTGTTAGAGCTGGATCCAGGATGGGGTAGGCATGGGAGCAAAGCCAAGGGTCAGAGTCAGGAGTCAGAATTCAAAGCCCTAAAGCCAAGGGTTAACTGGAGTCACAATCAGAAGGAGAAGAGGATCTAAGCCAGGAATCAGACGTCAGGAGGAAGCTGGGGGCTAGAACAAGTACAGGCGGAGACTGGAGCAGGAGCTGGTACAGGCTGAAGCAAGACTAGAGAGGGCAGAGGCAGGGTTAGTCTAAAGCACAGCTGAAGACTAGGACTATGCTAAGCAGCCACTGGACTGCTGGTGCTATTGAGTTTAAGTACCAGCGAGCCTGTTGACTCCTGCAACCAATCAGGGGCCACAGTCCATCACACAACTTACATCAGAACCAGCTGCGTTCACTGGGTTGCCAGGAGACTGGCTCTGCTGCAGGCTGGTGCCTGACACTATTGTTTTTGGCCCAGATTAATCTTTGGGGGGGAAAAGTTAAATGTATTTTCTATTGATCCTAATCAATTGCAGCATAAAGATTATAAAATGCTTCTGGGCACTCCTACCTCTTTCAGGCACGTTTCCAATGTGCTATTATTAACTAGGAGCTATATTCAGTCCAAATGTCAATGTCTTAGTAGTCTGTGATTAAAGAACTTCTGCAAATCTTCCATGGCTCTAGATTTCTTTGCCTTCACTTTGTCCTGTTAGTCAGAGTCTATGACTCCTGTTCTTCACGTACAAGCATTCCTGTTGAATGTATCTTCTAAGGTGACACTGATCTTCATGGACTCCTTCAGCATCTCTTGCAACCATTGTCTGGGTCTTCCTAGCTGTATTTGCTTTATGATAGCTCTTGTAATCTCTGGCCAAGAAATCCTATGTCTCATCTCACATGACCCAACCATCTCAATCCATGCTCTCTCAGCTTTTTCATGATGGGAGCTACTTATATCATTGTATCATTTCTGTCAGCTGACAGCTCTCATCTCACACAGCATCCACCTGAGCATTCTCAGTCAGCAGTGTGAAGTAGTTATTCTTCTCTCCTCTTCACTGGCTAGCATTCCAATCCCTACGTTATAGATGGCCCAATCATGGCTTTATACACATTAATTAACATATTTTTGTTGCAGAAAATTCCCACCAACTCCCTGCATTTGCAACAAGCGCTCTTCATGAGACTCCTAATGTCCACATCCACATGCCCATCATCGCTCATTACTGAACTGAGGTATTTAAATTGTTGCACAGAGGTTAACTCTATATCACCTAGTTTTACTGGTTTCTCATTGTCCCTCTCAATGAAGCATTGCATACGTTTCATTTTTTCTTGGCTAACCCATAAACCATTTTCTTCTCATGCACTCCTCCATCATTCTAGATCCCTTTCCAGTTTGTATTTATCTTTGCAACACAATATAATATCATAAGCACAATGCATACTGCAAGGATCCTCTTCCCCAATCCCCTGAATGAAAGCGTCCATTGCAATCACAAATAGGAATGGACCTAAGACTGATTTTGGGTATAGACCCACCCTCACTGTGAATGGATCACTGTAACTGCAGCTGCTTTTCAGTGGTGTTGTACTATCCTCCCACATGTCCATGATAATCTGAACATATCTGGTAGATCACGTGGCCATAGACCGCCATATCAATTCTCTAGAAACTCTGTCATAAGCCTTCTCTCAGTGCACACTAAATGCTATTCATTGTGACTCTCCCTATAATTCTATTGTTTACCTTCCTGCCATAAACCCGAATTGACTGTCCTTTATTTGATGCTTTAGTCACTTACAATTTCCTTTCCTGATAATTCTTTCCAACTATTTAATTGTATGACTCATTAACCTTATGAGTCTGTAATTCCTCTGCACATACATTTCACACTTGAAGATAGATACCAGCATGGTCTTCTGCTTCTCATTGGGCGTTTTTCCAGTTTTGGGGGCTAAATAGTTGAAGTTATTATCATCATGCCCCCTCAAGGCCTAATGCTTTAAATGCCACAATTGGTACACTGTATGACCTCACTGCCTTCCCATGTTTCATCTTCTTTAGTGCAGTCTCAGTCTCTATCTTGGTGATAAGTCTTGTGAGGTTATTGATTGCACATCTCTCAATGGTCAACTCAGTTTCTCCTAACTGAGCAGTTTCTCTAAAAAAATGCTGCCATCCCCTGTTGTCTTCCACCACTCCTCTTCCATGATTCTACACTTAATTAGCCAAATTTTGATTCACAAATCAAAGTGTTCTTTGTGTTGTTACTCAGCTAGTTCTTATACTTAAGTTTTGACAGTTTGGCCACTCCTCATTAGCAAAGTCCCAAATACTAGCCAGTGTAGATGCATCAGAAAAATACTTTCAGGATTTTTTTTTTTTCAGAATAAGGCTTTGATTAGAAAGGCCTGTAAGCACACTTAAGTCAATCAGACATAAGTTTGTGCTTAAATACTTTGCTGAATAGGGATTAAGTGCCCAAAGGCGTATTCCAGTATAACATCAACCTAACTCAACTAAGCACACTCAGAGAAAACACAACTCTACAAGGTGAATAATACTTAGTTCTGCTTGTGCAGGGGGGAGAGGAACAGCCAAATCAGGAGGAAAGTCAGTCTTGCATTATGTTGTTTGTTCTTAACAAACAAGAAAATCCTAAAAAGAGGGAAGAAAGACTTGAGTTTTACACATTCAGCATGCACACGCATGCTCATGCTTGTGTTTGTGTGGCTGTGTTGGGTTAATAGCAGGGTGGAGAATCAGCCTATTCACAGCATCTGAAGTTTCGATATGTCCCTCTTTCTACTTTAAAAAAAAATCTAATAATTTTTAAGGGCTTACTATACTAAGACATAAATCATCAGTGCATGGTAGATTGCCCATCAAACCACAGGGATGAAATCCTGGCATGTTTGACGTCACTACAGATTTTGCTATTGACATCAACATTATTGGTTGTTGTGTTTACTAAAATCATGCCTATGGGCTAATCAGGAGCAAGCCTCTGTTTTGCTAGGCACTGTACAAATACAGAATAGTAGACTGTTCCTTGTCTGGAAGAGTTTACACTCTTAATAAAGAAGATTGACAAAGATCTTCCCAAGATTCAAACTGATTATCCAAAATTCAAACTACTGTATAAATCCTAAATCCAACTCCAGAAGACCAAACTTCACTGCAGTTGTCTGCTGTGCTTATTGCAACATCTAGAGATGATGCTAGAAAAGGTGCTTTAATGTTGTTATGTAAACTGTTTCATCATTACTGGAACCCAAGTACCTCAAAGCAAGGGTATAGGCTAAATTAACAACATTTGTGACCCAAAATTGAAAAAAAAAATCTATGAAAGCACATGACTACAAGATCATTTAGGTGCATCAATTAGAGGATAGGATGATAGCAAATTCTGTAAGGAATTTTTTCCATCTTACTTTATCCCCTAATGAAGATCATTGTGAAAGCAAAATCTGTTAGGTGATTGTTGCTGGTTACCAGGTTGTACAAACCTCTATCAGAACATCTTTTGTGAAGATGATATGCAAGATATTTAGTGCAAATGATACTCTTTTAAAATTATATTTTATATAATTTCTCTTACTAAATGTGTTCAAAGGATGTTAAATATGTATATAAACTAAAGTAGTATTCCAGTGGGCTTAATATTAGTATAAATGAATTATAATAATATATTCATTCATTTCAATATATTGACGTTAATAAACTTGATATAAGAAAAGGCACATCTTAGATTTGAATATTAATTGATTATTTGATTTCACCTGGCATTTTAGGGTTGATCCAGAGCCCACTCCAGTAGGCTTTGGTTCAAGCACTTAGCTGAAAAGTATATGAGAAGAGCTGCTTGCATATAGATTTTTTCTATATTATTTCAGGGTTTTTTAATCTTATCTTCTCATTTTGTTGAAGCACTAAATACAATTTAAAAATCAGTTTTCTGATAGGAAGAAATTGTGAAGAAAAGTGTGCCCAAGGAAAATAATCATTCTCCATTTTTCTGGTAGCTTGCTTTCACAAAACACTCTTTCATGAATAACCCTTTGGGAATAAGGATTTAAGAGTCTCTTTTTAGTTCAGTTCAACAACTGAGTTAAAATGCAGTTGTAAGATTTTGGGTAATGCTGTCAATTAAAAATATTAACTCAGATGAAACTTGCCAAATGTGTTTAAGTCATTTTTAAACACCCATCACTTTCTGAAAATAAGCCGAAAGGAAGTAATGCATGAAAATAAATAGTTAGATTAAAAAATATATTATTGCTTATCCTTCATTTGCTCTTTGATCTAATTGGTTAAGGACATTTAGTGTTTGTTCATTTTGGCTCCTAATATATCTGAAGACATTTACATTTAGAAATAGGGATTTAAATATATAAAACAGCTGCTTTTTAAATAGAAAGTCTAATTATGCCTATGATTACATTCAATTTTGATTAGTATGCATACAAGTCCTTACTTTCCTGGCATATTCAAGTTGAGATATGGATCACTGAAGCTAAGATTAAACTACAAAAGAAGGACTTGAGAAATGGATGGCTAGACAAATATGAAAAGTAAATGCTGGTTTTTATCACTAAAATGCTTATTTGTCATTTTAGCTACACACAGACTTGGATCCTGGAAGCAGCAAAATCAAGTATATCCTGTCAGGAGATGGAGCTGGGACAATCTTTGTGATCAATGACAAGACTGGAGATATTCATGCTATGAAAAGACTTGACCGTGAGGAAAAGGCAGAGTACACGCTAACAGCACAAGCAGTTGATGGGGATACAAACAAACCTCTGGAGCCGCCTTCAGAATTCATTATTAAAGTTCAAGACATCAATGACAATGCACCAGAGTTTCTTGATGGCCCATATCATGCCACTGTTCCAGAAATGTCCATTGTGGGTATGTACACCTAAACATATAAAGAGCTTTGAAAAGTCACCCTTTAAAATAGCCCAGTGCACCAATGATGGAAATGATATTTCATTTCTATTTCATTTTTTTAAAATCCCTTCTTGACCAAAGTGCTCAACTACAGTACAATAGGTTGAGACCGTCAGTAATAAGAAAAGGACTATGAGTTATATTAAATTGGCATTTTTTGCACAATAATACTTCAGTGGCCCAAATTTATAGTCTGTTTATGATGTTGTGAAGTGTTGTTACTGAGGAGGATTTATCAAGATTTCTTCCAACATGCCACTCTAATCCTATTGATATTTTGTCGATGTTTAATTATCTGTTTGTGTGTATTTGTACACAGATGTAGCACTTACAATATGTGGACACATACTCATTTATTTTCCTCCACATATAACTATAATCAGCCAAAAACATGAAAATGAAATATGTTATGTCTGGAAACTGATGGTGGGCTTAAGCACTTAGCCATGTGATCTGAAAATGGGGGAGTTAGAATGGACAAAGAGAGAAAGCTGGGAAGAAGATGATGATGAAGGGAATGGATGTGGTTGAAGGAAAGGAAAATAAGAAAATACATGCAAAATGTACTTGTGAATAGATTGTATTGATAATGTGTACATTTATATTCCTTCATATGTATTTTGTGTGTGTGTGTGTGTGTGTCTTGGATGGGGATATGTTTGTTTCATTGTGCAATTCTGGTGCACATTTTGTTTTATATATCTGTATCTGCATCTTTCTACCTATATATACCTGTACATATAGGTAGAAAGATACAGACACCTAGGAACATATTGAAATTCAGTATGTAGTATCTTACTCTGAGAGGAGGTCCACTGAAGCCAATGCGACTAATTGCAGAGCACTCAGTGTGAGTGAGGACATCCGAAACAGGCCATAGAAAGTAAAGAATGATTTCTAAGGTTTACCAATATTAAACTGAAAATAATGTGGTTTTCGGCAATTCTTGTACTCTATATGGCTGTCAAGGCAAGATATACATAGATGCTCACTTGAAGGCATGCCAAGCCTCTTTACAAACATAATGGTGCCCTGTCAAAGAGTTTGGAAAACAGCATTCTGTTCTATTGCAGTGAAACATACACACACATGATATATGGGGCTAGAACTGTCATCTTCCTGCAATTCAGTACAATGAGTTGTATGAGGACCTTTTCAAATCTAACTGCAGCAGACCCAGTAGCACTAGCATAGTTGTGGTAGGGTTTGCACGTCAATTATAATACTTCTCAAGATTTGATGTCTTGGTTGCTTTGAATCACTTCTACTGGAATTGGTATGTGCATTTTCAGCCTGAACGTCAATTCCTTTACCAAAATACATGTTTAATATGCTAAGCTGTTTTAATTGTATAGTAGCACACACATAATATGGACCTGATATTTTTGCCAAGCTCTAAGCAAGAAAATGGCTTAATTAAATTAAAAGGGGGGAGGGGACAAGAAAGACATTGTAGGCTAATCCTTATATGAACTGGACTGACTGGGCATTCTGAAGGAAAAACTAGAAGGAAAATACAAAGATATGTCTGCAGGGGGGAAATGGTTTCTGAGCATTAATTCTATGATTAAGAATAATTTATATAGCCCTTAATGGTATGCAGCACTTTAGAAATATAGATTAAGACATCACATGATTCCTGCTCAAAGATGCTTCAATGTAAGTAAGACAGGGCAAATGATAGACAGGGCACTGTGTAGCAGGTCAGTGGAGGAAGGCATAGGGGTTACTGATGAGAAGGAGCAGGCTTTGTTGAAAGAGATGATATTTAATGAGGCAATTGAGGAGGAAAGAGATGGTGGATGAGAGCAGAGGAAGGGAAGAAACTGAGAAGGAAAAAGGCAATGAAGGAGCAGTAAAGAGAAAGGATGGGAAAAGCATATGGAATGTGAATGGGATTAGATACAAAGGAAACCAGTGATATGGAAAGGACATACCATCAATGGAGGGAGAAAAGAGCTTGTGATGAGAGTGACATGTGATGAGAGTGACAGGAGTGGTAAATGAAATCAGCAGTGAGTTTTGGACAGACTTGAGGAAGGAAAGGTGAGAGGCAGGAAATCTGGACAGTAGAAGTCTACAGTAATCAAAGCAAGAGGTGGCCAGTATATGGACAAGAGTTTTAGCAGGTGGGATAATGAAAAAAGAATGTTTTGGGGGAATGTTAAAGAAGATGTGATACGACTTTGCAAAAGATTATATATGGAGGGTATAGGAGATGAGAAAAACATTGGTGTCAAAATGTTAACCTCAGAAACATGAAAGAAGAAGAGAGTAATCAATGAAGATAGAGTAGGGATGATACAGTGTCTCATTCCCCCCGTGTGCTAGAAACACAGGGAGGCACAATTGCTCCTGAAATTCCCATTGAGGTGGGACAGCTCTGCCCCTGAACCTACCAGGCCTATGCCTCTTCCATCTGGTACAACATGGCCAATAAATATTTTATTTTCAAATGCTATAGTTAATATTCAAACCCTTAATAACAATAAGAACAACCAAGGTGAAAGCAAGTAATAAGTCAACTCAAAAGAAGACTTGGATTTAGAATTACCATATGATTTTTGCATGAAACAGACAGGAGGACAGTGTATGTGTCTAAATATCCCTATGCTTTATATTTTTTCTTTATGTAGCATTCCGTGCGATGTACTTTATTTTCAGCCTATTACTCCAAAAAAGCACCAATGGCAAATACGTACCCTAATTCTGAGCTGCCACTCCTGAACACAAAGCATGTATCTCACTGAGTTATGTGGATGATGAATAACTATAAAATCAATACAGCATATGCAGTTCTTCCTGTTAACCTGTAATACGACTAGAAGTCAAAGCTGACATTTGAAGGCAAAAACGTTGCTGTTTTACCAATATTACTGTTACTTCTTTGACCATTCTCCCTCCTTTTAACCAACTAGAAGCTATATCAATGGCTATAGTAAAAATATATTTAACTTTTTCTAGGTATTGTCATGTTTGTGTTAAAGTCAGTTTCCGTCATCTATCAATATGTAGGGGAAAGTTTGATGACTTCTTCCAGAGTTAGAGGTTGTTTTTTGTTTGTTTATGTGTTTGTTTGTTTACTGTGCTCTCAGTATGTTGCTTCTGTTATCCACTTCATTCCCCTTTAAGAGAACTCTACGCACCCTTGCTTTTCTATTTCAGCTGTGTGATTATTTTCACTAACACAGTCCTCATTAAGACAGGGTTTTCTTAGGTGCCCAGATAGTAAGTGTAAAAACTTGGGACTGGTGTGTGTGTGTGTGTGTTTGTGTGTGTGTGTGTGTGTGAGAGAGAGAGAGAGAGAGAGACAAAATGTTCTGAGATCCTATACTGCTGCATGTTATAATTTCTTGTTTGACAGCAATGTGATGGGTACTATACAAAACATTGTCCCAAGGTGCTAACTATATGAATAAGTACATGGATAGTACAGTTGACATGCACTCTTGTATATGTATATCTACAACACGGATAATATATCAGGTTTGTGGGGAAGCTGGAGCTTTGCAAGTGCAAACCGTCTCTAGACGTCATGTACACCACATGTAAACATGCATTTACATATGTTATCGATATGAACATATGCCACATGTTGTAGATGAATGATGGTGGAAAATCCTGATTCCCTGCTAAGACTGTTTGCAGGACCTTCCTCCAGCAAATGGTGCCAAGGCAATCTCTATTCCAGTGTTATTTCCTGCAGGAATGATGCTGACTTTTCAGCTGTCTTGACTGCACACTCTTGAACACAGACACACTGAATGATGTGCACAGTCACAGTGTTCAGGGATTATTTGAAATAATTCTCTTTTTTTCTGAGGAAGGAGTGGGCTTCATGCTCCAGAAAAAGCCCTGAGGAGCACACACAGTTCACCCTTACCTCAACCCTCAGGTTCCTTCCTTTCAGCTCTGTCACAATAATCATCCTTCTAGTCCATCTCAGCCCCCTTCCCTCTTTGGTGAGACTGAATGTTCTGTACAGTTTTAATACTGCTCTGATCTCCTGAGGAGCCCAGGGTTGAGAAGGAGGGAGGAAGTCAAATCTGAATGCCTGTCTCCTGTGTGGCAGCATATGTTAGCAGGGCTGCTAACAGAAGTGCACTTGGAAAATAGGAAATAACTTGCTTTCAAAGGCATTTAAGCTGCATTCTGTACAAATATGTTTAAGCATCATGAGACCTAATGGGACACATTTTGGAAGAGGACCCAGGTGAGAACCCCTAGAAAGAGATCCAGATAAGTATGGGGAGGAAAGGTGGAGTACCCAGTGGTTCACTTGTTTTTAAATTTGTTCCTGAACTTGCATCCTTTGTGTAACAGCCAATAATGATGTCATTATGTACAGATGAGTGAGCTAGCTTAAAAAAAAAAATAGAAGAACCAGGTCAAACTGAACTGATCCCATAGTGTATCTTTGAAAATGCCTGGATAAGTCCCCCTTTCGTGCTTCCTTCTCCTCAATTGTTCACAGATTCCTTAGTTTTGGTGAGGTTGCTGCAGGTCTGATAACATGCCCTGGTATGGATGTGGTCTTCAAATGTTGTCGATTCTGTGGTGGTATGCAGAGAAGGAACAGCAAGATAGGCTCCACAGTTCTTTTTTGAGCAAAGGGTGCTTAGAGGTCTTTGGTTCTGCTAATGGTCAGCGGCAGAGGTTCAGGAGAATAGAAAGATGCATTGAATAGAATGACAGATGTGCTGGTGCAGGGAAGAAGGTAAGACAGAAGAAAGAGGGAGATTAGCAAAGTGAATATTCACAATTTTTGACTAATTTCAGACAAGCGTCCAAATGTTTCATAGTTTATTTGACCTAAACCTCCAACTATTTGAAAGTTCCCCATCACTTGTCATAATAAAACACAGTACATAGTGTGATGCTGCATGGCAGTGCACTAAAAATAAATTGCACCTGCAATGCGTCAAAAAATTGAGTGGGAGAATTATTTTAGAATAATTCAACTTCTCTTTATTACGATGTTTCTCAACATCAAAGATTTCGTTCTTGGAAAATGTCTTTCTTGGAAAAGAAATTGGATTTTCAGGTTAGTATTTGCTACTATTGCAGTTTTAATCTGAATATATCTGCTTTCTTTGGGCCAAATCTGCCCCCAGTTGCACTACTGTATATCAGAAGTAATTCCAATTAATTTGGCTGTCTGTTATTTCATATATACAAAACAGAGATATTTCACATAAACACACATATAAAAAGCATGTGGTACACAGTGTGTGTGTCTGTGTCTGTGTTTCCCTTTCTCCCAAAGGTATTAATTCTACTCTAGTTATATGTTGTTTGCCAAAAGGGACAAAATTTGTTGAATGTCATCAACATTCCAAATCTGGTATAAATAATGATGGAGTAACTTGGTCAATTGTAAAGTTGTGATAAAAACCCGAGATGTAATATTATCAAGTCCCACCACACTCTCTTACTCTTCCTTTCCGCCCCCGCCCCGTACATATTGATTTTTAAAACGCTGTGCATGACTGTTAAATCAATGATAGTCTGTCACAAAAATGTTGACTAAAAGGACTATATTACTAGGGTCAACTACAAATTATCCCAAAGGGTAAACTCAAAGGTAGTGCAAAAGCTCAGGAAAAAAAATAGCAGATGTTGTAAAATATGGCTACAATGTAACAGCTGTTAGAAAATGTATATCATCACTTTCTCCTGTTCCACTACTTGTTCATCTTGTGCATAATCAACTTCTTGAACTCTGGCACTGAGGAGCCATTTAAATAAGGGATTTTTTTTAAAGAAATGGAAATTATATATATCTTTCATGTACCTTGCGAATGACCTCAATGGAGCTTACAAGAATGAAAGGTAGATAGGCAATAATAAGCATGAGAGAATTAGTTAGGATACAGAAGAAAAAAAAACACATTCTTCACCAAAATTTTAACTTTTATTAAGGTTTTTTTGGAGTGGACGAGGGAGGGAACTATTGATCACCTCTTTTTATTTAAAAGTTTGTAATTTTTTTTTTGCACCCTTGGTTTTGCATGTTGGTTTCAGTCAGCATCAGAATTGGAAATTTCAAAAATATTTTTTGTTTGCTAAATGACTGAAGTATGCTTGGCATTATATACATAGAAAGTCATGTCACTGTTCCCAAGGAGGTTATAATCTGAGGGAGTAGTCCTACCAACAATTTTACTAGAGAATATACAGCAAACTACTGCAAGTAGTCCCACTGACTTCAAAGAGAGCTGCTGCAATCAAGGGTACATCTCAAAGTAGCTAGCGCTGCTGGTACTTGCAAGATCATGCCCTTAGGCCTGGTCTATCCTAGGAAATTAGGTCAGTATACCTATGTCATTAGGGGTGTGAAAAATCCACACCCCTGAGCAATGCAATTAAACTGACCTAAACCCCGGTGTAGACAGCACTAGGTCAATGGAAGAATTCTCCTGTTGACCAAGCTACTGCCTCTCAAAGAGGTGGATTACCTATGATGAAAAGAGTATCCCATCAATGTAGGTAGTGCCTTCACTGAAATGCTACAGCCGCACTGCTGCAGCTTTTTAAGTCTAGACAAGCCCTTAGTCTTGATTTCAGCCAATGTGAAAACTCCCACTTACATCAATGGGTGCAGAATTGAGCCCAAAATTAACTATGTGAATAACTGGGTGAATGATTTATTAGGGAAAAGTTGTCTCTCTTCCTGTCTGTGTATGGTCTGCAGTTTCTTGGATATATTTGTCCTTCGAGGAGGGTACACTGTGCAAACTGCCTACACACTAGAATAAAGGGTCAGAGCAGAACCACACTACACTTGCAGGAGTTGAAGGAGAAATTGTCTTCCAGAGTTCCTTGGAATGCGGCTGCTACATCTTCCCATTGGGTGCTGCTTACTTCTGCTTACATACTGGTCCTTCCCCGCAGGCTAGGGGGAGGGGCTCAGCCTCACACTCTTTGAGATAATATGCACTTCTGCACAGAGACTGCATTGTTTGCATGGCTGCTTGTGTTCTTTCCTGATTCTGTGCCCCTATGTACATGTCTATCAGAATCTGTGCCCAGAATAATTTCTGCAGAGATTCTTGTCTCTAGATCAATCACAGGCAGTTTGTTGCCAGTATTCTGCGTTTGAAGGTGAGCTGTGTGTGTTAGTTGTTTTTGCATGCCTAAGTCACATGGTATTGTTTTTATTCTGGACCGTGTGAACATAACTTTTCAGGTATCTTTACTTTGCAGTTGCAGGTGGTTGCAGGACATGTAAACATACCTGAGTTAGCTTTAGTCTAGCTAGCAAAAATACCGGAGTCAGTGAAACTGCAGCAATACAGACTTCAGTGCAGACTAGTCACCTAAGCACCCATGTCCCTGGAAAGCTTGTACAGCCCATGCTGCCACAACTTTGCTGCAGTTGGTACTCATTTGAGCTAAATTAAAGCTAGCTTGGTTTTGTCTACATCTGCTGCCATCACTCCTCTGATTGCTGTGTAGACATATCCTTAATTCACATTTCTGGTACAAATACCCGTGTTTAGCAATTCTAAGTTCACACTTCACAAAGTTTTTTCAACATTTTTCCAAATGTGAAATTTTGACCAAAAGGCAATCAAAATTTGTGACTGAAATGTTTGCAAAAAACACCTCTGCTTGTGGCACTAGGTACTGATGCATGGCCTGAGCTTATTTGCAGAAGACACAGATGAGAGGTAGTAAGTCAATCTACATTACTGCCCAAATATTGAGACAATGATAAGCACCACACAACAAGAGACCGGACTATATTTTGCATTTTCAAATTTTGGAAAGTTTTGACAAATTCTAGTCACAAGGCACCGTATCCAGAGTTTGTCTTGTATCAGAAGAGTAATCTCATTATGTGATAATATTCTCATAGAAGCTTATATTAGCGTAATTTAGTTCTACAGCTACTTTTTTTAACTCATTAGTGATAGACCTCAGAACTTCCTCCTCCCCAAACTTTATGGAAGACCAGCCTTTCATTCAGAAGGGGATACAAATTAGGTCACTCTATGTAATCGACACATTTGAAATTTGGAGACGTCAGATTCAAACTCAATTCAGAATCCAATCTTTGTGTCTCAGTCCAAGTTTACTTTAATATTATTTTCTTTAGGAATTGGTACCTCTGCCTTTGTTTAACTGCTGAATCTGCAACACTTAATGTTTCTCTGTGAATGCAGATGAGCTGTTGCCTGTGGAGCTGATGTCAATGCCACTTTCTCATGAATCAGCCTGTAGAAGACTGCTGGCTGGATGATTTGACTGTACCCTTTCCCTGGAGGCCAATGGTCTCTGCTGCCATATGCTTGCTCTCTGCTGGCCTGAGGAAGCAAGAGTTCTGAATCTGCTCCTGCAACCTGGCTCATATTTGCTGGTGTTATCAATCTTTGTAAAAGACACACATGCACAGGTGCATGCACATACACACACAAAGAAAACACCAAATTGAAACTGCAAGGCTGTAGAAAATCTCTTATTTTTATAATGTAAAATTTTAAATTGATGAATTCCTTGTGCATTCAGCAAGGGCTATTTTACTTTTTACATGTTTATACATGTAAGTGTGTGTGTATATATGTAATAAATAAATAAATGTATACACTGCATCTACATGAAGCTTCCTTTGTAAGTCAACAGACAATACAGTAATTTTTCTCTTCATGGAAGTATAACTATGTAGTGGTTGTCCAATTTTACTTTCTTTGCCTGGGGACCTTGCAATTTCTATGCCTTAGTAGTTCTGTATAAAATAGGCAATTCACCTTGTTTTGTCTGAGTGCTGATGAAGTAGTCAATTGATTAGACAAATTCCATCTTTTAGAAAGTCCTGGACAATAGAGCAGTATTTTCTTCCTCCCTCAAAAATACTATTAATGTTCTATAATAACAGGAACATCTAAAAGGGAAATGAAAGTAATATCTGACAGAAAACAGAGTTATTTTTAATATAAACATAAAATATGGTGAACCCCATTGCTTCTGCCTATGATGCTACAAACTGTATTCTAATGCTAACAAATGGTCACTCTGGGGAATTTATAAAGCAGCACATGCAGGCTTTTTAATGGCATCATCTTATAAGTTGTAATCAGACAGAAGTGCCAACCTTAAAAGTAAAAAGACGATGTCCCTTCTTATTACTTTCACATGAGTCAAACTCATGCAGAAAGTAACATCAACAAGGACAATTTCCAGAGAGAGAGCTTTATCTATCTCAGTATGAAACATTTTACTTTTCTTAAGATCACCACTGTAGGAAGGAGGCATCACAATTCTAAAACAATTAGTTTATGCACATGAAATGGTAAAATATGCAGATTATTAGATTTCACAACCATGCTTCCAATGCTCCTCATTATACAGTTGTAAAACGCTGAAGGCTGCCAGCTTGCTCTATTGTCTATGTTCTGTGCAGAAGACAGTTTTCTTCTATGCATAGCAAGCACCTTCCGGATTCTTAGTTACACTTTTCCAGACAATATATGTATTTTCTATTTGCTTCACATTATAAAGGCTCATTAGAATGACAGATGAGCAGTCTGAAAACAATGCTTTGTTGCAGTATGTTTTCTAGGGTATTTAATTGTTCAAATAAAGTTTTTGACTCATTCAGGGTTTTTTTTTTTCATTCTATTAACATTTCTTCCAGTGTCATTAGCTTTCTAAACTATGTACACTTCAGGTATATTAAAATAAATTGCATTTAACCTTTGGAAACAGAAATCCAAATTCTGCTCTGCTATACTGGTGTAAACCTGGCATAACTACTTTGAGATCAGGACCTCAGCAGCAGAACTCTGCTAACGGAGTTTGAAAAGAATTTGGCCCAACATTTGTATTCCTTTAATTTACTTTAAAGAAACCATGAAGCTAGAGTTTATCGGAATCACTTATGGTGATGTCCATGCAGCTGCTCTTATGACTCTCTTGAGTTTCCATGATAAGACCATTTTAAAAAAAAATGTTAGCAATAAAAGTTTTGTTTTGTTTTGTTTTTTAGCTTGTAAATTGTTTCGGACAGGGTCTGTCATTTTCTATAGGTTTGTAAAGCACCTAGTACAAGGGAATTCTGATATCACAGGCTTTTAGGTGCTTCTGCAATACAGATGGTAAATAATAATAATAATAATATGAAATTTCACACATACTATCAAAACCCAAGCGCAATAGTTTAATAGCTTTTACAAATTTCAAGGCCATAATGACCAATTGTGATCAAATCTGACACCCTGTATAACACAGACCATAGAACTTCCCTCAAATAATTCCTAGACCATATCTTCTAGGGGAAAAAAAATCCAATCTTGATTTTAAAAACTGTCAGTCACCCTGATAAGTTGTCCAAATGGTTAATTATGCACTGTTAATGTTTTACACCTTTGTCATCTGTATATTTCAATTTTGATTTAAAAATGAATTAATATGAAACATACTGGTTTCAGAATGTTTGCTCTTCCACCATATATATAGTGTGGGTAGGTATACAATACATATCTGCATATATACATATATAAATACTCATACAGTTGCCCACAGGGCCACCCGGGGGGTCGGGGGGCAGCAAATGGGCCCCCATGAGAATATAGTATTTTATAATATTGCAACTTTTTTATGGAAGGGGCCCCCGAAATTGCTTTGCCCCAGGCCCCCTGAATACTCTGGGCAGCCCTGTATGCCCATACATACACTATATATTATGGAAGAAGCAGATATTCTGAAACTATGTTTCATATTCTCTACCTTATTCTCATCAAACAAATATAAAAATCATAATAGTGCCACTGCAAAAAAACTCATGCTCATTACTTCATCCTCCTGTCAATATAAGGGTTTTCCATACAATACACTATCTAATGCTTCATGCAGTAGTGTGAAATGTTTCAAGTGAAGAGGCTTCTGCTATTTCCCTTGAGGTACTTATTCCACATACTGTTAGATCTTGTTGTGAGGTAGATCACTCCCTCCCTCTGGCATGTTATGCTACATTTTCTTAATTACATCCCATCAGTCTTAGTTTTACCCTTTTATACATAACTGAATAATGTATCCTCTTCATCTCTCGATCAAGGTATTTATAAGGCCATCATTTGTATCTGAATTGTCTTGGTGGTAAGGAGGAATAAACAAACTCTCTTTTGATTCCCTCTCTCTAGGGGTAGCTTGGTACAAGATTCTGCACACATTATTATATATATATATATATAAGTATAAACACCTTAGCTGCTTGTATTCTCTTTCCTAGGTCCTTTTACAGTCAGTCCATACCCTACCTCTCATCTCTTACTTGCTTTGGAGATGGCGACCCCCACTTTCAATTGGGCCAATGCATCCTTCACTTTTACATTTTTCGAACGACTATCTTGGTGTTTTCTCCCAGGCTGTCCCTCATGCTTGGTGGAGTTTCCTGTAAATACCCCAAAAGCTCCCTCATTATCCTCTTCAAATCATTCTTTACAATTCTTTGCTTACAAAAAAAGAAAAAAAATGGTTAGGCCACTGGTGTGCTGGGACCACAGCCTATTATCCTGATGAATACTGTTTTCTTGTTTCCTTGTGTTCCTCTGTACTGTCTGTGTCCATCTGTTGTCTTTCTTCTTGTATTTAGAATGTAAGCTACTTAGGGCAGGGACCATCTTCTTGTTCTATTTGTACGTGCTTAGCAGCCTTGGGTCCTGGTCCATGACTAGGGCCTCTAGGATCTCTGGAAAAACAAATAATAAATAACTAAGTGATCACCCACTTCACAGCTTCTGTAGGCGAAGTTATTGCACACACCCTGTGAGCTACCTTCCTACCCCTTCTATTTCAGAAACTCCCCCAGTCTCTCCCCGTCAGGGATTCTTTGTGTCCCCAATTTCTCCCTTCCTCTGATACCAGGGTTCTCAATTCGACCCTACTGATGTTCTGTGAGCCCCTGTTCCCCCCCCGCCCTCCATTCCAGGTCCCCCCTTCACTCCAATGGCAAGGACTCTGTATGTGCCTATACTTACTTTCACCCCATGTAGGGGCTGAGGGTATCCACTTCCCCTGTCCCAGTGTTCCCCAGTATTCCCCAATAAAGATTCTGTGTGCCTCCATTCCCTCTTCTCCTCATTTCAGAGTCCTCTATTCTCCCTGTGACCCCATCCTTCCCTTATACCAGGGTCTTTCATTTTCCCTCATGGCAGGGGATCTGTGTGCACTTCTGTATGTTTCACCCATCTGACTTTTCTCTGTTTAGGATATTTCCTTAATACTAACATTATATTGCATTTAACTTTCCTTGTATCTGAGAACATACAAACAAATTAAACATTAATTAACTGAGTTTCTTTACACTGCAAATATTTTTTACCCATTTCACAGACAGGGAAACTGAGATGCAGAGAGGTATTGTGCATATAAGAACTTAGGGTATGAGTAAAACTATGAATGGAACCCAGGAGTCCTGATTTCTATTCCTTTGCTGTACATTGTTGGACACACAATTCCATTTAGCATGAATTCAGTATAGTAAAAATAAGAAAGTGTACATATATGAATTAAATATACTGCATTCATGGTGGCACATTAAAAATTTCAAGGAGAAAAAAAGCAAAGTAAGTTCCTTCAGCTTCAAGGCAGCAATAATTTACATATCAAGAAGTTATACAGGTTTATATGAGATTATTGTGGCGTTATTCAATAAAAAATAGTTACCATGACAACAGCTGTCATGCTACCTGTGAGATTATAGAAAAGAAGGACAATCAGGCAAAGGGTTTATTTGGGACTGACCTCTTATCTGACCTAGTGAATACAAACAGCATGTTGTTTTGACCATCCTTGACTACACAGCCATCATCAGCCAGACTAAAATTCCAGCTGGAGATTTCAGCCTACCCCAGTTTGGAAAGAGGAAAAACTACAGAGGATGTTTTGTTTTGTTTTTTGTTTTTTTGGGGGGGGGGGTTAAGTCCCAGAGATATCAAGAAAGCACAGTCCCACTAGACTACAATATGGTCACATTTCTTTATTTCCCTAGCCATTACAATCTTTCAACAAAATGGTTGCTTCATTGAATATGGATTCATGTAAATTTAAGATGCTGACTATTTGTTCAGTCCTCCAGGATATACAAGTTTTATTTTTTTCCCAATACACACATTTCACTGCCACACCAAAACCTTTGCTTTCTTACTCCCTGTGGCAGTGTGTGCATTTTTCTTTCTGACTAATGTGCAGAATCTGCACCTTGACTAGCACATAAAAAGCATAGCCAAAACAATAGAACCACACTACCCGAGCGCACACATCTTATTTTTATGGAGGCTTTTAATCTTAGTTTGTCAGCAAATAGAAGCCTCCTTACCTAGCTGTATAAAAATATTTTTATTATTAACTGTGTCTCTGGTTGTTAGCATGTGGCAACGGGAACCTATGAAACCTGACACTAACAGAGCAAAACAATCAGCCATGGTTAACAGTTAAATCACATTAGAAATGTTCATTAATTAAAATCTGTCAAACCTCTTTGCAGTCCACATTTAATCACAGTGTCATTAGCATTGCAGAAATGTGTCTCAGAAAACAGGCAGAAAGTTTTAAAATTAACATGCTACTATTTTCCCACACATCTATCTAAAAATGTTTTTGTATTACATACTGCAGTATTAGGTATGAACACAATCACTGTTTCTCCTTTTTGTGTTGTTGGACTAGATTATATAAAGCTGCTATATTATTATAATTAGGACAACAGCAAGTTGGACTATAAACGTGGCTTTCTTCTGAAAATGGCACCATGTCAAATTTATAGTCTCTAGCTAAATGAGTTTGTTGTAGCATTGACAAAGGAACAAATGTGCCAAATGCAGGCAAAATTAAACACTAACGGAAAATCTTGATCTTTTGTTTTCTGGGTAGATTCTGGGACACTAATTTTCAAATGACAAACACGAAGTGCTTAGCCATGCAACCTTGCCATTTTCTCAACGTGGTGGTAGGGTTTTTTAATGGAAAAAAAAACATACACAAATGCATCCATTGTACATGTATATAGCAATATTTAGGTATATTTAGCATATAACTACCTGTCAATTGAGGAGCAAATCCTATTGCAAAGTTCATAGTCTAACTTTCTAGTCTGAGACCTGGAGAATTCTGCTGAGTGGGGAGAGGTCTGTGGATTCTACAGCTCAGAACAGTAGTAACCTCATGTGCTTGTAGCGCTTCGCCATCGGGGGGAAATTAGGGGGAAGGGATGATTTTTATGGTCCTGCCTTAATGTTTGCATGGAAGGAAACCACACGGAGTTGGGTTCCATAACATATGGGGCATGGGAGAAGGTAGAGTTGGTGGCTTGTGAGTTCTGCTAGGATCGTAATATCTGCCTGTCCCAGTTCTGAGGAAGGGAGTCCTCCACAACCGTGGATGGGACAAGATTTGCTTTGGTAAGCACATGTATGTCTAATTAGTGTCAATTTGAGCTATATGTATAGGTGTGGCATACCTCACAACTGCCAAGGCCCAGATGTAGGATGCAATGTGAGACAAGGATCCAAAATGAGGGACACAAACCGCTGTGTGATTCACTCTATTAGTGTATATAACTCTTCATGTAAATCATTTTCAACAATAAAAATGTTGGGAATGGGCCACCACATTTCTATCGAACAGAGGTCATCTTGGAACTAAAAGGAAGTGGTAATCCTTGAGATGTGGGTCAGGAAATATGAGGTATGGAGTAGACAAATAGATCCTTTGACTCTGAAAAATATTCTGCCTTTCCAATCCTGCCAATGATGTATTAGTTTTATTAGGTAAAAAGATATTGACTTTAAAAGTCACCTGCAAAGAAAATCAAATAGGCAAATGACCTTTTTTATTGTTTTATGATGTATACATAAGAGCTATGAGAAAATGGTTTGGTTTTATTTATTTATTTATTTTTACTTTTTGATTTAAGAAATATAGGTCTATCTGGTGACTGGAGAAGAGGTAAAATTATGATATCACAAGAGAAAGGAGTCTGGAGTCTGATCAACAGAGTAGGGAAGCAATTTTGCAACTGGATGGATTGTTTTTGTTATGGCATACTTAACTCCACTACCTAATGATCACTTGGGGCAAAGGCTGCCTTTGTAAAAGATTTAACATATGCACCTCCAATTAAGGTGTGAGAGCTCAGAACAAATATTTCTAAGATCCCTGAAAAAGGATCCTCAGCTGAAAAAGGAAAAAAACAAACCAGACTTGACGAGCCAAATATTCCTAAATGAGCAATAGAAAATCTATTTTAAACAAATAAATAAACCTTTCAGATCTTCTTTCCACATCAGAAGGAGAAACTTGGGCAAAACAAACTCTCAGAAAAGTCCACAGTTTTGTTCCTTTGTTTCTAAAGATAATATCATAAAAGTGAAAAGGAACAACCACAAGGTAAGAAGGACCTGTGAAAGTTCCAACTGCTCTCTGAATGAGCTACGTCTTATCCCTGCCCTAGCCGCATCCTCTAAGAGTCTGACCACATCCCTACAGACCTAGCAAGCAGGTTACATTTTGCAGCTTCTGCCATTCCCCTAGAAACTGAAAATATCTCTTCTGCTATTTTAGCCTGAATCCAACTGGGGTGTGCATTGATCTCTCTCTCACTCTCTCAGTTGTCACCCAGGGGCGAGCAGCTGCAGAATGTAACCTATTGGGAGGGTGAGGCTGTGACCAGGTCTGGGCAAGAGGGCAGAAGTAGATCAGACAAGCTTGCAAGACTCCCTATTCTGCAAGATGGCAAAGCTGATAAGCACTGGGTAAATTATAGCTAGTGTTTGAACTATAAAAGAAAGCCAGTATCACTTTTAAATATATGAGATGATTCTAGATTAAAATAACTCGAGGGTTACACACATTGTTGCCTTTGTAGACTGAATTCCCTGCACATACTAGGGGCTCCTTGCATTCTTCTACCCCAACCCCCATAGGCTTCATAAGCTGCATTTGCTACTTTCCCATCCCCCTCTATTTCAGGGACAACCTGCAACTCTCCTCGCAACCACTCCCATGCTAGGGGCTTTGGGTACTTCCCATTACCCCTTTCACCCACGCGGGGCCTGAGGAGGATGTGACGTATCCATCACTTCTGGGACCGACCCATCACTTCTGGGACCGACCATGCTGGCCAATCGCACTGGCCTATGAGGCCCCCCAAAGGGCGGGGCCCCGAGTGGTTGCCCCGATTTGCTGTACCCAAGGGATGACTCTGCACCCATGTTCTCCAGTCTTCCCTCCCCCACCAGACAGGGGCCATGACTCTCTTCCCATGCTAGGGGTTCTGTGGTCTCTTTCATGCCCCTTCTCCCTGCCTTTCCCCACGTCTTTATCATGTGTGCTTCCCATTTCTTCCTCCACCACATGCCAGGGTCTCTGTGTGTCTCCTATGTCCCCCTTTCCCCATGCCATTGTCACCCATTCTTCTTCCATGCTGTATGTGTGTGTTATGCTACAGGAGTTTAACCACATGGGGATAGAGATTGCCAAATTCAGTAAATAATTAACATATGGAACACTGAATACAAATGTGATTGGTTTGTTGGTTGCTTTTGTTTGGAGCAAAAGCGTTCAGGAAAATGATGTTGTTTCCTTCATTGAAATATCATTTCAATGAGGAATAATTGCTCATAGATCCCAAGATTCCAAGGCCAGAAGGGGCCATTGTGGTTATCTGACTTTCTATAGAACATAAATCAGCTAAAGTTCTCCCTCTCACGGCTGCCAAGTGTCGTGTAATACATTCTGTACATTTTTACAGTCCTGCATTTCTCTGCCATGTCATGCATTGCCACTGCCCAGCTGGATTCCTGTGCAACCAGTTGAGCTCTGGGAAGGTTGCAGGCATTTGCCTGCAGTGGTGCTATCCTGCTAGATGGGGTCTGTGACAAGGTAGTCTGCCTTCTCAGGGTAGTGGTGGGAAATTTTGTGACTATGTCTTTAAGGGCCTGGGACCAGGAACATTGCAAAGAGGGTGGAGAAAGCTTCTTCTCTCACTCATCCAGTTGGGAAAGAGCTGGGAGAAGAGCACCAGGACATACGCTAGCCAGAGAAAGCTGACCTGCTGAACTCTTTGAGAACTGATTGGAGAAAATGGTCTAGTGAGGGAGAAGTGATGTAAGGCCCTAAACCTAGCTCCAGGAGGAGAGTTGCAGACTCTTGTCCTGCGGAAGTAACCATTTGAAGCACAACAGGATGGGAACTGGGGAAGGTCTCCTGCACTGAGACGAGAACTGGCCAGGATTCTCATATAGACCCAGTACGGGGTGATCTGGGGCAAAAAAATGAATTACACTTTGTAGAATGACATCATAAATCAGACCCCAGGAAGGGGTGTGTGTGTGTTGATCCAACCTACAGTGGGACTGGGTGTGCTGGAGGGGAGTGCCCTGTGCCAGGGCCCCAGGGGAGCCTGCTGAGAAAGCAGCCACTCTATTTCTCCTAGTGGTGCACACCTTGTTGGATTGAGCAATAGTAAGAGGTTGTGGGGGATTCAGAGTAGGCACAAGGCAAGAGATGCAAGGCAGGCAATAGGCTCCTTCCAGTAAGCTGCACCAGGGTCACCCTCATCCTACCCCCCTCCTCCCCTCAATGCTCATCCATCCCCAGCAACTCCAGGCATCACAACACTCCCCTATTCCCTGGGACCCACCTATGCAGCACCTCCAGCTACCCCAGGCAACCTGGCACTCAACTATTTCCCAGGGAATCATCATTTTCCCCTGAACTCGTCCCTATATCCAGTGACCACTGTCCCTCGCAGATACCCCCATTAAGCTAGCCTGCCAGATAGCCATCAAACACCCACCACCCGCTCCTAGTTGCACCATACCCTAGCTCCAGCTGCCAATATTTTTTGCAGCTCCATTTTCTATCCCTGCCAGTCTGCCACTGCCTGAGATAAGGTGTAGACACTGAAGAGGATAGATATATATAAATTACAAACATGCAAATGTATGTAAGCCCCCTATGTAATTTGCATAAAATGTCATAAGCAGAGTTGCACAAAACTTGGCCACTACGAATCTCCCCATATGGGGCAGTAAAGGAAAGCAAAGGGGATGGAAAGAGCAAAGGGAGACTCTGCACTTAGTGTTCCCATACAGGAGTCAGGCATAATCTGGGTTCAGCAAGACAAAGGGACAAGGAACAGGAGTGAGCCATCTTTTCTAGCAATGCCAGCTGACCCAGAGAGGGGGCACATCTTGATGGATGCTGTTATTCTTTCCCTTGCCAAGCATATCTCAGCTCACAAGAAGTATAATTCAGCCCTCAAACTCTGTCTCACCCTCTCTTTCTCTTTCTCTCTAGATATTGGCTTTTTTGCATATGAATTAGTTTAATTAGTGTCTTCATTATTTTTTTAAAGTCATTCAAAAGAAGTCGCTTCAACACGACCACGAAGCACATTTGAGTTTGATCTGATGTGGCTTTCTACACAATCAGAAGCCAGAGTGTGGTCTGAGAAGGAAAATGAACAATTTCTTGTCATGTCTTTGTTTATTTTCTTTTCTGGATAGACCAGTGAAGGTACAATGGCAGCTGGGCAGTGGATCCCCTCAGTGATGGGGAGTCATTTCAGAGATGAGAGATAATGCCTTGACTCTGGCCACATCAAACCATTATTGTAGCTGGAAGCCAAAGAAAAAGAGAGAAAAATCCTTTATATTATTACTTTTCTATGCAGCCACTGTAAGTTGGCCAGGTTCTTTCAAATGTGCTTTTTCAAAACTTAAGTGCAACGTATTATATTGTATTATTAACCTTGTATTTCATATCCCTTTGATATGATCCCCTTTGCAAATGCTTGAAGTCTGCAAAGATCTAACAGGTAACTTAAAAATGCATTCTATAAAGGAACCTTAAATAATACAGCTACTAAAAAGCTTTTTCTTTATCTAGAACATTAGGCTGGTGGCATATTTCTTCTCAAAGCATAATGTTTTGTCTGTGGTCTCTAAATAATGTTTTAAGTCATAACTGATTATGTTTTCATTTTACTACATCTCCCACCTCATGAATTTCTGTATAGATTTAAAGAATTTGATTTTTTTTTCATAAAGAAATGTACAAATCTCTGGCAAGAACTGAAATGTTAATTAAATATTCTTTTAAACTAGGTACCTTTGTTACTAAAGTAACGGCCACAGATGCAGATGATCCAGTTTATGGAAACAGCGCAAAGCTGGTTTACAGCATTTTGGAAGGACAGCCTTACTTCTCAATTGAACCACATACAGGTAGGTGAACCTGAATTAGGACTCTCCAGGTAACAATATACACAAGAAACAGCATTTTCTGAATATTTCACGCACTTCTCTTAAACATGATGAGTAAGTAGGTATCTGTCAGCATTAGTCAGGCTGTAATCCATGAGTATCTGATTCATTGCCGATTGTGATCTGATGATGTAAAAAAAAAAGACCCTCTATTAGTGATGCTGAAAATAATGCCAAGGCCAATACTGTAGAAGTTACTGAAGCAAAACTCCCATTATTGTATGACTAACAACTGGTTAGAGACTGTATGATTTGGCTTGGGGATTGTAATGAATATCTTATTTTTTTTTTAATAAAAGCCTTTAGAATTTCTGGCTAAAGACTGTAGGGTTTGGCTTGGGCATTTTAATGAATATACTGTGTGCTTTCATTAAGAAATATTTGTATTCCTTGGAGCTGGGGAGAGAGAATATGTTTTATTTGCGTGAATTTGAGATGGCTTTATTTCTCACCATTTGCAAAGCCATTAGTAAGTGTCTGATAATGTAGGTCATTTCAAAGAAGTGCTAATAAAGCCAGCCCCACATTGTTTATTCTGCTTATGCCATATTTAAAACAAAAAAGCTATTTAGAAATGTTTGAGACAGATTTGTTCTGTTATCTTTTTCCCAGTGTTAATTTTCATATTTTTCATGTTAGTTACCATAAGTCAGTTGTGCTGGCCTCAGAAGGAGAAGAAAAGTATAACTAAAGTTACCAGAAATAACTTTACCATTCATAAGTAAAGCAGCCATCTCATGCTTATGCAGATTAAATCTTTAATCAACACCAAAAAGATCTGGTCAGGAGAAATTATTAGATGATGCTCCTGAGTCACTTAAAATGAGCCCAATTTTTAACTTGCTTGGCACACAAATAAAGTCCTCTTGGCATCATCTCAGTTGCACAGGGAAAACTATTGTTCATTGGTCATAATAAAATTAACAGAGGCATCTGTGAGTCTATAATAGTGTGTTATGCAGATAATATGACAGATCACTCTGAGAAATTGTTTTCATGTGGTCTGAAGCAAAACAAAAAGCAGCCATGGCTGTGGAAATGTCCTTTTGCAGTGTGGTTTATTAATGCATTGCATGCCTTACGTGAATCTCAGATCTATGAAAATCTCTTCTGAACGCAGCACAATGAAATTATAGTGATTTCCTGTTGCCAGAGAAAAACACGTCCATTGAATGGCATAGGGCAGTCCTTCTTCCCAATGAAGAACTTTCTCGTCCTAGCTGAAGTACCACTTAGGCCCTATATCATGCCTCAGCATATATGTAGGCAGAGGCCTAACCATGCAGAGTCCTGTTTGGGGCCTTAGAACATATTATTTGGTTTCTATAATACCTTTCAAACATAAGATATTACAAAATATTATATATAGTAGTGACTAGTTAGCTATATTGGTAGTGCAACAAATGTAGATTCAGTATGTTCTGTGCTTCAGACACCAGAGTCTTTTAGGAAGAAAAATAGTTTAAAAAATAGCTTAAAGTGGTCCAGGAGGTAATATCCATAGGCTAATAGAATAAAATGAAATAAAGGAAAACTTAGTTTGAATATCGGGGCGGGGGGATCCATACCTCACAGTGAGATCTTTTATACTGTGAAATTATTACCAAAGTGAAGTAGTAGCATTGCCATTGCTGACAACATTTGAAACAAGACCTGGTAAAGCACCAGAAAATAAACTGTACAGAACAATATAGCTTTAGTCAGAGGATTCATTAGAAGACTTAATAGGGCTTTCTGATCACCAATTTCTTGGATTCTCCAAGGAACAGCTCCTAATGCACATGTTTATAATTCCTTTTGCTGTTCTCGAGAGCTGTGAAAAACTAGCAGCTTTCACAGAAGACTGAAAAATGTTTTGTTTATCCAAGGTGAAGCTTTTTCATTTATTTCATTCAAATGACTTCATGGCAAAAATCCCAAACCTAAAATTTTGTGAATTTGCCCTCGGTTTTTTTTTTTTTTGGTTTGTTTTGTTTTGGTTTGGTTTTTTTTTGTTACCAATATTGGCTATTTTTTTTTTCTGGGAAAACTGTTTAATACAAGAAATCACAATTTATCTCCCAGGAAAGCAGATATTTATTTTCATGAAAGCCAGTAAAAACTCTTAGGATTTTTTGTGAACATACAAATCATGATTTTTCTCCTGGTGTTACGTTTTCCCACCTCATTTCTACTCATCAACAGTGCTATCAGTTGCAGTTCAGTGAGCATAAAAAGGTGATAAATCAGTTCTCTAAAACGCATAGCTCATATAGGGTTCAATTGTGATAGATGTGCTGCCACAGAAGTAGTCCCAGGGTCCATATTGTGATCCACACTCTGGGTCCGGGATTCCTCCTTACTCTAGGGGAGAAATAATCTGCCCCAGATTTAAGTTTTGCACAGATTATATCCCCTTCATCACCAGGACATCTGATCTGGCTCACATGTTGTGAGGGAGGAGACAAAATTCTATGCTTTCCCTGCCCACTTCCTCCTCTTCTGTGTGGGAAGGGGGCTGCTGCTCTGTGACCCCGTGGATGCTGCTCTGTGACTCATGTTGCTATGTATAATATGGACTGTCAGCACAGAGGAGTGAGAAGGTTCCTTTCTACTCCTGTGCACCAGTGCATAGCAGATTAGATAATCCTGTCTTTAAATTTTAAAACAAATTGCAGTGTCATGTTGGGGAGTTATTGGGGGTCGATCTAGAGGAACCATGAGCCATGCTGAATATTAAATCATGGAAATGACATCTGCATAACCCTGTTGTCTAGAATGTAAAATTACTAAACAAATACTCGTTGGCAGAAAATTTATCTGGCACATCACAAGTGAGTAGTAGCCTTGTAAAAACTGCAGCCTTGCACTGTTACTGGATTAAATGGATCGTTGAGGTAGACTATAGGTTTACAGTCAAGGTGCTTCCAAAGAGTTGCATTGTTTTCAGAAACTGATAAGGAAATATGCAGTAAGTTTTCCTGATAATCTGGGAGTAATAGAAATGATAATGCCTGATACATACCAGGGACACTTTTATGGGTTGTTACATTCAGTCTTGGAAAGCCAATAGTCATAGATCAAATATAGTTACACTTTCGTAGCTGTTTGTGGGATTGTAAATTTCACCTTCTCGGGGCAGTGATGCATAAAACATGCAAATGACAATATTCTCTGTGCATTTCTGGAGTTCAGCAACTTTATAATTTGAATAGTAAAGTGGAGTGGGGGGAGGATGCATATTAACAAAGACAAAATGTCTCGGTCTTCAGAGGAGCAAGCAGAATTAAAGTAGACATACTGGGCTCTTTTTTATATGTGTCTAATCTTAGCAATATGAGTGCCTCACAACTAGTATTTTTTCCCTTGCTGAATAGGCTAATACCTAATATACTCCTAATACCTTAAGCGGGGGAATATCTGTGGTATTTGTGGTAGTTTAACTCCTAAGTGGTGTTCAGATGCTATGGTGATAAGCACTTATATAAAAATTTAGAGTAGTTAGACTCTTGTCAGAAACAGATGTAAAAATGAAGGAAAACCTTCAGAAGGAGGAAATTTAAAGTAGCGTAGCTGATTTCTTTTTTTTCCCTCCGTGGTTCCATTTTCACACATCCATATGAAGTGCAGGAGCTTTCCACATATAATACAGATATTTGTGCAGACATATTATTTCTACAATTCTATGCCACAGATAAAAGCATTCCTGGATGAATGGATGCATATAAAAGTGTGAACTACTTAAAAATCCATATTTATATTTTCTGTCCCTCAGATGTTGCAGTACAATACTTTAGAGCTGGCCCACTATGTTCTGAGATGACTGTCTTTTGAAAAGTTTAGTCCAGATTCATCCCCGTGGTGATGACAGCACCTAGCGCAGTGGTAGAATGAGAGTGGCTTGTGCCTCCTCTGTTCAGGTTCAGTTTCTGGCCCAGGTTAGATTTATGCCTGTTACAATGACCTCTATAGTTATTAGAAAGGCATAGAACTGATAGAACCTTCCCTAGCAACATCATCTCCTGCTTCCTTCTTCCTCTGGCTCAGCCCAGCCCTGCAATACTCTCCTACACCAGGCACTGCACCAGAGATGGTTAAGCACAGAGAGACTTGGTTCTTTGCCTGGTGTACACTGTAGAGGCCTGCTGTGCCTGGGGATATTGTTTGAGGAGCCTTAGGGCTGTCTTGCTTCCTCTATGTACCTGCCTTGCTGCCATAAATGGGCTTGTTGAGTCAGATCCTTAGTTAAAACTCTGACACTGGTTTTCAGTTTGTCTGGCACACTTCTGTGTAGCTGCATGTATAGTCACAAGTATTGGTAGAGGACCCATGCTTAAAACAGTCATTGCCCATTACCTTTTATGAAATGCATATACATGTAGTATTTCTCAAGTTACGATTTTCATACTCTGCTATGTAGGTTATAGTGCACATCCCAGAAAGTAATCCAGTAATTATCTTTCCATTAAATGTCATTGTCACAGTTTGAGGAGAATGCTTTCTGGATATAATTCTCTCCTCCTTTCCACCGGCATGGCTTCTGCTACAGACGAGTTTTAAAGGGGCTGTTAATGCATAAGCTAGAAAGGAAAAATAAATAAATATTTTAAAAAATGACGATTTTGTATGACACCACGTGATGACACCAAATTACTGCTGTAATATTCACTGGACTAAATAGCTGTAGCTTCCATAAATCATAACTATAGCATGTCAGACAGATATGGAGCTATGGCTTAATTTTTCCAATGTTCGGTGTTAAGACAGAATTCTGATATTATTTATAAAGGTATGCAAATTGCATTTATTCTCTAATAACTCACACACTTATATTCATGCTGCAATTTTTCCCCAAGAAGAAGCTCCAGAATAGTTCTCATTTTTCAGCTTTTCCTAGGATATTAAATCACAACAGTCAGTTTTACAATATGATTATCATAATGGAACATAATCTGAAGTGACACAGTGTTCTACAATATAGAAGTGTCAGAGAAAATACATTTTCAACTGTCTGACTTATTTACATTTCATATGAACTTACTAAAATTCTGTAACTTCTACACTGTCTTTGAAATCAAATTTCACAAAGGCTGCAGTTTAACATATTGCTTTATTATACTAGAAGGCACAGTATATTATTCAAACGGAATCCCTGATTGTTTATAAAGCAGTAAATGTTTTACATTTTAAAAGAGGCTGTCTTGGAACTGCTCACTGGGGCCCTGTCTACTCTGGAAAATTAAATCAACCTAGGTATGTGGCTCAGAGCTGTGAAAAATTTTATGCTCTGAGTGCTGCAGTCAAGAAAACCTAGTCCCTGGGGTAGACATGGCTAGGTCAATGGAAGAATTTTTACCAACACTTGGAGAGATGGACTAAGTACAGTGATGGAAAAGTCCCTTCTATCGATGTAGGAAACTTCTGTGCTAAGGTGCTACAATCAGCACAGCTACAGCACCATATCTGTGCTGCTGTAGTGCTGGTACTGTAGACATTCACTGGGTGTCATGGGTAGAGTTGATTCAATAAAAGTGAGATAAAAACATGCAAACTAGGAGATCTAGAGAGCTGAGGTCACTTGTCAGAGGAATATGGAGACTTTCACACCTAGGTCATTGACCTGAATTCAGCCTTGATTGTTAGTGCCTGAAGGGTTTCCATGACACAGATGTTTTGGACATCTGTAGGAAACAAATCCAAGTGAGAGTTGACAGATTTCATATCACACACATGACCTCCATGACTAACTCATGTTGGAAGTCTACAAAAAAAATGCTATATCCCGCCACTCTTACTTGTGTTGAAAAGTGCCTTAGCCATTGACTGGTCCCATTAATTTCTGGTGAGCAAAGCAAAGTCTGAATTGAAGCCACTGGCTACTGATTTGAACGAGACTAATCACTGTGTGATGTGCTTCTCACTGTGAGTTTCTAGGTGGAATTCAAAGTGTCTGGTTTTAAGCTACAAAGGCCTACATGGTTTGGGGCTTGGTCCGACCTCTCTCCCGGGGCCATATTGCTCAAGTTGAGATACCTGGTGGCTCTCAAGTTGGAACATACATGAGTAAATCAATCTGATGTTAGAAACTGCACCTGCAAACAGGAATTCTGAAGTCTTGTATTTTAACTCTGATTATCTGATCTTCAGTCTTTATTTGCTCACTCTCATTTCACAACTGTGCTTGGAATTGAGTACAAACAAAATACCATAAACAGGATAAAGTACATTCCAAACATTTCTGGCACAATTGATTTCCTCTATCTAGCTGGGAAATCACCTAGTTTATTAATAAATGCTGCGTTCTATACAGCCTTAGGAAAAATGCCATAGGAGTACTGCAAGCAGATATAAGGCTCTTCATTATAAAGAGGCTGTTGGAAAAACTGGAGAAAGTTCATAGGTGGCTAACTAAGGTGAGAGTGATGAAAGACTATGATGAGATGAGAGATTGACTGAACTTAATTTGTATAAACTGATTAAAATGTGATTAAGGGAGGATATGAAATCATTGCACAAATATTGGACAGGTGTTGTTAAGAGGGAGGGGAAGGGACTATTATTGTAATTATGTGTGGCAAAATGGGGAGGTAACATCCTCAGACTAGAAAGAGAAATGGGAAAAATTGAGCTTTGATACAAGAAATGCAATCTGGAGCTGTGTAATGAACTGCCTAGGAAGGGAGATGAACCATTTTCTCTAGAGGCTTTCTAAATAGTTTAGAACTAAACCCTAGTGGGATTAGTACAGAGAGAGAAGCTGCTCTGTGTTCTTCTGGGCTTTGATTGAGCCATGGCTCTGTGGCTCACTTTACCAGCTAATGCTGCTGTGGAAGCCGCACTACTTATTGCAGATTGAAGCTTTCATTTAAAATACTTTTCTGTAACTTTCTAGCTCTTTTGAATGTGTATTGAATGAGACTGAATGTTGTGCTGTCTTAATAAGCATGCAGACAGAGTGAATCTGTGGTTTAAATTCTATTCTGTTAAATAGGTGCAACACCTACTGAAAATAATAGGATTTGCACCTATGTAAATGAGAGTGTATCTGGGTGAATAACTGATATTTTGAGTATCAGAGGGGTAGCTGTGTTAGTCTGAATCTGTAAAAGCAGAAGAGAATCCTGTGCACCTTATAGACTAACAGATGTTTTGGATCATGAGCTTTCGTGGGTGAATACCCACTTCGTCAGATGAATGTAGTGGAAATTTCCAGGCAAGGATATATATGCTAGCAAGCACTAAGGTAACGAGGTAGTTAATCAGGGAGGATGACGCCCTGTTAGCATGAGGTGTGAAAACAAGGGAGGAGAAACACCACACCGGTTCATTCAGACTGCACGTCCACCAATGTATTACCCATCATGTGAGCAATGCTCCTCTGCTATGTACATCGGCCAAACAAGACGTCTCTACGGAAAAAGATAAATGACCAAATTAGATTATAGGAATGGAATATACAAAACTGTAGGAGAGCACTTATCAACTTCTCCGGCCACACGTATAGCAGATCTTAACGGTGGCCACCTGCAGCAAAAAAACTTTACGCAGACCAGAACTCAAAGAGAAACTGCTGAGACTCAATTCACTCGCAAATTGACAGCCAATCAGCTCAGGTTGAAACAAAGACTTGAATGGCGTGCCAACTACAGAAACCAAGTTTCTCCCTCCCTGGTTTTCACACCTCAACTCTAGAACAGGGCCCATCCTACCCTGATTTGAACTTAAAACCCTCTTATCTCTAGCTTGCTTGCTAGCATATATATACCTGTCCCTGGAAATTTCCACTACATTCATCTGACGAAGTGGGTATTCACCCACGAAAGCTCATGATCCAAAATGTCTGTTAGTCTATAAGGTGCCACAGGATTCTCTGCTGATATTTTGAGGTGTGTGTGGGGGGGTGCTTTGCCAGCAGTTTTGAAACATTGAAAAGAAAAAAACGGTTGAAGTCAAACTGAATCCAACCTTTTTGGAATTTTAAGTTAATTGAATAAGTCAATTCTGGGTCAAATAAAAATTGTTCAACCTAAAACATTTGGTTTCTTACCGTTTTTAAAGGGCTAGAGTCACACACTAGCTAGAGAAGGGGGTTGATTCCCCTGTACAACTTTTAGCCCAGTGGTTAAAGCATTCATCTGGGATGTGGGAGATTCGAGTTCAATTTCATTTCTCTCTTGCCCAAAGACTATTCAAATATTATATACAAAGTAGAACAGCTTCAACAGGAGAGACTGAGGCCTTGCCTACGCTACAGAGAAAGTCGAACTAAGCTACGCAATTTGAGTTATGTGAATAGTGTAACTCAAGTCGATGTATCTTAGATCTACTTATCGCAGGGTCCTCACTCTGCAATGTCAGTGGGAGATGCCCTCCCATCGACTCGCCTTACTTTTCTCGATCCAGTGGAGTACAAGAGTTGACAGGAGACCAATCTGCACTTGGTTTAGTGGGTCTTCATTAGACCTGCTAAATCGACCGTTGATGCATTGATTACCATGCGTAAATCTCTCGAAAACGTAGACGAGCCCTAAGAAAGACTTACCTCTAAATACCCTATTGCTCGGTGAATAGGTCTGTCACCTGGGACACCCAGGCAAAAGTGGAGCCTTGAAATTTGTTCTCCCATATGAATCCCAAGTGAGTAGCCTAGCCACTGGGCTGGTTGTTAAAATGGAGGATCATCACCATCTTCTTCTCTGTTTTGTGAATGACACTTAAGTCGACTTGTGTATCTAGCTGAGGGACGGGGAGAAAAAATTGACTGAGAGTATTTGGTGAATTCATGTTAAATTTGTGAACAGTTACAGGTCAATCAAAACTGTTTTTTTGGCAAACAAACTATTCATCTGAAAAATTTCACCCAGCTCCAGCTGAAAGCAGAATTTGGCCCTTTAGTTCTAAAAGAAGTGAAATTAACCCTCATTTATAAACAACAACTGTAAAAATCAGAACCCCAATGGTGACAATTTCAGCGTTAGAGCTGTTGACAGACGTGGAGCTGATATTTTAGTAGATCCCTAAGGGTAGGGCACTTGGAGCTAGGGTTAGGGTTCCTATGGGTAGGGCTTCCTCCAATAGGGTCAGGATTCCTAAGGGTAGGGTACTTGGAGCTAGGCTTAGGGTTCCTAAGGGTAGGGCACTTGGAGCTAGGATTAGGGTTCCTATAGGTAGAGCTTCCGCCCCAAGGGTTAGGGTTCCTAAGGGCAGAGCACTTGGAGCTAGGGTTAGGGTTCCTATAGGTAGGACTTCCCGCCTTAGGGCTAGAGTTTCTAAGGGTAGGGCACCTGGAGTTAGGGTTAGGATTCCTATACGTAGGGCGCCCCGTCCTAGGGTTAGGATTCCTACACATAGGGCACTTGGAGCTAGGGTTAGGGTTCCTATGGGTAGGGTGCCCTGCCCCAGGGTAGGGTTCATAAGGGTAGGGCACTTCGAGCTAGCATTAGGGTTCCAAAGAGTAGGGCACTTGGAGCTAGGGTTAGGGTTCCTATAAGTAGGGCATCCAGCCGTAGGGGTAGGGTTCCTATGGGTAGGGCACTTGGAGCTAGGGCTATGGTTCCTATGGGTAGGGTTCCCGCTCTAGGGTTAGGGTTTCTAAGGGTAAGGCACTTGGAGCTAGGGTTAGGGTTTCTATGGGTAAGGCACTGGAGCTAGGATTACGGTTCCTATGGGTAGGGATTCTCATCCTAGGGTTAGGGTTATGAAGGATAGAGCACTTGCATTTAGTGTTAGGGTTCCTATGGGTAGGGCACCCTGCCCTAGGGTTAGGGTTCCTGTGGGTAGGGTGACCCAACCTAAGGTTAGGGTTCCTAAACGTAGGGCACTTGGAGATAGGGTTAGGGTTCCTATGGGTTGGGTTTGCCGCCCTAGGGTAATTGTTCCTAAGAGTAGGGCCCTTGGAGCTAGGGTTAGAATTCCTATAGGTAGGGAACTTGGAGTGAGGGTTAGGGTTCCTGTGGGTAGGGCTTCCAGCCCTAGGGTTAGGGTTCCTAAGGGTAGGGCACTTGGAGCTAGGCTTAGGGTTTCTATGATTATGGCACTTGGAGCTAGGGTTAGGGTTCCTAAGGGTAGTGCTTCCTGCCGTAGGATTAGGGTTCCTAAGGGTAGGACACTTGGAGCTAGGGTTAGGGGTCCTATAGGTAGGGCACTTGGAACTAGGGTTAGGGTTCCACTGGGTAGGGCTTCCCAACCTAGGGTTACGGTTTCTATGGGTAGGGCACATGGAGCTAGGGTTAGAGTTCATATGGGTAGGGCATTTGGAGCTAGGGTTAGGGTACTAATGGGTAGGGTATCCCACCTTAGAGTTAGGGCTCCTATTGGTAGGGCACTTGGAGCAAGAGTTAGGGTTCCCATGGGTAGGAATTCCCACTCTAGGGTGAGGGTTCCTAAGCATAGGGCACTTGGAACTAGAGTGAGGGTTCCTAAAGTTAGGGCACTCAGAGCTAGAGTTAAGGTTCCTATGGATAGGGCTTCCCGTCTTGGGCTTTGCGTTTGCAAGGGTAGGGCACTTGGACCTAGGGTTCGGTTTCCGAAGGGTAGGGCACTTGTAGCTATGGCTAGGGTTCCTATAGGTAGAGCTTCCCGCCCTAGGGTTAGGGTTAATATGGGTAGGGCACTTGGAGCTTGGGATAGGGTTCCTGTGGGTATGGCTTCTATTATAAGCATAATTCCCAAATCTGGACCTTAGCGTCCAGAAATCTGGGTGCCTGCATGAAACCTCTAAGCTTAATTACCAGCTTAGATCTGATCTCACTGCCAGCAACCAGGAATCCTAGTGCCTGGTATACTTGGGTCCCCCAAAACTTCCCTGTGGGACCCCAAGACTCAGATGCCCTGAGTCTCCTAACAAAGGGAAATAAACTATTCCCCCCCCCTCTCCCCGCCCAGAATTTCCTCTCTGGGCTAACCTGAGAGTTACTGATGCAACCTCTTTACATCACAATACCAAGAAGCATGTCTTTTCTCTTCCACAAAGAGACAACCAAATACAAGGAAACAGAAAAGATTCTATCGCTCTTCCCCCTCCCACCAATTCCCTGGTGCTGCAGAG
>NC_133787.1:28492727-28675472 GCF_003597395.2 Chelonoidis abingdonii
GCCTCGCTCTAGGGTTAGGTTTCCTATGGAATGGGCATTTGGAGCTAGGATTAGGGTTCCTATAGGTAGGGCTTCTCACCTTAGGTTTAGAGTTCCTAAGGGTAGGGCACTTGTCGCTAAGGTTAGGGTTCCGAACGGTAGGACACTTGGAGCTAGGGTTAGGGTTTCTCAGGTTAGCGTATTTGGAGCTAGGGTTAGGTTTCCTATGGGCAGGAAACTTGGAGCTAGGGTTAAGGTTGCTATGGGTAGGGCGCTCCGCTATAGGGTTAGGGTTTCTATCGGTAGATCACTTGGAGCTAGAGTTAGCATTCCTATGAGCAGGGCTTCCCACCCTAGGGTTAGGGTTCCTAATGTTAGAGCACTTTAAGTTAGAGTTAGTGTTCCTATAGGTAGGACTTACCGCCATCAGTTAGGCTTCCAAAGGGTAGGGCACCTGTAAGTAGTGTTAGTGTTCCTATGGGTAGAGATTCCCACCCTAGGGTTAGGGTTCCTATGGGCAGGGAGCCCTTACCTAGGGTTAGGGTTCCTATAGGTATGGCTTCCCGCCCTTGGATTATGGTTCCTAATGATAGGGCACTCGGAGCTAGGGTTAGGGTTCCTATGGGTCGGGGACTTGGAGCTAGGGTTAGCGTTCCCAGGTGTAGGGCGACCCGCCATATGGTTAGGGTTCCTCATGTTAGCGCACTTAGAGCTAGGGTTACGGTTCCTATGGGTAAGGAACTTGGAGCTAGGGTTAGGGTTCCTATCTATAGAGCTTCCTGCCCTAGGGTTAATGTTTCTATGGTTTGGGCACTTGGAGCTAGGTTTAGGGTTACTATAGGTAGGGGTTCCTGCCCTACGGCTAAGGTTCCTAAGGGTAGAGCACTTGGAGATAGGGTTAGGATTCCTCTGGATAGGACTTCGTCCTCTAGGGTTAGAGTTTCTTAGGGTAGGGCATTTGGAGCGAGGGTTAGGGTTCTTATGGGTAGGGCACTTGGCGCTAGGGTTAGTGTTCATATGTGTAGGGCATCTCGCCCTAGGGTTATGGTTCCTAAGGTTAAGGAACTTGGAACTATGATTAGGGTTCATATTTGTAGGGCCACCCGCCCTTGGATTAGGGTTCCTAAGGGTAGGGCACTTGGAGCTTGGGTTAGAGTTCCCATGGGTAGGGCACCTCTTCCTAAGGTTAGGGTTCCTATGAGTAGGACACTTGTAGCTAGGGTTAGCGTTCCTATGGGTAGGGCTTCCCGTCAAAGAGTTAGGGTTCCTATGGGTAGGGCACTTGGAGCTAGGTTTAGGGTTCCAATAGGTATGGCTTCCCACCCTAGGGTTAGGGTTCCTAAGGATAGGCGACTTGGAGCTAGGGTTAGGGTTCCCATGGGTAGGGTGCCTCTCCCTAAGGTTAGGGTTCCTATGAGTAGGACACTTGTAGCTAGGGTTAGCATTCCTATGGGTAGGGCTACCCGTCATAGGGTTAGGGTTCCTATGGGTAGGACACTTGGAGCTAGGTTTAGAGTTCCAATAGGTATGGCTTCCCGCCCTAGGGTTAGGGTTCCTAAGGATAGGTGACATGGAGCTACGGTTAGGGGTCCTATGGTAGGGCACTTGGAGCTAGGTTTAGGGTTCCAATGAGTAGGGCTTCCCACCCTTGGGTTAGAGTTCTATGCGTAAGGCACTTGGAGCTATGGTTAGGGTTCCTATGGGTAAGGCACTTGAAGCTAGGGTTAGGATTCCTATCAGTAGAGCTTCCTGCCCTAGGGTTAGGGTTCCTAAGGTTTGGGCACTTGGAGCTAGGTTTAGACTTACTATAGGTAGGGGTTCCTGCCCTACGGTTAAGGTTCCTGAGGGTAGGGCACTTGGAGTTAAGGTTAGGATTCCTCTTGGTAGGGCTTCCTCCCCTAGGGTTAGAGTTCCTAAGGGTAGGGCATTTGGAGCATGGGTTATGGTTCCTATGGGTTGGGCACTTGGAGTGTGGGTTAGGGTTCCTATGGATAGGGCTTCTCGCCCTAGGGTTAGGGCTCCTAAGGGTAGGGCACTTGGAGCTTGGATTAGAGTTCCCATGTGTAGGGCGCCTCTCCTTAAGTTTAGGAATCCTATGGGTAGGACACTTGTAGCTGGGATTAGTGTTCCTATGTGTAGGGCTACCCATCATAGGGTTAGGGTTCCTAAGGGTAGGGCATTTGGAGTTAGGGTTACAGTTCCTATGGGTAGGGCGTCCCGCCCTAACGTTAGTGATCGTAAAGGTAGGGCACTTGGAGCTAGGGTTAGTGTTAGTATGAGTAGGGCTTCCCGCCCTAGGGTTAGGGTTCTTAAGGGTAGGGCACTTGGAGCAAGGGTTAGGGTTTCTATGGGTAGTGAACTTGGGGCTAGGGTTAGGGTTCCTATGGGTAGGTCACATCGCCGTAGGATTAGGGTTCCTATGGGTAGGTCACTTGGAGCTAGGGTTAGGGTTCCTATGGGTAGAGCACTTGGAGCTAGGTTTAGGGTTCCTATGGGTAGGGCTCCCCGCCCTAACAGTAGGTTTCCTAAGGGTATGTCACTTGGAGCTAGGGTTAGGGGTCCTATAGGTAGGGGACTTTCAGGTAGGGTTAGGGTTCCTCATGTTAGCGCACTCGCAGCTAGGGTTAGGGTTCCTATGGTTATTGCTTCCCTCCCTAGTGTTAGTGTTCCTAAGGGTAGGGCACTTGGAACTTGGGTTAGGGTTCCTGTGGGTAGGGCACTTGGAGCTAGGGTTAGGGTTCTTATAGGTAGTACTTTCCGCCCTAGGGTTAAGGTTACTAAGAGTATTGCACTTGAAACTAGGGTTAGGGTTCTGAAGAGTAGGTCACTTTGAGCTAGAGTTACGGTTCTTCTGGGTAGGGATCCCCGTCCTTGGGTTATGGTTCCTATGGTAGGGTACTTGGAGCTAGGGTTAGGGTTCCTGTGGGTAGGGCTTCCCGTCCTAGGAATAGGGTTCCTAAGAACAGGTCACATCAAGCTAGGGTTAGGGTTCCTATGGGTGGGGCACTTGGAGCTATGGTTAGAGTTCCAGTGGGTAGGGCACTTGGAGATAGGGTTAGGGTTCCTACAAGTAGGGGACTTGAAGATAGGGATAGGGTTCCTATAGGTAGGGCTTCCCTTCCTAGGGTTAAGATTACTAAGGGTAGGGCACTTGGAGCTAGGGTTATGGTTTCTATGGGTAGTACTTCCCGCCCTAGGATTAGGGTTCCTAAGGGTAGGGCACTTGGAACTTGGGTTTAGGGTTCCTATGGTTTGGGCACCTGGCATGTGGATGAGTGTTCATACAGGTTGGGCTTTCCGCCCTAGGGTTATTTCCTAAGGGTACGGCACCTGGAGTTAGTGTTAGGGTTCCTATGGGTAGGGCACCTGGAGGTAGGGTTAGGGTTCCTTTGGGTAGGGCTTCCCACCCTAGGATGAGGGTTACTAAGTGTAGGGCATTTGAAGCTATGGTTAGGGTTCCTATGGGTAGGGCTTCCCGGCCTAGGGTTAGGGTTTCTAAGGGTAAGGAACTGGGAGCTATGGTTAAGGTTCCTATTGGTAGGGCACCCCACCCTAGGGTTAGGGTTCCTATGAGTAGGGCACTTGGAGCTTTGGTTACAGTTCCTATGTGTAGTGCTTCTTACCCTAGGGTTAGGGTTCCTAAGGATAGGGCACTTGGAGCTAGGGTTCGGGTTGCTAAGGGTAGGGCTTCCCGCCCTAGGGTTAGGGTTCCTAAGGTTAGGGTACGTGAAGGTAGAGTTAGGGTTCCTATGGGTAGGGTGTCCAGCCCTAGTGTTACATTTCCTATGGGTAGGGCCTCTGAACTAGGAATAGGGGTCCTATGGATAGGGGACTTGGAGCTATGGTTAGTGTTTCTATGGGTAGGGCAGTTGGACCTAGTGTGAGGGTTCCTACGGGTAGGACTTCCTGCCCTAGCGATGGGGTTCCTAAGGATAGGGCACTTGGAACTAGGGTTAGGATTCCTTTGGGTAGGGCACCACACGCTAAGGTTAGGATTCCTTTGGATAGAGCACCCCGCCCTAGGGTTAGGGTTCCTATGGGTAGGGCTTCCCTCTGCAGGGTTAAGGTTCCTAAGAGTCGGGCACTTGGAGGTAGGGTTAGGGTTCCTATAGGTAGGGCTTCCCTGTGTAGAATTAGGGTTCCTAAGGGTCGGGCACTTACATCTAGGGTTAGGGTTCCGAAGGATAGGGCACTTGGAGCAAGGGTTATTGTTCCTATGGGCACAGCGTCCAGCCCTAGGGCCAGGGTTTCCAAAGGGATGGGTGCTTCGTCCTAGGATTAGGGTTCCCATCAGTAGGGCACTTGTCTCTAGTGTTACGGTTCATACGGGTATGGCTCCCCATCCTAGTCTTACGGTTACTAAGGGTAGGGCTCTTGGAGCTAAATTTAGGGTTCCTATGTGTAGGGATTCACGCCCTAGGTTTAGGGTACCCTAAGGTTAGGGCACTTTGAGCTAGGTTTAGGGTTCCTATGGGTAGGCCACACCACCCTAGGGTTAAGATTCTTAAGGGTAGGGCACTTGGAGCTAGCGTTAGCGTTCCTAAGGGCCTCCAGCCCTAGGGCTAGGGTTCCTATGGGTAGGGCGCCCTGTCCTAGGGTTAGGGTTCCTATGGGTAGGGCACCTGGAGCTTCGATTAGGGTTCCTATGAGTAGGGCACTTGCAGCTAGGGTTATGGTTCCTATGGGTAGGGTTTCCCCGCCCAAAGATTAGAGTTCCTAAGGGTAGAGCACTTGGACCTAAGGTTAGGGTTCCTGTGGGTGGGGCACTTGAAGCTAGGGTTAGGGTTCCGAAGAGTAAGACACTTGGAGCTAGGGTTACGGTTCCTAAGAGTAGGGCACTTGGAACTAGCGTTGAGGGTTCCTATGGGTTGGGCACTTGGAGTGTGGGTTAGGGTTCCTATTGGTAGGGCGTCCTGCCCTATGGTTAAGATTCCTATGGGTAGGGTACTTGGAGCTAAGGTTAGGGTTTCTAAGGATAGGGCACTTGGAGCTAGGATTAGGGTTCCGAAGGGTAGGGCACTTGGAGCACTTGGTTCCTAGCGGTAGGGCATCCAGCCCTATGTCTAGGGTTCCCAAGGGTTGTGCATCCCGTCCTAGGGTTAGGATTCCTAAGGTTAAGGAACTTGGAGCTATGGTTAGGGTTCCTATTTGTAGGGCACCCTGCCCTTGGGATAGTGTTCCAAAGAGTAGGGCACTAGCAGGTTGGGTTAGAGTTCCTATGAGTAGGGCGCCCTGCCCTAAGGTTAGGGATCCTATCTGTAGGACACTTGGAGCTAGGATTAGGGATTCTATGGATATTGCCTCCTGCCCTAGGGTTATGGTTCCTAAGAGTAGGGCACTTGGAGCTAGGGTTGGGGTTCATATGTGTAGGGCTTCCCGCCCTAGTGTTAGGGTTCCTAAGGGTAGTGCACTTGGAGCTACAGTTAGGATTCCTATGAGTAGGGGACTTGGAGCTAGGGTTAGGGTTCTTATGGGAAGGGCATCTCGCCCTAGGGTTAGGGTTCTGAACGGTAAGGATCTTGGTGCTATGGTTAGGGTTCCTATGGGAAGTTCGCCCCGCCCTAGGGTTAGGGTTCCTATGGGTAGGACACTTGATGCTAGGGTTAAGGTTTCTATGAGTAATGCTTCCAACCCTACCTTAGTGTTCCTAAGGGTAGGTCACTTGGATATAGGATTTGGGTTCCTCTAGGTAGGGCTTCCCGCCCTAGGCTTATGGTTCCTAATGATAGGACACTCGGAGCTAGGGTTAGGGTTCTATGAGTATTGCTTCCAGATGTAGGGATAGGTTCCTAAAGGTAGGGCACTTGGAGTTAAGGTTAGGTTTACTATGAGTAGGGCACTTGGAGCTAGGGTTAGGGTTCCTATGGGCAGGAATTCCCTCCCTAAGGTCATGGTTCCTAAGGGTTGGGCACTTTGAGCTAGGCTTAGGGTTCCTATGGGTACAGCACCTTGCCCTTAGGTTAGGGTTCGTATGGGTAGGGCACTTGGAGCTAGGGTTAGGGTTCCTATAGATAGGGCATCCCACTCTAGGGTTAGACTTCCTAAGACTAGGGCACTTGGATCTAGGATTAGGGTTCGGAAGGGTATAGCACTTGGAGCAAGGGTTATGGTTTCTATGGTTAGGGCATCGATCCCTAGGGCTAGTGTTCCCAAGGGTTGGACGCCCAGTCCTATGGTTAGGGTTCCTGTATGTAAGGCACTTGATGGTAGGGTTATGGTTCCTATGGGTAGGGCTCCCCACCCTAGGGTTACAGTTCCTAAGGGTAGAGCACTTGGAGCTAGGTTTAGGGCTCCTATGGGTAGGGTTTCATGCCCTAGGTTTAGGGTTTCTAAGGTTAGGGCACTTTGAGCTTGGGTTAGGGTTCCTAAGGGTAGTGAACTTGGAACTAGGGTTAGGTTTTCTATGGGTAGGGCTTCCCGCCCTAGGGTTAGGGTTCCTAAGGGTAAGGAACTTGGAACTATTGTTAGGATTCCTATGGGTAAGGCAACCCACACTAGGGTTAGGGTTCCTGTGGGTCGGGCACTTTGAGCTAGGATTAGGGTTCCTATGGGTAGCGATTCTCACCCTAGGTTTATGGTTCCTAAGGGTAGGGCACTTTGAGCTATGGATAGGGTTCCTATGGATAGGGTTCCCCGCCCTGGGGTTAGGGTTCCTACTGGTAGGGCGCATGGAGCTAGGATTAGGGTTTGTATGGGTAGAGCTTGCCACCCGAGGGTTAAGGTTCCTAAAGGTAGGGCACTTGGAGCTAGAGTTTGTGTTCCGAAGGGTAGGGCTCTTGGAGCTAGGGTTAGGATTCCTCTCGACAGGGGTTCCCGAACTAGGGTTAGGGTTCCAAAGGGTTGAGCACATGGAGCTAGGGTTAGGGTTCCTAGGGGTTGGGCACTTGGATTGTGAGTTACGGTTCCTATGAGTAGGATTTCCTGCCCTAGGGTTAGGGTTCCTAAGGTTAGGGCACTTTGAGCTAGGGTTAAGGTTCCTATGGGTAGGGCTTCCTGGCCTAGGGTTAGAGATTCTAAGGTTAAGGAACTAGGAGCTATGGTTAGGGTTCCTATGGGTTGGGTGCCTCGCCCTTGGTTTACGGTTCCTAAGGGTAGGGCACTTGGAGCTAGTGGTAGGGTTTATATGGGTATTTTCTCCCGCCCTAGGGTTAGGTTTCAAAAGAGTATGACACTTTGAGCTAGGGTAAGGGTTCCTATGGGTAGGTCTTCCCACACTAGGGTTAGTGTTCCTAAGGGTAGGTCACTTGGAGCTAGGGTCAGGGTTCTTTTGGGTAGGGTTTCCCACCCTAGGGTTAAGCTCACTAATGATGGGGCACTTTTAGCTCGGGTTATGGTTTCTATGGATGTGGCAGTTGTAGCTAGGGTTAGGGTTTCGATGGGTAGGGCGTCCCGCCGTAGGGTTAGGTTTCCTATGGGTAGGGCACGTGGAGCTAGGGTTAGGGTTTCTATAGTTAGGGCTTCCCGCTCTGGGATCAAGGTTCCTAATAGTAGGGCCCTTGAAACTAGGGTTAGGGTTCCTCTGGGTAGGACACCCCGCACTAGGGTTAGGGTTCCTATTGGTAGGGATTCCCATAATAGAGTAAGGATTCCTAAGTGGAGGATACTAGGAATTGGGGTAAAGTTCCATTGCGTAGAGTTTCCCGCAGTAGCGTTATGGTTCCTAAGGGTAGGGCATTTGGAGTGTGGGTTAGTCTTCTTATGGGTATGGCACTTGGAGCTAGGGTGAGGGTTCCTATGTGTAGTGCTTCCCGCCCTTGGGTTAGGGTTCCTAAAGGTAGAGCACTTGGAGCCAGGGTTAGGGTTCTAATGTGCTGGGCCCTTCGAGTGTGGGTTAGGGTTCGTACGGGTAGGGCTTCCCGCCCTTGTGTTAGGGTTCCAATGGGTAGGACACTTGGAGATAGGGTTAGGGTTCCTATGGGTAGGGCCTCCAGCCCAACGGTGAGGGTTTCTAAGTGTAGGGCACTTGGAGCTAGGGTTAGGGTTTCTATGGGTAGCGCATCCCTCCTTACGGTTAGTGTTCCTAACGTTAGAGTACTTGGAGATAGGATTAGGGTTCCTATAGATAAGGCTTCCCGCCCTAGGGTTAGGGTTTCTTCGGCTAGGGCACTTGGAGCTAGTGTTAGGGTTCCTATGGGTAGGGATTCCCGCCCTAGGGTTATGGTTTCTAAGGGTAAGGCACTCTGAGCTATGGTGAGGGTTCCTATGGGTAGGGCACCGCGCCCTAGCATTAGGGTTCCAAAGGGTAGGGCTCTTGGAGATAGGGTTAGGTTTCCTATGGTTACGGCTTCCCACCATAGGTTTATGGTTACTAAGGGTAAGGCACTTCGAGCTAGGGTTAGTGTTCCTATGGTAGGACACTTGGATCTAGGGTTAGGGTTCCTATGGGTAACGCACTTTGAGCTAGGTTCAGGGTTCCGAAGGGTAGGGCACTTTGACTAGGGATAGGGTTCTTAATGGTAGGGCTCTTGGAGTTAGGGTTAGGGTTCCTATGGGTAGGTTTTCCCGCCCTAGGGTTATGGTTTCTTAAGGGTAGGACACTTGGAGCTAGGAATAGGGTTCCTATAGGTAGGGCTTCCCGCCCTAGTGTTAGGGTTCCTCAGAGTAGGACACTTGGAACTTGGGTTAGGGTTTCTATGGGTAGGGCTTCCTGCCATTGGCTTAGTGTTTCTCAGCGTTGGGCGCTTGGAGCTAGGGTTAGGGTTCCTATGGGTAGATCTTCCCACCCTAGGGTTAGGGTTTCTAAGTGTAGGGCACTTTGAGCTAGGGTTAGGGTTCTATGGGTAGGCTTCCCGCTATAGGGTTAGGGTTCGTAAGGGTAGGGCACTTGGAGCTAGGGTTAGGGATCCTATGGGTATGGAGCCCCGCCCTAGGGTTAGGGTTCCTATGGGTAGGGCACTTGGAGCTAGTATTAGGGTTCCTATGGGTAGGTCTTCCTGCCTTAGGGTTCGAGTTCCTAAGGGTAGGGCACTTGGAGCTCGAGTTAGGGTTCTGAAGGGCAGGGCACTTGGAGCTAGGGTGAGGGTTCCTCGAGGTAGGGTGCCCCTCCTAGGATTAGGGTTACAGTGGGTATGGCACTTGGAGATAGGGATAGGGTTCCTTTGGGTATGGCTTCCTGCCCTATGGTTAGGGTTCCTAAGAATAGGGCACTTGGAGCTAAGTTTAGGGTTCTATAGGTAGGGCTTCCTGCCCTAGGGTAAGGTTCTTAATGTTAGGTCACTTTGAGCTAGGGTTATGGTTCCGAAGGTAGGGCACTTGGAGTTTGGTTTAGGGTTCCTTTGGGTAGGGCAGTTGGAGCTATGATTCGGGTACCTATGGGTAGGGCTTCCCGGGCTAGGGTTAGGGTTCCTAAGGGTAGGGAACTTGGAGCTAGGCTTAGGGTTCCTATAGGTAGGGCTTCCCACCCTAGGGTTAGGGTTCCTAACTGTAGGGCACTTTGAGATAGGGTTAGGGTTCCTATGGATAGGGCACTTGGAACTAGGGTTTGGGTTCCTATGGCTAGGGCAATTAGAGCTAGGGTTAGGGTTCCTTTGGGTAGGGATCCCTGCCCTAGGTTTACGGTTGCTAAGGGTAAAGCACTTGGAGCTACGGTTAGGAATCCTATGTCTAGGACTTCCTGCCCTAGGGTAAGGGTTCCTAAGGATAGGGCACTTGGAGCTAGGGTTAGGGTTCCTATGGTTAGGGCTTCCTGTCCTAAGGTTAGGGTTTCTAAGGGGAGGACATCCCTCCCTAGGATTAGGGTTTCTATGAGTAGAGCACTTTGAGCTAGGATTAGGATTCCGAAGAGTAGGGCACTTGGACTAGGTTCACGGTTCCTACAGGTAGGCATTTGCAGCTAGCATTACAGTTCCTATGTGTAAGGCACTCGGAACTACAATTAGGCTTCCTATGGGTAGGGCTTCCCTCCCTAGGATTAGAGTTCCTAAGGGTAGGGCACTTGGAGCTAGGGTTAGGTTTCCTAGGGCTAGGGCACTTGGAGCTAGGGTTAGTGTTCCTATAGGCAGGGCTTCTCACCCTAGGGTTAGGGTTCCCAATGGTAGGGCACTTTGTGCTAGGTTTAGGGTTCGTATAATTAGGTCTCTCCACCCTTAGGTTAGGATTCCTAAGGGTAGGGCACTTGGAGCTAGGGTTAGGGTTCCTATGTCTAGGGCACTTGGAGCTAGGGTTAGGGTTCCTATGGCTAGGGTTTCCCGCCCTAAGTTTAGGGTTCCTTAGGGTAGTGCTTTCCACCCTAGGATTAGCGTTCCTAAGAGTAGGACACTTAGAGCTAGGGTTAGGGTTCCTATGTGTAGGGCTTTCCACACTAGGTTAGGTTTCCTAAGGGTAGGGCACTTGGATCTAGGGTTAGGATTCCTATGGGTAGGGCACTTGGAGCTTGGATTAGCGTTCCTATGGATAGGGCTTCCCTCGCTAAGATTAGTTTAGACGGCAGGTTTATATAAATTTTGGTGATGCCCAGAATGGTGGTGACTACCCCCCGGGTCCCGCCCTGTATGCCCGAATAAAATCAAACTACAACACATCAGCACCACAAGATTACAAGAGTCAATTTAAAGCGGAATATCAGAAGCAGCACTTTCCTGCTTCAATATACTGTATTATATTTTGTTGCACCTGTTGTGACAAAGTGGGAATGTTCTTATTGTTTTCTCTGAATACTGTGTGGGTGCCTCAATTTTCCCTGCAAGGCGCCAACCTAAGGTATTGGGGACAAAGACATCTGGTGGCCTCCTTGTCCAGAAGAGACACAAAGGCTTGAGGATGGAGTGTCAGTTTGGAGCTGGCTGGGGAAATGGCGAGAGGTCCAGAACTTGAGTCTAGGCTCCCCACCCTACAAGATGGACCTGACTGAGGGGTCCTGTTTTCTGTACCTACAAGCTCTGTTTCAGACTGTGATCCTGTCGTCTAATTAATCTTTTGTTTTACCGGCTGGCTGAGAGTCACATCTGACTGCAGAGTTGGGGTGCAGGGACCTCTGGTTGCCCCAGGACTTGCCTGGGCACACTCACTGAGGAAAGTGAATGGTGTGGAAGGGCATGCTGAGTGCTCCGAGGTCAGACGCAGGAAGGTGTAAACTTCTTGCCCTGGAGACAGTATGCTCAGAGAGAGGAGGCTACCCCAGAGTCCTGACTGGCTTTGTATGGAGTAGTTCCAATGCATCCCAGCATCCCCTTCTACACCATGCGCTTCCCAGTAGTCCGCACATGCACTGACACTCTCTCCTCTGGCCTTTGTCTCTTTTCCAGGCATTAGGAGGACACCTGATCTCTTTGTTCTCCAACACCTTCAGTTGGCACCTTGCAGGAGAGCGACCCAGGCCATCAGTTGCCCGGAGACAGGGTTTCGGCCATTCTCTGTGCAGGCAACATCACACTGGTACTCTAGGGCTCTACAACAATCACACACCCCTATCCCACCATCTAGATCCTTGAGCAATGCATAGGGGAAACTGAGGCACCCACACAGTATTCAGAGAAAACATTAAGAACATTCCCACTTTGTAACACCTGTATACTTTAAAGGGTATAAATTAATCAAGTATTGTGCTAAACACGTGATACTCCAAACTGACCACCAAATTTAAGTTGCATGTTTTTCCCCTCAAGTGAGGGCTCTGGGATGGGGCTGGGGATGAGGGGTTCGCAGTGCAGGAGGGTGCTCAGGTTTGGGGTGCTGGGGGTGCAGCCTGTGGGGTGGGGCAGGGCTGGGGATAAGGAACTTGGGATGCAGACAGGCTGCCCCAGGGCTAGGGCCACTTACTGGCAGCAGCAAGCTCCAGTGGAGGGACGTCTCCTCTCCCCCTACCCCGCAGCACACTCACTCTGCACCATGGTCACTGCACATGCTCCCAGAGACTCTCTCAGGTCCAGAAAGCCCACTCGCCTCCCCTATGGTGGGTGTGGGGAGGGGGGTTGCCATCATGTGTGGCCTCCCCTGCTGCTGCCCCTCACCATAGCCTCACTGAGGATTGGGGATGGGAATGCCCCTTACCCAGCATGGGGCAGGAGTGGGGACTGCAGGGTGGTGGCTGGGGTGGGGGGTAGGATGTCACAAAATTTACCCAAGCCCCAGCTGCTCAGGTCTAGGAAGCTCCCCTCCTCCATCTCCCCTGTGGTGGGTGGGTACTGGGGAGTGGGAGGGGGAACAGCCAGCATATGTGGCTTCCTTCCTCCCCTGCTGCAGCCTGCTGCCCCTCACCCTTGTCTCACTGGGGATGGAACTGCCCCTTGCCCAGCACTGGGCAGGAGTGGGAGCTGCGGGGGGAGGAGGTGGATCACAAAGTCAAACCTCACCGAAGCCCAGCAGCTGCTCAACTGAGTGAGGTCCACCCCAGATGTCCATCTCCTGGCCGGAAGTCCCCTTGGTGTCTCCTCCATGTGGGTGCCAGGGGGCAGGGGAGAGAGCTCCTAACCACGTGTGTGCCTCTCCCGCCGCCTCCTCTCTTTCTCTTCCCCTCCCCTGGTGCTCCAAGAGGCTGCCGGCAGCTGATCTCTATAGCCTTAGGCAGAAGCAGCACAAGCAAAGGAGAGAGGCACTGGCTGTTTTCTTTCAGGCAGGGAAGCTCCGAGGTGGGGGAGGGCCCGCTCCAGGCAGGGCCAGGGGAGAAACCCAGCTCCAAATATTGGTGGAGCACAGCCCTCAGCCTTGAAAATTTCTGGTGCTCGAGCACCTTGAGCCCATATAACCTGCCATCCCTGCCCTTAAGATTGTTAGCCACACATAGGATTATGGGCACAGCTTAAGTGGGGTAGAGCTGAATACTACCTTTTTTCACCTCTCCTACCCACTATTGCTGGACTAGATCGATCAAGAGGAATTTTCCAGTGTCATTATCTTTGAATCTACACTGGTGTGGGGCAAGTCTGTCATGCCTCAAACAGAGACTCTTACCAACCCTCTCTTCTTACTCTTCCTAGTGTTTGAATGGAAAATGTCAGGCCAGGTTCTGATCACGATTATATTGGTGTAACTATGGAGAACCTCCATTTAAATCATCGGTGTATCCAGTCCATCTGGTTCCTGTTTCAAAATCTGGGGAGCAATGATTCATTTTTGGCTTCACTAAATAGGATTTTTTTTTTGTTTGACAGTGCTAGAAGCAGTGCTGAAGATGCACTCGGACACATTTTCAAAGCAAGCATGCAGTTTTTCCTGTCATTGTATACTAAGCTCCCTTTATCCTTAGGAGAAACGTTAAGGCATTTATAAGGCTAACTGTCCTTAGCAGATCCTGCGAGTTGTCTTGGTGATGACCCAGTAGGGAGAGTCTTTTGCAGAGATATTGCTTGTGCTGGAGCCCTGAGGCTAAATTCTGGAGTCCTTGTTTTCATTTGTGAGTCAAAAGGGTAATTCTTGTAAGTAAAAGCTATAGGATCGGGCTCCTTGATAACAACAAGAGAAGAGTTGGATTTTCATATTCATAACGAAAAGATTTAACCACTGTGGAGGTTTGAAAATAATTACAACAATTTCTGGTTGGAAAAGAGGAAGGAATTATGAACAGAGGAGTCTGGAATCTAAAGGGATGATTTCTGATTCTAGAATTTACCAAGTAGTAATAACGTTGGTACTTCTAACACTGCAGATCAATACCTATATCACTTCACAATGCTAGTGGATTATTTCAGACTGAGATATCTTCCTGGTATGAAGTCTGAAGCACAGACTTTTGATATATCTGTCTGATTAATTTTGTACTTTGATAGAATTAATTATTTTTTGTCAAGGTATAGTCAAGATCCAGACTCCAGAGAAACATTTTTCACACGCAATAACAATTATGATGATGATAATAATAAGAGAATAAAAAGCTATCACAGTTGGTTCAGAAGCATCTGGTGGTCTGGATTTGGCCCACAAAGCGCCTATTGACTACTCCTGTGTGGCAGGATGGACTAGATCCGGAGTTCTCATAGCCCTGTGTCACCCTGCCCCAGAATAGAGCAGTGAGAAGTCTTCCAGGCACCCTAGAGTGGCTGCAGGGGAGGGGCTGCTGGAGCTACCAGTAAAGGGCCAGAAGGGCCAGATAAAAGGCAAGCATCAGAACAGAGCCTTCAGCTGCTGTGTGAAGCTTGATGAAGGAGTACCCAGTGCCAGGCTGGCTAGATGAAGGATCAGGTCTGCAGAGGTCACTGCTCACCAGAGACAGCCAAGCCCAGAGAAGACTGCCAAAGGTTCCTGACTGTCTGGACGAGCAGCAGAACCAAGGAAAGGTCAGTGGAGGCAGGTTGAGCCTAGGGTACTGAGCACAGAATCTGGCTAGACCAGACAAGGGTACCAAGATGGGCCCTGCTGGTCTGGTTGCAGACTGTGCCCAGGGAGGGCTGCTGAAAAGGACAGCAGTTGAGGGTACTGAGATGTGCCCCAGCTGGCTGGTTGAAGAAGGCAATGCCTCTATGAAGAAGACTAAGAGCTATGGCTTCATACCGACATCATGATAAGAACTTGGGACTGTACAACCAGAAGGGAAGACAGAGTATGTGGCTTGACCAGAGGGCTGAGTCACTGAAGACCCACCGAGAGAACCCCACTGGCTCAGCCAATCTCTATAACAAGTGTAACTACTTCTATAATATATTCAAACATCTACATTAAAAGAATATCAAGGTTGCAAAGTCAAGCACCAAAAAGTTCAGAAATACCTGAATGTAAGGTTTCTACTGCAACCTTATTCCTGTCCCTTTGTATATATGCATTATGATACAAAGTTTTTAATTACAAATAACCATAAAGTTTAAGGCCAGAAGAGACCACCAAATCATCTAGTCTGACCTTTTGCACATCAGAGGTTACTAATCCCACTCAATTACACCTGTATTGAACCCAATTATTGGGATTAGACCGAAGTATTCAGACTTCAGGAGACTAAACCACCGTGTACCGCAGGCAGAGAGTAGGAGGGACCGAGGCATAGCAGAGCATGAGGTCCCTGCAATAGCAGCAAATTGATTTGGGGAGATGCACTCGCATGATCCTAGCAAATGACCTGCATGCTATTTTTTTTCCACAGGTTCCCTGCCTCATTCAGTGCATGATCCTTCTTCCTACAATATCAAGGGCATTTATAGTGAGACAGAGTACTGTTAGAAATAAAATGAAATCCTAAGGATGCAGGGTTTACATACGTGTTATGCAGTGCAAAATGTCCATCTGCCTTTTGCACTTATAAAACCATCACATCTATTCTCACATTTTGTGTGTACCTTTGAAAATTTATGCTTGAGTGAATAAATTGAATAGTTGGTAAGAACAGATGAAAAGAGCATTTTCCCCATAACTATGAAACCCAGATAGGGTCTGCTAAAACATACCAGCTTCTATCTCAAAAGATTTTATTAAATGACAGAGAGATGCATATATGGCAGAAAACGTAGATGCTGTTAATTCATACACAATGGGAGACCTGCAAGGTCTATTTAAAAGGAAGCCTAATACGTAAGAAGTCACAAAAAATATTTAAAATGTGATAGATCTAGAAAAATAAAGTACAGCAGTTTCTAGGTTCTCATATAGAGTTGCCAACACTTAAGGTCTTAAGAAATTTAAAATGTTTGTTTAGCAAGCAAGTAGGATTGTACCCTCTTTCATTTGAAGCTTAAATAATGTCATAACTCAATGCTACTATTTAATGAATATATATATACACACACGGAGAGAGAATTAGAGTAAAATTAGCAGATCCTGATAAAGAAAACATTGAAAGTCCCTTCTCTTGTTATAAACTAAAACAAGCATACAAAAAATATCCAAGAGAGCACTTAAAAGTAGGTAAATATCCAGGGAGGATGGTTTGATAGCTAAATGTTGTTAAAATTATTGCGACCAATATGAAGTTTAGTCCTAATGGAAACTGAGGGAAAGTTTTGCATACATCTTAACAAGACTATAATTTCTTTTGTGTTCAAGAAATGTAGAAACCCACTAGTCTATATAAGCACTGAGACATTGGGCCAGATCCCACAAGTGTCTCCAAGAGAGCAGAGTCCCTGCACTGCTTAGAGTTCTGTAGAAGTCTGTGGGCTCCATGCAGGTACAAGGCTCAGGATCCTGCAGGATCAGGCCTCAGGGCTCAATCAAACCTTCCTTACTGAAAATATTGTAAGACTCCCATTGAGTTGGATCAGGCCCTAAATTACTACTACACGTAGAAGTAAAAATCTGTGCCAAGATCTTAGCATTAGGATGGAGACAAAACAGACATAACTGTACATCCCTCAGAGACTGATCATTAGAACACTGAAAAATTCTGATATCCTACTTTCAACAGATATGGCAGAAATTTCTCCATTGGAATATGAGACACAGGAGATCACTTGGGATGTGGTGTATTGGTGAGATAATGAACCATTCCAAGTTGGTTTTGTAAAGTGTTTGCTTGTGTTTTGCTACTTCCCAACATACACACAGCAATGTATTGTTTTATAGAACTATATTAACAGACATTTTAAAAAAAAGAATAGAAAGAGTGGGGAATGGCAAAGGGAAAAAAATGCTCAAGTACTTTTGTGCTGCTTGCTCCTCCTCTTCTTCCTCACTATGTGCAGCCTCTGATGCCTCAGTTATTATTCCCTGATCTTTTCCAGTGTCAGACACTGTACGCTCTTCCAAACAGGTTTCAGAAAGTAGTCCACAGAGATGTATATTAACTGATTCAAGCCGTGAGGCAGATTGTGCAAATTGCTCAGTGAATGCATTTAGGGCCACTGTAAAAGAAAATCCCATCCTGCGGTTGTTTTATTTGCTATGAAGCAGTGTGACACCAATAGCTGTTTAGGGAAAGTGACATAGCCTCAACATTGTGACTCCTATACTGGGGACATTTTTCCGGGAGACTTTTAAAGTGCCATATACCCCTTGATTTTTTTTTTGCTTGTCAGCACTTTTTCTTTCTTTTCTCTGTCTTTGAAGATAGATTCCATGGATAAGATATCTTATAGACGTCTTTTTATTGACTACAGTCTACGAAAGCTCTCCCCTCAGACCTAGACCCTCTGAAAAATTCTCTACAAGCTTATTGACAAGCCTTTTCTATTCTTCTCCTCCCTAGCTTTAAGCCACTCTCATAATTTTTTTCTGTTCTCTGTTAGTATATGTCTCTATCTGCCAGAAATTCTTTACTCTGGGACTTACTCCTTTCCCATTTTTGGTCCTTCAGAACCCACATTTCAGGGCATATTGCAAAGATTATTTATTCAAGGTTTTTTCCTGAGTTGAGTTGGGATTGAGTAGGTTGAATGAACAGGCTCCTATTTGTTGTGCGCACTAAGGAGGGCATTAGCACTAATATTAGGTGAGCTTCAATTACTTTCTAAGAGAAATTTGAAAGTTTGAGTAATTCCTGTGACTACGGGTTGAAGATCGATACAGTATTTGAGGTGAAAGAATAAATAAGTTTCAGTGACTCAGTGCTGAAACCCTCTGTGTTCAATCCTTATCTTCTCCTGTCTTAATCACATAACTTATTTAGTGAGGATGTGTGTGTGTGTGGGGGGGGGGGTTGTGTTCATTAATCTGGTTGTTAGGAGATACTGACACTTCTGTTCTTTTGCAGGACAGCATACCATTGATATTGAGCATAACAGTAATTGTGGTGACAGTAAACCCTTGTAATTCAGACTTGTTTGATGTTACAGAACCTTCAGACCTGGTGATAGTAACAGAGGCAATTAACTTTTTCTTTTTACCTTTTTATTTTGTTTGAAATTGAGACTGAGCTTTGTCTGTGATTTGCAGCCCATGGCAAAAGGTTTATGAAGTGAGACTTCATGTTGGGATATGTATAAAACCATTGAAATGACATGGTGGTGTTGGTAACACAGAAAAATGAAATGTTGTGCTTTAAAAATCAGAAACTTGGAACCTTTATAATGGTATAGAAAGTTTTTGGAGTATTTAAATCTCCACCCCACAGCACTCCTTTTTGTCAATTTCATAAACACAGTGTTGCCTATTTCATGCAATCAGAAACAAATGGAAATAGGTGCCAGAAATCTGGATTAACTGTGTGAGTGAGACGGAGAATAGTGTGACCGAGAATTATCCCAAGAAAATTCAATAATCAATGTCTTTTTCATAGTGGGCCTGATCCAAATCTGATTGACGTTAATGCAAATGTTTTAATGATCTTTGGATCAGGCCTAATATGGGAAAAATCTCATAATGGACCATATTTCTGATATCTTTACTCAAGATTAGTAGAATCTTACTTCATAAGTGGTCCCACTGATTTCAAGAGAGGTGTTTATGGCATAAAGTTCTATTAAGTGTGAATAAGGGAATAGAATCTGGCCCTATAACCAAATGTGTGTCAGTTGTAACTTACTGGCTGTTTTTGAGAGAGCTGCCATTGATTTCAGTGGGAATTCACCATGCAGTAAAAGGCCCTGCTCTTTTCACCTGTGACATATTTAGTGTACTTTGTGTCTCTCAGAAATAATTTTCCATTTCCTTCAGTGGGTTTTCTGCGCCCTCTTTTCTTTCAAGCAGTGGACCACAATTGACCCTTATTCAGCATGAAGAATTCCAGTGGATGGCAATAGGACTTTTTGCCAGAGTAACAAGGACAATTTATGTTCCCTGTTGATAGGTTGCTGCTGGTTCTAGCAGTAAAAAGAGCAGTTACAATATGAGTACATAATGCTGCAGGGTTATTTTTCTAACACTTATGAGGAAAGATTAGATTTTATTAACCATTTCCTAATCTCATTTACTGCAGGTGGTTAGCATTGCCATCAGAGAGATGGACGTGAGTTGAAAAACAGAGATAAGAATTCAGATCCCGCCTTTTTGATTTGCAAGGTTTAGGAACTAGGAATGGATCTGATACAGAATTTAGGGGCTGTCCATCAATTACATATACAGTTTTTGATGATTTTCAGGACCCACACACCCCTTATAACACCGTAACACTAAAACAAACATGCAGTATTAAGAACCCACTCACTGCCTAACGTATTATATAATTTAGGACTGCTCCATATCAACATAGGGCAAAATTCTGATTATATTATATTAAGAAAACCCACACTATTTTAGAATAATAGTCCACAACAGAATTGGGTAGGAAACAGCTTTATCATATTGTCAGAGATTTTGAGATGTTTTCCCAAATGGTCACAAAAAAGTCTAAATCTCAAATTTTCATGAACCAGGAATCCTGGGGGGGAAATGGATTGGGTCAATGGAAATGTTTTGTTTTGATAATTTCAAAATGTTTCATTTTTCATATTTGTAATCTTTTTAGTATAAACTAACACAAATCTGAAACACAACTCATTTAAAAAAAAAACTTTTTTTGTTTCCAAAATATCAAAACATCCAATCTTGACAATTATCATTTATTTTATTTTATTTTTTCATCAGGAGAGTCATCTAAACAGATCCTTTCCCTGAACTATTTCAATTTTGACTAAATATTTAGTTAGAAATTCACAATTAGCTCTTGACAACACTATAGCTTATAATACTTCTGCAATGATCTATGTGATTACTGCAGGGTAGTGTATTCGTTATTTATAAGAATGCCTCCTCCTCCTCCATCATTATGGTTTTGGGTTAGCCATATATTCAGCCATAAAACTTAGCTTTGGGTTTGAATTCCAGCCACCACTAAAGTTCAAGGATAATTGAATTCAGAGTTCTGAATCAGGCCCCTCTCTGGGATAGATAGGGGGCAAAAATTCAGAGCTGGTATAAACAGATGCAATCCATTGATGTTGGCAGAGTTCATAGATTCCAAGGCCAGATCATCTAGTCTGACCTCCTGTATAACACAAGCCATAGAACTTCCCCCCCAAAAAACTTCTAGAACAGATCTTTTAGCAAAACGTCCAGTCTTGACTAACTGCATCCTTCTATTTCAAATTTGGTCCATAATATTTACTGTAAATATCTGGATACATATAATACTGGAGACTCAGCCTTCCTGCTGCCCTCCAAGAACAGAGTATCTTTTTCCCAGAGCTCATTCTTATTAATGGAAATCAGCCTTCATGTCACAGCAGGAGGCATTTGAAGGCTCCGGGATTGTACTATTCCCAATAGGTAAATCATCCAATGATTTTGTTTTAAAGAAATCTCGATTATCAGATAACACAACCCAAGCAATTCTTAGATTAGTACATAATAGAAATATTTTGTTAAAGGATAATGAAAACAGATGTGTGATCTGTCATTTGACTCTATTTTTATGCCATCTGTTATAATTGCTGCCCTTTTAAAACAAAAATGAATCCTGAGCTCTTACTGAGTTAGTGTAAGTGTTTCCACCTAAGCAGTATCCTCCAGCTGAGAGCTCTGGAAATATGGGTCCTTAGAAAAAGACATTCTTTCCTATGCCTGATAAGAGTCCTACAGCATCATGGTTTAAAAAGACCATTGCTCTGGTGGATTAGATTTCCCTTGGCACTCTTACGCTTCACTTACTACTAAGACGATTCAGTAACTTGAACTCCTTGCTCTCTTTTCACAGACAAATGATTTCACTAAAAAGTATGATTCAAAACCAGAATTAATGGGGCATGGAGGAATCTTCCCAGAGAAACTACTTTATACTGTATTTTGATTTAACGTTTATAGAGGCTCCCGTGATAGGGGTTCTTTTTGTTATGGTAGACATGGCTGATTTGCTACTGCATATCCGATGTTGTTTTTCCGATCCTAAGTATAGTGAATGCTGTGAATAAGGCAGTGATTTAAGGGTGGTGATGTGGCTAATTATTATTTTTTTAATGATGCCTGTTCTATATGATTGTAAGTTGTGAATTTCAAGGCATAGCATGATATTGCAGCTGTTGTGAGCATGATCTTAGCCTTTAATTTTGTGTAGATTTATATTTTTCCCATTGCAGGTCCCAATACAGCAATGAGAACCATGTAGGCACCAGGATTTAATGGGACTTTATGTGGAATGAGGGACTGGGGGAGGAGTCTACCTACATGGATCTCCTTGAAAGATAGGATTTTTAGTTTGGCCATTAACCACATTGTTTTCAGAGTTCCAAATCACACTTTTGAGACTCACAAAGCTGTTTCACTTCATCAAAACCCTTTTAGACATAGGAAACCAATCTTGCCCTACACTTGCAATAGGAGCTCTGCCTGAGCAATGACTACATGAATGACTGCTGGTTTGGGCCCTGTATTGGAGATATTTCTCAAAGATAGTCTGTAGCTCAAACAGAAGTTATGGGTTTGATGCAGGAATTACAGCGGGAGGTTCCATCGCCTGGTGCTGTGCATGAAGTCAGAATAAAAAATCGCCCTTTTAGCTTTGAAATCTATGAAATTGTTGGACTATGGAGTTCTGAATAAAAAGCTCTGTTTGCCCTATGTAACTTGCTCTTATTTGTGAAGTTAATGGAAGAACTTCTGTTGACCTCAGTGGGGAAAGAATCTAAGTTTATGTCAGAAAGTAAGTTGTAGAAATGAAAATACATCAGAGGTTTGATTGATTTTGCTCTGCTGGTTTGTAATTTCATTGCATTTTTAATGAGATAAAAGGCAGAAGACCTCTCACACACTTTTCTGGATATCTGCAAGTTCTTTCCACTCTATTATCAACAAGAGCCAAATTCAACTGGACAGATAAGAGTACTCTTTTTATACTGATATTTGCCTAAATAGAAATAACATGAAAAAGTTTCTCTGTTCTTAACCATGTATTTTTTCTTTCCTTTTCTTTATTGTAAATTGGGTATGAATCTAATCATCCTCATGATTCCCTCCCCCTTCTTTTTCCTCCCCAGCTATAATTAAAACTGCCCTCCCTAACATGGACAGGGAAGCCAAAGAAGAATACTTTGTGGTCATCCAAGCAAAGGACATGGGTGGACATATGGGCGGACTGTCTGGAACCACAACAGTGACAATTACACTCACTGATGTTAATGACAACCCTCCCAAATTTGCACAGAGTAAGTGTGCATGTTCTCCTGACTATGTAGTGCACCTCTTTGTATTTTAACATTATATTGCATTTGCTAATGGCAGAAATGTAGCAAGGGCTATATAAAATATCCTGGATTACTGACTGACTAAGAGCTTTTGGAAAGTGAGGGCTAGTCTACACTCGGGGAGGGGATCGATCTAAGATACGCAACTTCAGCTACGTGAATAACGTAGCTGAAGTTGAAGTATCTTAGATCAAATTACCTACCGTCCTCACGGTGCAGGATCGACGTCCGCGGCTCCCCCTCTCGACTCCGCTACTGCCACTTGCTCCGATGGAGTTCTGGAGTTGACAGAAGCGCATTCGGGGATCGATATATCGTGTCTAGATGAGACGCGATATATCGATCCCTGAGAAATTGATTGCTACCCGCCGATACGGTGGATAGTGAAGACATAGCCAGAGTTGTGCCCATATACATTGATGAGCAAACACACATACATGCAAAAGGAGGTGGGGGGGAATGTTTACTGTGTTGTTGTTTCTAAGGTTCTAGTTACTTTTAAATGCAATCCTGTCTTAGGTGAAGGTAGGTACAGTAATACTAGTTTTAAAAGACATACATAGTTGATAAAAGAAATAAAGGTTTTACTGAGTATGAGAGGAGAAAATATATATATATTTTAAAATTATGAGTCTAGTTAATTGTTGACCTTTAATTCAAAATCCATATTTACTGCTATGGTTCGAATGCATGTCTTGTTAGGTTAGATTAAAATGATTTAGCACCCTGCTGAGCTTCTCTACAGTGCTTTGTAATCTGTTTCAAAGTTTAAAAAAAGGAACATAACTGGTTTGATTTTATTTGGAATAGTGTATTTTATGTCATGATAGAATATATTCCTCTAATCTTACCTAATCATCCAGGCTATTTTTCTGAGGGGTTAAGTGGTGGGCAGTTAGGCCTGGGAAATATTTTAATGTTGACATTGGGTCATCTATACTTCTCTACATATGCGATTTTAAAGCAAATTATTTGTGTATCCAAGGTGAAATTCATCCCATCAAGACGGAGATACCTATGTACCATTTTAAGTGTCGCTTTCCACTTTTGTGAGAATTTAAATAGTATCTTATGCCAGACCCCTACACAGAGTTAATGTAAGCCCTAGAGTTTAGGATAGACACATATAAGTGGAGGGAGATGAAAAAAATATAATAAAATAAGTAAGCAGCTATAAGGGGTTACTTCTGAACAAAGTTATTTTAATGCCTAATTTCACTGAGGTTTATAAGTGCTAAGTACTGAATGCACAATCTTTTTTTTTCTTATTTCTCTTGTTATATTATATGATGAATTCCCTGAGTTTCTTACTTCACATCACATTGTGTCACCTTGTGCATCAGTGTTATACAATGTAAGGTGACATGCCCCTTAACAATGCAAACATCTATAGATGAAGCTAATATATAAGCTGTATCACCATAATGCAGAGACATTTATTTTGTATATGTGCAATGTACAGTAGTTCTAAATCTGTAACTATAGGGCTACTTTGGCCAGATACCTAGCCTTTGTACTTACATCAGAATTAGTCATACCTTTGTCAAAGGGCTTTAATGCCAATATGAAATTATCTAATAGTGTCTGTCTAGGACCTAGGAAACAGACGAGCAGATTAGAAAATCATTACAAAGCTGATACTAATTGTCTGTCTTGTTGGGAGTCTCAGCCTGGAGATCAAGGACTGAATGGATATGGAGACTAAGGGCTTGTCTACACTTACTGAGGGATTGACGCGTGGCGATTGATGCATTGGCAGTCAATTTAGCGGGTCTTCTCAAGACCCGCTAAATTGACCTCAGATCACTCTTCCATTGATTCCTGTACTCCTCCTGAATGAGAAGCGCAAGGGGAGTTGACCAGAGAGCGTCTCCTGTCGACATAGCATAGTGTGGACCCTGCAGTAAGTAGATCTAAGTACATTGATTTCAGCTACATTATTCACGTAGCTGAAGTTGTGTAACTTATATCGATCTCCCCCCATAGAGTAGACAAGACCTAAGTTGTACTTTTACCCTACAAACTCCTCACAAGTATCTCCATGTGGTCTCTCCAGCTTTGGATTTTGAAATACATTGACAGGGCAGTATGAGGAAGCCTGCACCACCACTCCATGTAATGTACCGGCTAGGTGGACAATTAATGTGGACTAACACTTTTTCAGATCTAAACATAAATACAGACTGGGTTGTAAAGTCCAGCACTTTTCATCTGTGCAAAAATTCATATTTAGACATTTCTTTTTTATTTATATAAAGCAATAAAAGAAAAAGAAACCCCTTATAAAGAGGATGCACATTGTTAAATATTGTATCTAGATACTATTGTCAACATGGCCTTTGAGAACTGAATATTCATAGCCAGGTTGGCTACTATTGCAGATTAGTCATGGCTCTAATCTTATACAATCATTGTTCAATTCTTTGACACTTGTTAGGACACCTTTGTTAAAGCACAGTTTGCATTTGTCTGGTAAGCCAAAATAAGAAAGGATCATGCTTACAATGGAGCCTTACCAGAATGAAATGGAAATTCATAAGATGTAATACATGCTGTTTTCACAATAAATTGTAATGAACCCAGTGTGTTTTATCGGTTTCTTGTTTCCAGGCAGGACACAAATATATGTTTATGGTTAGATTTGAAAGAGTCTCCTGGGTTTTAGAAATGAAAAAGATGAACTTTCAGTACTTCTGTGCTCTCTTGGAAATCATTTTAGAGGCATTTTATAAAACATTGAAGTTTTTAACCCAACAGTTTACCATAAGATTATATTCAGAAGAACAGCTCACTGCTGTGAAAAGTTAGAAAGCTTTAAAATAAGCTTAGAATGGACTGCTAGTCACAGTCTGAACTATGATGTCATGGCAGACCTCTTCATAAGTCTCAGGGACTATTTTTATCCATTAGTCAAAACAACATGGAAAAATAAATGTTAATTCTGTATATCTTCTTTGTAAATCAGAGAAAAAATACCTCCTTAAAGAATTTCAATCAACTGTGTAGAGAGACAAACCATGATGTGTGGACAGCGGTATAAATCATGAATACATAATTTAGTCTCTGGAGGAAACTGATTGCTATGGCTGCTCATTGTTTCTGAGCTTTTATGTGTTTGAGGATTCTCAATAATCTCCAAATTATGTCTTCAACCTGGGAAACATTAAAGAAAAAATAAATTATAGATTAAACTGCTGTTACTTTCCTGCCCCATATAAATGTCAATTTTATACTGTAAACAGAGTGACACAAATGTTAATGACATCAAAAGAGAAGAGTTTGTTTAAAGTGAACAGGAAAAAAATTGAGAAGGAATCCAGTTAATTTTAGGGCAGATTATATATATGCTTTTTGATATCCAATGTATATATTTCTGTATTTTGTATATTTGCCTTTTTTCTTACTCAGTTTTGAATGTTGTCAGTGTAGTTAATACATTAATTAGTTACACTAGCAATCTTTTCATCAGCAAATCATGGTTTCAGAAAACAAAAAGCAGCATATTAGTCTAAAAATTACACACTGTGGTGGAGCAAACTTTCATTGAGCGGATATGAAAAGAACAAGTCTAGATCCTCTACCACAGGATGTTTGTAACATACTTGTCTGCAAACTTGAATTCTTTCAACTCACAAACAGTCCTGAAGGTGACATGCTCAGCCCTTACCTGTAGCTACAACGTGTAGAGATTATTAAGAAGCTGCAATAATTAGGCCATCTGTAGAGGATTTCAGAAAGCAGAGGCTGTGCATGCTTTGTATGCATCCGCTGGCCTCAGGGTCTTTGCTAAAGCCAAGAAGATATTTCATCAAAATAGGTGTTTTGATTCTCTTCTTAACAAACTAGTAATCTGAGGGATAAAACATGGAATTTCAGTAAAAACAGACTTTGCATCTCCTTTAAATAAATCCTATTTGAATATAAAGGTGTCTGAAGTACCGTAACTGATTAAAATAAGAAATAAAATACAATTATTGAATTTTCACATAATGCAGGGCACATATAGGGCTTTCCTTTGGGATTAAGTCATCCCTTGGCAAAATTGTAAAGATGGTAATCCCTCATTATGAAGTAGGTATTATTTCCTTTGAAACATGAGTTGGGGGACATTTCCTGACTCTCTCCTAATTAGTGAGTTTTCTACCTCACAGAAGAAAATATACAGACCAATTAGATTCTGACCAGAAAGTAGTAGAAGGTAAAGTTTATGGTCAAGAGAGCAGTGAAGATTTTAAGTCACAAGAGACATCTTTAATGTATCTGATAAGTTTGCTGCAGGGCACAAGCTGAAGTTTAGTAATTGGATTTTATCAAAAATGGTCTACAAGTCTGTAAATACAAAGGTAAGTTCAAAAGTGCCTTGCAGTAAATTACACATTGCATCTTTCTGTGCTGAAAATAGCTTAATATTTTATGTTTGGCAACACTGAACATCCCCGCAGGCAGGAGATGGGATAATATAGTAAGTGAAAAGAAGAACATTCACATCAAGTCAATAGAGCATTCCCCTGTATGGAGCACATTATACAGTTTTAAGTAAATAATTTGTTTAAATGTGGTTTGTATTGGTTGCACATCTCAAGCATTTACTTTGGGGAAACAGAGATGAATAAAGAGCATGAAAGGGAATCTCGAATCAGGCTTAACGTTTAGTCTTTTCCTCTTGTTTGTAAGGTCTGTATCACTTCTCAGTAATGGAAGACATTGCTCTTGGGGAGCCAATAGGAAGGGTTAAAGCAAATGACCTGGATGTTGGAGAAAATGCTAAATCATCCTATGACATCATTGAAGGAGATGGAATGGATATATTTGAAATCACATCAGATATTCAGACTCAGGATGGTATTATTAGACTGAGAAAGGTAAATGACAACTGTGTAAAATTAACTTTCATCTATGTACAATTATTCAGTTTCACAGTTGGTCAAATAATTTGTTATGGTATTTGGCCAGCTGTTTGGTTAGTTGAATCCTGATCAGTTAATATATAATTTATGAGTATTTATTGAGTAATAAAGTATCTGTAATCCAGAGGGACCAAATTCTGCCACCTCTATTCATGGAGAACACCACTTTACTCCATGAGTAGTGATCTAAGTGGACCTACTCGTGGCATAAGGAAGTACTCAGCATGAGTAAGGGTGGCAAATTCAGGCCCAAGCTAAAGCTTCAGGTCCACTACTCCTTTTTGTGTGTGTCTTTACTGCATGTGTGTATACAACATGGAGGGTTGTGTACTTGCCTCTCTGAAGAGGCACCCATCTAGCCATGTACATACAGAAAACATCTGAGGTGAAATCCTGGTCCCACTGAAATCAATGGCAAAACTCATGTCTTTTAGAAACCTGGCTCTAAATATGACTATAAATTATAACATTATAAAAGTATCATGAAAGTATTTGAATTCCATGCCTACCATAAAGCACTCTAATAGTCTTTTGTAATTAAACAAATATAATAAATTTCCATAGGATGTTCTAGCTGGAAAATAAGAATCCAATATGAATAGATAGTTAACATTCAACTTTGTGACTGTTATTAAATTAAAAAGGTCAGAATGAAAATGGTTTAATATACTTTTACAGTGCAGACCTGTTCATAAGAAATATGTAAAGAAAAGAGAAACTATGTATGCATCTGTGCTTTAGATTCTCTTTTCCACAGGTTAAAGACATGATACAGGCTCCTATACTCTGTTAATTATTGTATGCTGTGGGCCTACTTTACAGAGTAAAGCAATTAGCCTTTTGCCCCATTTCCCTCACCAGTTATTTCATAATTGAGCCTCTAACATACTGTTGTTTTGCATAATCATCCTGACAGCAATAACCACTTTTGTTCTCCGTAGCAGAAAATGTATGTAAGGAGACATTTGCCAAAGGTATGGGGTTTTCTTTCTTTTCTTCTTTTATTTCTGCTCGTCCCCCTGCAGTTTTAAATTCATTCAAGTTTAGACAATGTAGAGTAAATTTTGAATATGGTACTCTGGGGACTAGGCGTGACATATTCTATGGGATGCTGTCATTACCATGAAGAATCTGAAATTGCTAAAAATGATACAGAAGGTGTGATTGGCAAATTGTGAATATGCTGATCTACAATCACCTATTCATAAGTACAAAAGCTTAGTAATTTCTGAGTAGACAGAGAAGCAAGTGCTTGTCATGTTTACTAGAAATTGTTGAGAAAGAGCAAAGTCCAATTAGAGCTGGATTCATATCTAAAAATCAACACAATTTTTCAAAGTAAGAATATATATTTAAAGCTTTCAGAGAGTTCGTGAAAGAGTTTTGTAATGCCTGAATGTGTTCTTGTTTGCATTTGCATTGCAGATTTGAGACTTCTCTGTCCTTTTCATTTTTCCACTGAACATTGTAATGCAAATCTTTCAGAGCTTAACAAATTTGCGTTTTTGAAATTTGAATCATTCTGAGACATGAGAATTATATTGTGAATATACTGACGCAGATGTGCATGAAACTGCAGATCTGAATCGTAGATGATCATCAATTCTCACATTTGAAGATATCATAGACTTGTTTTTTACTATATGACTCATTCCTTTACATCAATAACATTTTTTTCCAAATCTTACATTTTGATGTACAGCAATAAAATATCAAAAACAATGGCAATGATGGTGAAGTTACACTGGTGGATTAGCATAATTGGCTCCATGTTTATCTGTCTGAAATTAAAGAAGAATACAGCAATATAAACTGCAGTAGTTATAAGAAATTCCTGAGAGATATCTGCCTCATTTATCACTATAAATACTGATGCAAAGAGTTATTTGAGGTGTACTAATATAAAAATACTTTTTATATGATTATCTCTAAATTACTCTGCATAATACCTCTTCTGCCTAAAGAACCATAATTGCTAGTTCTTTACATTTTTCATGCTGTTCTAAAAAATAATAATATATTTATTCCACGTGGAGCTTGTAGAAGATTTCTCCTTATCTCCAACTAACACTGATTAAATGCATGCACATCAGGTAATCATCAGTAAAATTTTATCGTGAATCTAATGTGAAATTATGATCGTGCAATTCATGAGAGAGAATATATCATTGTGAATTTCTAGTGAAATAATGCAGAAGAAAAAAAGACGAGGGACTGCTTTCACTGAGGCTAAATACTAAACATATCAATAAATGCCCAGATAATTTGCAGGTTGGATTTCAGGGAATGGGAAGTGATTGTATGAAAACTCAGTGAATGTACTTAAATGCATGTTACTTTCATCCATCAGCATTATATTTATTTGTTCTGGCTTCTCTGGTCATTAGTGCAAGTCATTTATCTTTGTCATTCTTAACAGCCCCTGGACTTTGAGACCAAAAAATCCTGTACTCTGAAGGTAGAAGCAGCCAATGTTCATATTGATCCTCGCTTCATCAGTGGAGGACCATTCAAGGATACAGCAACAGTAAAAATTGTAGTGGAGGATGCTGATGAACCACCAGTCTTTTCATCACCTACTTATCTACTGGAAGTTCATGAAAATGCTGCTATTAACTCTGTGATTGGTCAGGTGACCGCTCATGACCCTGATGTGTCTTCTAGTCCTATAAGGTAGTGCTGCTTTAAAGTTACCATTAAAGAAGCTGCTGTCAGAATTCTAAGTACATTGTTAGTGCAATAGATGATAAGAGTGGAGAGCAGTTTGTTCTCACTCTCCGTGTTACATTTTTGAGAAAGCATTGTCTTTCTGTGTTTCACTTGAAAAACATCTTTGCTGTGTTAGATGTCACACTTCTAATCAAATAATTTTCATAATTAAAAAACATAAGCCAGTTTTGTTTCTTTCCCAATTCAGTTGTCTTGTCCAACAATGGGAATTAAATGGATATAAGACATATAGGGATATAAGAAATCTGAGTGCAACATTTTACATATTAATGTTTATTTCACTTACTGTGTTCAGTTTGAAATAATCTTCCAGATTCCTTGTTAACAATTCTGAGTACAAGGCAATTCCACATAATTGGCTGTAATACTGGAAATATTTCTTTTATAGTCTGGACTGAATTTCTTAAACCGAACTCATCTGTGATTTAATGCCAATGAAAAGAACAGTGTTTGCACCAGGGAAGAATTTTGCTTCTTTTTTTTTTTTTCATTTATATTTTGTCTCTCTTTGATCTGACCCAAATTAGATAAAATCCACTATTAAGGTTTTATGCAAATTAAGATTATTTCTGTCTGATTTTTATTCACACACGTCTTTTCCCTTTGCTAATCTCTTATGTGATAACATCAGACAGTTCCAAAAGAACACTTTGTTTGCTGTGTGAAGGAATTCTGGGCCCAATGCCGAACACTTTGCTCAGGAAAAACTCCTTTTAAAGTCAATAAAAGTCTTATCAAAATAGACTGCAGAGTCAGCCCCACAGTGAGGGTATATTTTGAAAGAATAGGTAAAGTTGAAGCCATATGACTTCTGATAATATTATCCACCACCCCTCCTTTCTGCCCTCATGATGTGTAAGTTATACCCATTCTGCACATATAAGGATGACAAAATAATGCTAATTACATTATTTTACCGCTTGCACTCATTTTCTGACCACTATTGTTTACATCATTTAAACAATGTGGCCAAGGACACAGTTTTACCATATCACACAATGAGCCATAGGTCCCACACTAAGTTTGACTAGCTTACAGTAACAGGAAATTATTGTTTCCTCAGCAGAATCAGAAAAGTTAACTCCTATAGGACTGGTTTGTTTGGAAGATTACCATTAGTGGAGAGCCTTTCACCTCTAGGCCATCAATTAAAATCTAGTTAAGTTTAGTAAGTTTAGTGACCAAAGATTGTTAACATCTAATAACTGTTCAGGTTCTTTTGTGAAATTAATGGATGATTACAGCCTAGTTCCTAATGGGCACATCCAAAATAGTGTTAATTGGCACCCTTTTTTGTCCTTCTCAACAGAGGGACTCTGAGAAGTGCTGATCGAGTCAATTAAAAATTACTGACATATCTTTATTTTGAACAGCACAGTATATTTTCTCAGGATTAAAAAAATAGCAGAAAAAAAAGGGAAGAAAAAATACACACATCTTGATCTGCCTGATGTCAGGCCCCATGGGTCTTCAGCCCTAATTCTGTGGATTCATCACCCTCCAATCCTCCATCTGGCAGCTCACAGACAGCAGCTAGGACTAAGGTCCATGAAGCCTAACTGGGACACATGATCCACCTCTACACTCTGATTGGGAGAGCTCCACGGGTCCTGATGGGGCTGCAGCTCCTATTTAAGCCAAAGGAGGAAATGGGAAATTGTCTGTACAAGTGGGATTCATCCTGCCATTGGCCACTGGTGTTTACATTTCTGCCTTCTGAGCCTGACCTGCTGGTATCCTGACTTGGCCTGACACTTGATAACTGATTCTTGATCCCTGCCCTCTGGTTTCTCCCGATTCTGATCTCCTGGTGTTCCAACCCAGCCTGATTCCTGATAATTGGCTTCTGGACCATCAGCCCATGCCTAATGCTAACCCTAGACGAGGATGCCCATGCCCCAGCCCTGACATCCGAACCACTTCCTTGCTTAATTCCCCTCTGGATATATAACATAGTTAACTCTTCCCTTTCTTTACCTTATGTGCACATGGTACATCTCTCATGATGTTCTCCAAAATCTTATACAAACTGAGTGGCAGAACCAGATAATACTATTTCTTGATCAAATTATATAGAAACCACATATACCCTTGATATAAGAAAAGACAGAACTGAGCTTATTAAAATGAGAAATGACAAATTCTTTAGTGTAAATTCAATTTTTTTTCTTTAAAAAAATAAATACACTAAATTATCGGACTAATTTAGAAAAAAAAGTTGGCATCTTTCCACAGTATTTTCTTGTTAACTAAATGAGAAAAGTACAAAGTATAATTTTCTGCATTTTCACGCTTATCCTTGGCATACAACCGGTTAATTCTGGCACTAGCTAGTATAGTATTAGTTGGTTCCAGATAGGCCTGGTGAATTTAAATATATATTTTATCTCTTGGACAAGTTATTTTAAAAAATAAAAGAAGATCATGAGATTTTGCATCTCTACGATAGCACTATTGTATACTAGAGCTGGCATAAAATTGAAAATTTGTGGAAGATTTTAAGATTTCAAGATTTGTTTTTTGTCACTATTTGGAACAAAACCCACACATTTTAAAATAATCTGAAAGAAAATTTAAAAAATAAGAATAAATCATTTTGAGTGAAAAAATATTTTGTTTTGATTTTGATATTTCAAAAATTGTATAGTACACATTTTTCTTAAATGGAAACAAAGCTGATCTGAAAGGAAAAATCAAAACATTTTATTCCAAAAATAACAAAATATGATGTTTTTCCATTTATTTTCTCCCAAATAATATTTCAGGGAGATTAATGTGATTTTGTGAATCACTCTGTTTTAATTCTTGCTCTCTCTGGTCACTTCAGCTGAGATGCAGAGATCATCATCTAAATCAGTTGATCTCAAACTTTTCCGGCTCAGTACCCATTTGTAAATGTTTATGGCCTGTCACAACCCAGTAAATAGTCTAGCATGGAGCATGTGGCAGACTAGGCATTTTAGCACCAGGGACAAGCAAGCATATTTCTTCCCCTACCAGAGGTGACATGCAGAGGGGACATGTGGGGCCACAAGCTCCCCCACTAACCCAGACAGTCTGGGTGGCCCACTGATGTGAGTCAGGGGGTGCAGTGGCACTCCCACCCTGAGACCTGCCCATGTCTTTGTGCCCTGGATGGCTGCTCCCCTGCGACCCTGGAGGGGTTGTGTCCTGCCTAGTTTTCACTCCACAGTGGTGGCTTCTGCAGTTCCTGTGCTGTGGGTCTGTCAGGGCTTGGCTCTTGGCTCTGGATTTGTAGTCCTGCTAAACTTTGGCCCCACCCACCCAACTGGACCAAATTTGTGAGTGGGGTTGTGACCTGGCTCATGGGGTTGCAGAGCCACTCAGTGGAATTTGGCCACCTGGACTCACAGGTGCCGACTTTCCAAAGTGCCTGGGGTTGCTCAGCCCCCAGCTGTGCCCCAAATGCTGCCCCCACTCCACCCCTTCCCCCAAGGCCCTACCCCCACACGCCCCTTCCCACCCCATTCTGCCTCCACCATGTCTCTTCCCTCCACCACTCCACCCCGCCTTTCTGTGCCCCTCCCCTCAGTGTGCCACATTATTGCTGCTCCCCCGCACTCCTCCAACCTCCTGCATGCTGCAAAACAGCAGATTGCAGTGAGCAGGAGGTACAGGGAGCGTGGGGGAGGTGCTGATTGGTGGGGCCCCACCAGCAGGCAAGAGGAGAGGGGGGTAGGAGGGGTTCTGTTAGGGAAGTTGCTAGTGAGTGCTCAGCATCCATCATTTTTCCCCATGGGTACTCCAGCCCTGGAGCACTCATGGAGTCAGTGCCTATGCCTGGACTCCCATCATCTAGGCTAGACTAAACTTGAATGGCACTGGGACCCCAAAGGTTGCAGTGCCTGGAGAAGGCGGGTGAGCCCAACCAGCCCCGAGGGATAGGAGCCACAGGAACTGCCACATGACCCATTGAAACAGTCTGCTGACCCAATTTGGGTACTGACCCACGGTTTGAGAAAACCTGGTCTAAAGGGTGGCAGAGGGTGTCTTACTTCACTTCATAGCCTCTCAGTTTGGTCCCAGTCTGCTTATGAGTGATAGTTTGTTAGGAAGGGTAATAACCTATAGCAAACAGGTTGCTCAATCCTGAATCCTGCAATCTTCATACCAGGAAGGGCAATAACCTATAGCAAACAGGTTGCTCAATCCTGAATCCTGCAATCTTCATACCAGGAAAACTCCCATTTAAATTCAAAGGGAGTTGTGCCAGGACAGGCTGAAGGATGAGACTTTGTGTGTATGTGTAATGTGGCCGTTCTCTCACTACCTCTGTCTGGCTGTAGGTCTGGGAATGGAGGAATACTAGTGCTCTGTGAAGTAGGGAAGAAGTTATGTAAGATCCAGCTGTTGATTCTTTCTTAATTATCTGTTAGGGTATTCCCTTGCATATGATTTATTTGTTGATATCAATTCCATATAGAAAAATATATGGCCAAGCAAAATTATTTTCTTTGTGCATCTCGTAGGATGTCTGCATCTCATAATCCAGTGTTATTTTTTATAAGGATCAATTCTGCTTCTTTTCTCTACATTTACAATTTCTCTGTTCGAAATTATTTAAGTCACTGGTTCACTTTTAAACTTTGCTGTTGTAATATAGTCACAAATTTGAACAGACTTTTTTCAAACATGTGCTAATCAGACAGTTACCAAATTCGATTAAAACTTTCATAAATGTGTAGTTTATAGTTCTAGACTCTGTCTAGAGAAATTCTTAATCACAATGAGTAGAAACTTTCTGTAAGGAGTTCCACTACTGAACTTCAGTAAAGGTAGTCAAACTGCTCTGTAGTGGTTCAATGTATCAGATCAGCATCTTTTATCATTCTAAGTTCCTCTTCAAATCTGTTCTGACTTATTCCAGTGCTGCTCATTTCATATTTCTGTTATTTTATTGCCTTGGCCAAGTCTTGGTCCAAGTGCATAGCAAAAAGCACGTGTAATAATTTGTGCTTTCTCTACACTCTCTGCGCTCCTATAAATTCAGAGATGATCACTGCCCTTCAGTCTCTCTCTTTGAGAGAAGTAAGCTTTATTGTGGAAGTTTTCCCTCAAATTCATACTGAAGAGACTTCATCTTTGTCAGCCAAGGATCATTTTCTTAATTTACAGCAGGCCTTAAAATCCTTAATACAATATTTTTTGCCTTCCTAAGGTACAGCTGTTTATCTCAGTCACCAAGTAACATGCCCTCTTTGCCTGGCATCACTGAGATAGGGTGATTTATAGCATCAATATTGTGATTCAGATCTCAGCAGGATCAGGAAAGTAGAATTTTCAACAATGAAGGTTGCATTCTGCTCTCATTTACCTTGATGTAAATCAAGAATAACTCATATTAAGTCAGTGGAGATGCATCAAGGTAAATCTAGTGAGAGCAATCAGAATCAAGCCCAGAGTCTTTAGCTAAAGGAATGTATGATCACACCACCTATTTTTTTCCTGCACAGTTTAATAAACTAACAACAACAAAAAAAGTCCAAATAACCTGTGGTGTTACTATGGCAATTTCAAAGGATATTGTTTTCTGAGATATTCTTTTCCATTTTTATAGAAATGTACATTTTATGTATTGTGTATATATTTGACAATGCATCCCCATTAAAAAGAGCTATAATATTATTATCATGAAAAGATAGCTTCATATATGCCATTAGTCTCCCCAAGTTTATGGCACTGCAGATTTTATATTTTTTACTTTGTAGAAGATATTTCTTAATTTATAGTCAAGAGGGGATTTTTGCCTCTCGGCAACCTTGTAAACCCATGTAACTTGAGTTAAGTAATGTTTTATTTTTAATGCATTTTTTGCATTCCGAATAAATATTGTTAGGATTAAAATCACTACAATAAACTCACTGATGTTAAATCCCCAGTTATAGAACTTTAAAAATATATATATACTGTTAGTACAGAACCAAGAATGGAATTATAATACAGAGCTGGCCTCAGACAAATGGAATGTTGTTCATTCTTATTCAAGCCAATAGGAACTTGGTGTGCTCAGCTCACCTGAAAATCATGTTACTTAGAGGTCCGAATATGAATGTAGATGCCTTGCCTTAAGCAGTCATTTATGAAAATTTGGCCGTGGATCCTTCTTTGCTATTCTTTTTAGCTACTGTATTTCTGCACACAGCTAATAACACCTTGAAGATGGAATAAATCAAGTCTAAAATGTCTTTTGGGCCAAAGAGACATTTTAAATTTCAGTCCATTCATTGTTGTTCAAGCTAGCGATATTATGGCCGACATTAGATTTTCCTAGAGCCATATTTGTACAGCAGAGCTTGCCCAATAAACATCTCCAGTGAACTAAAACTTTTAAAATGGGCAATATATTTAATAAATTTACCCACAACATAGTAAGATGGAAACACTTATCTACTTCTAAATATGAACAAAGGATTTACTATTCAAATACTGGAAAAATTGTTGTAACAATGAGATTTAAAATTCAATTACTAGAGCTAGGTAGGTCAGTCTGATGGTTCAAGATTTTTCCTGGTGTATTCTGTTGACATCAGTGGAGTTACACCAGGAATGAGTTCAGGTTAATCAAGTTTTGTTTAATCCTACATCAGTTCCCAGTGTATGTCATCATGACAAAGAAAGGCTCTGGAACCTGAACTTTGTTGGAGGTTGATGATGATGCATGAGGAGGAATAGAATAAGCTGGTATCTTAATAACTGTCTTTCGACCATAGTGAAATATGTTAGTTTTTCATCAGTGAACTAAGCAGATATAGTGCAGAGTGTTAGTAAGAAGCAGACGTGTAACAGGACACTGCCATTTTGAGTCACTCTCCAGACCATAACCACAATATAAAGTGTGTAATCCACTCTGACACTCCATCCTAGCTCACTCCATTATGCCTAGGTATAACGCAGAACAGATGCAGAACCATCAGTGCATGCTTTTATTCTCTATAATACCTAGACACAAAAGCATTACAGTCTCTTACATAAATCCACAGTTCAGATTCAGTAAAACCCCCTGAAGCCAGTGACTGTTGTACCATATCAGTAGTTTGTGATAAATTCTTTTTGTACCTCACCCATCAAAAAAAATTGGAAGGCTTAATTTTCCGGATAAGTTTCTTTTTACAAGTAATACATTAATAAAACAACTCTATGAAAATGAATCTATATAAAAGCTTTCTTGTGCCGAGCCCTAAATCATCATTCTGCTTAATGCACTGTTGGAGCAATCTACTGCAGCTCTTTATTGTTAGTCAAGGTTGCTATGTTTAGGCTGCATGATTTACCTGTATATTCTCATTTGCAAGCTCTGACTAGCTGTCAGATCAAAGCTGTTTTGTTAGAAACCAATTATGTCAATCCATGTAACAGTCAATCCCTGTGTTTTCTTTTTTGTGTGTATTTTTGTTGTTTGTTTGTTTTTTTTAAGTGCTTTACTGCTAAATGGTGATTCATTAACCACCTATTGTCCATGGAATTGCTTGAAAACTAAGCAGGTAATGTGCTTGGTTAATATTTCATGCTTCATTAAAACTGAAAAATATTAGTAAAAGAATGTTTTTCAGTACTCATTTAAAATAACCATGAAGCTCAATATTTTTGTGTGTGTTTCATATATTGGTGTTGAATTTATAAGCAGAAAATATTAAATGCAATACTACATAAGCTGTCTAATAAATGTGATGGATTTTCTAATTAACTCTTGATCAGCAGTGGTTTTTAAAGATGTTACCTACTGAACCTGATGGCAGTTTATGACCTTCATGTTGAATATTCAGCTAATTACTCCTTGGACAATAATTAAGTTTCTTGAGACACAGTCACTTATTTTGTCTTATAAATTATTATGCTATTGAGCTGCTCAATCCGTTTGGCTAGAAAACTGCAGTTCTCAGAAGATTATTTAAATTCTTCTACAATATGAACAGATCATTCAAATTTATCTGAGTAGATTACAGGGATGCTCATTTTGTAGGTTTTCCATTGATCGACATACTGACCTTGAGAGACAGTTCAACATTAATGCAGATGATGGAAAAATAACTTTGGCAACACCACTCGACAGAGAAACAAACACGTGGCACAACATAACTATTGTAGCTACGGAAACTAGTAAGTGCTTATGCATTTGTCCATGCTTTACTTTTGGTTCTGTTTGTCTTGTAATATTGTCTGTTGTAGTTTCAAATGTTTGAATAACTATTAGAGATTGTATAGATTGTGAAAGATATTCTACAGTATATGTGTTTTAGATTTTAAAATAACAAGGTTGTGAAAGCTAAGCTAATTTTATATGACATTCTCCTATCATGTCTATTTTCAAAAATGTGTTTTATAAGTGAGGAAAGTAACATATAGTTGTAAAAGAAAATATGGATATGTTTGTGCAGGAAAAAGTGTAAAAGTAAGAGAGAGGGAATACCTGGTGAGACTCTAATAGAAGGAGCGTGAAATTCTCACACCATTAAAGTCAATTGTGGGCCAAACCCTGAGGTCTTTACTCTGAGTATTTGCTTTGTTTCAGTCCCATAAATGAGTAAGCATGTGTGTAACTTTGCACATGATCAAAGTTACGTACGTGTTTAACTATCCACAGGATTCAGGGTCTTAAGCCAGTTTTCTAAAATCTAAGTCCCTTTGAGACTGAATGAGATCTAGGTTTTGAATTAGGCTTAGGGGCCTAAATCAATTAGGCATTACAGCACTGAGCATAGTAATGTCTAAATGCCATTAAAAATATGGGCCTTAGACCATAACCAGGCAAAATTCTCAGTTATGTAATCCCTAAACTCCCAAAATTGGACTAAATATAATTATTATTATTTCAGAAAAGAAAATTGACATAAAGAACCTGCTGCAGTAAAGAAATCTTAGGAAAGTTGGTCTTTTATTGTTTAATTGTGTTGCTGAATGGTTTTCCCATCGTTTACAGCTTCAGCTTAGATACATATGTGTTCTTGCTAATATATTTATTCTGTCATCAACGTGTATACACAATTTCTATTAGTAGATGCGTTCTTCCCACCCTGTCCTAAGAATATTGTCTTCTATTGAAGAAACTATACTGATTTTCTAATGAGACGATAACCATAACCACACTAACCATGTTAATGATCTGTACTAATTTTCAACTCTTCTCCTCCCACCCTTACCCAAACATCTGATTTAAATATTTGGTGCTGTAATAACTGCTACTTTTAAGTATGATGCTCATAACACCGTCATCTTCCAACATGAGAATGAATGATAGAATAAAAGATTTTTACTTGGATGTTACAATATATTTTGTAGTCAGTTTTTTCCATAGTATTTATCTTTGAAAGTACAAACCATGAGTGGTAACCGGAGTGTGTGAATAAACAAGAAAGATAGAACTGAATACAAAATAAAATCTCAAGTTGGCCCCACGCAATTTAACATTTTTATCAATGACCTGAAAGAAAACAAAATATTATCACTGACATGATTTGCAGATGACACAACAATTTGGAGGAGTGGTAAATAATGAACAGGAAAGGTCACTGATACAGAGCAATTTTAATATGTCTGAAGGTAAATGCCTGGGAACAAAGAACATAGGCCATATTTATACAATGGGTGACAATCCTGGGAAGCAGTGACTGAAAAAAATTTAGGGGTTGTGGTAAATAATCTGCTGTATGTGGGCTCCCATTGCAAGACTGTGACCAAAAGGGCTAATACAATCCTTTACAGCATAACGAGTGGAATTTCCAGTAGGAGTAGAAAAGTTATTTTCTCTCTGTATTTGGCAGTGGTACAACCACAGCTGGAATACTGTATCCAGTTCTGAGTGCACAATTCAAGAACGATGTTGATACATTGGAGAGGGGTCAGAGAAGAGAAGCAAGAATGATTAAAGGATTAGAAAACATGGCTTATCCTTACAGATTCAAGAAGCTCAATCTATTTAGCTTATCAAAGAAAAGGTTAATGGGATATGCAGTCTTATATGGGAAACAAATATTTAATAACAGGTTCTCCAATCTAGCAGAGGAAGGTATAACACGACCCAATAGCTGGAAGTTGAAAGTAGACAAATTCAGACCAGAAATAAGGTGCAAATTTCTAACAGTAAAGGTAATTAATCACTGGAACAAATTATCAAGAGTCGTGATGGATTCTCCATCACTGACCATTTTAAAATCAAGATTGGATGTTTTTTAAAAGATATGATGCTCTAGGAATTATTTTGGGAAAGTTCTATGGCCTGTGATGTATGGGTGGTCAGTCTAGATGCTTACAATGATTCCTTCTACCTTGGAATCTATGAGTTACATGCACAGTAAACTGTATTAATATGACCTACCATTGTGATTTGTGTGCAGTACTATAAATAAAACTTACCCTGTTAATTACTGCTAAATCTTGTGGGCTAACACCAGTTTGATAGCATGGCCTGAGTGCTTTCTATTGGATAAGCCCTAAACTATGGAAACAACCATTTACAGGGAAAAAAGTATGAGTCTATTGTATGGAGCATCTTTTGCCCAGGTTAATATCAGCCAGTGAGCAATACTACCATCTCTAGTGGAGAAAGCTGCAAAGTGTAATGGTTAGATTTGTTGTGGCTGTAGAAACACTGATTCTAAGGAAATTCTCCATACCAGTTTTCCTCAAGGCATCCTTACTTCTATCACATAATACTGCATTATGAGATTCACCACAAGTATTAAAACTTATGTCATTATATCTTCATTCAGAACTTTACTGGCATTAAATACTGAGTCCAGCCATAACAGAAATGCATCAACATTGACTAGCTAAATGAAGCAAAATGGTTGTTTCTCATTACTCACTGAGCCTCATCCAGCATAGCACATCCATAGATTTCTGAGCTAAAGAAAGGTATGATAGTGGAAGGACAGCAGTCTGACTGGTTCAGGAGAAAGGCTGATCTGCTGAATAAGGCCAAAAATAAAATGTAAGAAACCCTCCCATGAAAGAACATGGGCGAGGTATTTCCAGCAAGGAGAAGGAGGTGTTAGTGCCGTTATATACGGCGCTGGTGAGACCCCACCTGGAATATTGTGTGCAGTTCTGGTGTCCCATGTTTAAGAAGGATGAATTCAAACTGGAACAGGTGTCAGAGACGGGCTACTAGGATGACCGAGGAATGGAAAATCTGCCTTATGAAAGGAGACTCAAAGAGCTTGGCTTGTTTAGCCTGGCCAAAAGAAGGCTCCGGGGATATGCTTGCTCTATATAAATATATCAGGGGGATTAACGTTAGGGAGGGAGAGGAATTATTTAAGTTTAGTACTAATGTAGGCACGAGGACGAATGGTACAAACTGATATTAGGAAGTTTAGACTTGAAATTAGACGAAGGTTTTCTAACCATAGGGAGTGAAGTTTCTGGAACAGCCTTCCGAGGGAAGTAGTGGGGCAAAAACTTATCTGGCTTTAAGACTAAGCTTGATAAGTAATGGAGGGATGTTTATGATGGGATAGTTTAATTTGGGCAATTGATTTTGGATTATCGCAGATCAGTCTGCTCAATGGTCTGTGAGGGGTGGATGGATGGGAACTGAGTTACTGCAGAGAATTCTTTCTTGGTGCTGGCTGGTGAGTCTTGCCCACATGCTCAGTTTTAGCTGATCGCCAATATGGGTCAGGAAGGAATTTTCCTCCAGGGCGGATTGGCAGGGGCCCTGGAGGTTTTTCGCCTTCCTCTGCAGCGTGGGGCATGGGTCGCTTGCTGGTGATTTCCTGCAGCTTGAGGTCTTCAAATCTCAATTTGAGGATTTCAAAATCAGTCATGGGTTCGGGGTTGTTATAAATGTGTATGGGTAGGGTTTTGTGGCCTGCCTTGTGCAGGAGGTCAGACTAGATGATCATATTGGTCCCTTCTGACCTATGAGTCTAACACATCTCATGCAAAAGAGCTATCTGCTTTCCTGCATTAGTCTGTTTCACTTCAGGTGTAGTTGCACAATATGCAGAAAAGGTATAGCAGGGCTAGCGCTACTGTAAGCCTTCTCCATGGTCCTTTTTTGTGAATATGTGGTTTTCTTGCAACTTCCAAAGTGAATATTTGGCATTGGGTGTGGAAAATCCCCCGTCATCAACAGTGTGGAATTAACGTGTTTTCTGGGTATAGATATGTACAATACATTTGCCCTGTCACCAGAAAAAGTGGAGGAAGCACTGAGACCAGGAGGCGGTAATCCCCCAGAATAGGTAGAAGCCAGGGGACAGTAATCCTGTGGCATAGGGAGAGGTTTATTAGGAAACCCTCAGAGTTGCTATGGGCTGCCAGCCAGAGAGGCTGCTTGCTTTGGAATCTGATGTGTAAGGCATCCAAGTTCTATAGAGATTAGAGCAGATTGGAAATTTTCTACAAAAACAAAATTGTGTCAGAAAATGGAAAGATATTTCACAAACTTTTCCATGATTTTGTTTTGGGTCCCCTCACCCCATACTTTGACCTGTACTGGCGTAAATATATTAGAATCTGGAAGCATTAATGTCATTGCTGTTTGGTGAGGAGACTGATTTAAAAAGAGGAGTTTTTGTATAAAAGATTGTAATGCCTTTAACAGATTAAACTGAATGTATTATCCAAATGTGCCTTCTCTCTTACCTTGGGTGACATGTTTTGTCATGTGGTGTCTGCCATAATGCAGAAGAATTTAATTTTTCATTTTCTCTCTAAAAGCTAAAGGGCGGGGGAACATTTGTCAAGAAACTGCTTTAACTGACTGGCTTCTGATTTGCTTCTACCTGTGTGTATCAGGAGAAGCTCTACCAAGTCAACTGAATTACACTGACATCAGAACCAAGTCCCCGTCCTCCCCAGCTTTTAAAAAATATATAATTATACATAAGTATTTTTAATAATAAGCCTTGTCATTAGGCCTCATCTGAGCCACAGCATCCATTACTATTGTGAAACTGCTGCCTACAGGGTGGCTATGAAAAAAAATAATTCATAGCTTGCACCTAGCATTAGAGTTCCTGCTGATGACTTTCTTTTACATTCCCAGTGTAATTGTATGGCATTTACAATGAAACAAAGGCTGAATTTCACAGAATACCATAGAAACTTACTTTTTTTTTAATTTGAGGAAATATTTTTAAAAGCTTCTAAGACAGAAATAAGTGTGTTTGATGAGTCTTCATGGGGAGAGAACATATTGTATTTTGTTGTTACTTTAAGTTTGGTCTTTGTTATGAGACAGTATATTCCTTGAAAATCTAATAGAGACAGTGTACTGTCTCTCAGGCACTAACTATGAAGGGAAATTCAAAAAGCATTGTCAATATAATTGTCTGTGATAATATCAAGGAATTAATGGTCTTGTACATAAAAATAAAGAGTTAATATATATGTAGAATATTCAATGTGGGGTTCGGATGGATATTGAAGAGCTCATTCTGTCCTAGTCTATTACTCGTCTAGTCCTTGGCCACTACTTCCCAGGCTTTGTTCAGGCCCCACTTTTACTCTTATTGTGGGCTGGGGTAGAGATAAGTTGACTTGTTTGGGTTCCAAAGTTCTCTTAACCAGTAGCCAACTATAGGACATTTTTTTGTCCTTGACTATTAAAGAGTGACTACTAAGTGTCTCCTCCTTTTGTGACATCCTCACGTGATAGCTTCCTCCACTGGCTGTCATGTTTTAAGTAAAAACTGATCTCTGATTCTTTTCAGTTGTGATGTAAATAAATTTTGGCAATCTTCTGGAATGATGAAGACAAAGGAAGTATTTTGCTCTATCACCCGGACATGAAATCTTGAATAGTGGTACTCTTTTTAGGTGGTAGATATGAGCTGCGTTCTCTCAGAAGCAGAGTTCAATATTTCTTGCTGTAAACTTTCTATTTAACTTGTGGTTAACGCAATTCCTTAGCTTCACACAGCCTTTGGCTGCCTTTCTGGTAGAATATCAGTGTTTGGGAATAGGCGTGGGGAACTGAAACATTGTATATTTTCTGAGTTTCAAACAATGTCAAGATGTAGTTGCAGAGCTATATATAGGATGGATTAATACCTTTCACAGTTGGTAAAATTAGCTGATCAAGAATATAATGTCCTTAGTTGGTGGAAACTGTTAATATATGCCTTCGAGAAGGCAAAGGTCCAGTTTCATTCAACTGAGAAGTAGTTAGGCCCATGCTCAAGTTGTGTCTTGATCCTGACCATCTCACCAACTACCAGTATGTCTTCTAACCTTCTTTATTTAAAAACTAAACAACAACAACAAAACTCATTGAGCAGATATTGTGAAAGCACATGAAGGCCTTGACTTCCTTTACACCTTTCATTCTGGCTTTAAGCCTAGGTATGGATATTGTGCTGGTCACATTGATAGATTACCTTTTTCTAGCAATAGAAAGGAATCTGGATGGATTTTTTTTTAGATCAAAGAGGCAGATATGACACGTTATAAATGGTTAACAGAATTATCACCCTTGTTTGTCTTAAATCTGTGTGATATATGGACAGGTGATGATTTGCAAGCTCATTCCTAAATTTCAATAACTAAATAGCATACAGTCTTTGCAAAAAAGCGAATGACCCATGGTGGTGATTCTCAGACAAGTCTTCAGCCTGGATTTATTGTCACAATGCTGAAGACACTGTATGCTTCAGTGTTTATACAGAGAGACATCAGTGGAAAATATGGGGCTGAAAGTAATCTTAAACACTGCACAACAGCTTCAGCCATATCAGGTGAAATTTTCAAACCAGTGCAGGAGATATTGCCATGTATCATTAATGAAAAGATGTGTGGATATGTTTCTTGCACTGCTTTGAGAAGCTCAGGCATTAGTCTTAAAACATAAATCAAGTCACCCCTTATTTATTCTACTAAATATTTTCTTACCATTGAAAATATTTGTTTTTAAACAAAAGTTTTCTCCATTACAATTAAACATATTTTCTATCCTGTCATGTAGTGACCTTGTTATGCTGATATATTACGTCACATTAATTTTTAAGATAACAGAATAAAACAAAGGATTTTGGCCTTTGACCTGCAAAATCATACTGAAATAGAAGCTTGGAGTATGAGGCAGAAACTCACTTACTAAAGTATAGCAAGAGAGATACCAAAAATGACTAGCGACATGAATTGATTTTTGTTTCCTTCCCTCCCTCCCCTGCCAAGTTTGCTCCAGAGAGAGAATCTTTTGTGAGTCAAGAAGAATATAAAGTAAGAACATGAAGTTGATTAAAATCTAAAGGGAACAGTCTTGTTGGCCAAGTGACCTTTTCCTATCAGGAGCATGCCTTTTTGTTCTTTGAATATAAAAGGTGAACTTTGTTTCCTGTCGCTGACTCTGGACTTTAGATACTGGAGTAATGGAATTTCACATTGTTTTGTTGTATCACAAGGTAATATGTGGCTGAGATCTAAAGAACTTCATAATGTATGTTGAGAATGGAGACTTTATTGTGATTAGAAGCTTGGGAGGATTCACCAGGTGGCTGGGGACTTGACATAGTTTTATTTTCCTGTGTTGCAGTCTGAAGAGGAGAAAGGGTTGGGGAAATATATAGGCATAAAAACACTTGCTTGAGATACTGAGCAGAACTTCCTTGTGATAAGAATGAAACTGACATTCTCAGTAACTTCTCCTGGTGCACGCTTAACTTCCCCCTTCTTTCTGTGCAGTGTTCCTTCCATCCTTAATTTACCTGGTACCTTCTTCAAAATGCAGCTTTCTGACTGCTCGGTTATACCCATTATAAGGGAAAAGTCCTCCAGTCATTTGTAATTCCCAGTCATCTGCTCACATCCTTCCTAGCACCTACATCTCACTATCCTTCTCAATCCATTCTTCCTACCCATCCTCAGTTTCCATGCTTCTCAGAGTTGTGCCCTAATTGGTCCAGGTTTGAACTCTGTCCTAAGTTCAGTCCAGGTTTGAACTGTACCTGTCATTTGAATTGCCCTTTGAACAAAACATGCTCTTAGGATATAAATATTACTCTACTGTACAAAAACACACACTAATGTCAAAAGTATGGCTTCATTCTCCCACAGCCCTATAACTGGTCACATGGTAGCATAATGAATAGTAGCACATGGTTTTACATTGTGATTGGAAACTCAGTATCCTGTGAAAAGGAACATGATATGGTATAATGGTACTAGAAATTAACAATTTACAACATGCCTATGAAAATAGAAAAAATACATTAAACAATGATTGAAATAGGCTGTGAATAGATGGAAATTGTGATAACTTCTACTACTGAGTGGCTAATCTGCTGGTCCATCCTGTCCCTAGTCTCACTGATGACATGTAAATAAGTAAGGAAGGCAATACACAATTAAGATGACACAGTAATTACTGTATCTGCAGCTCTAACATCAAAAGAAAGTAAAATGTGCACTATTTATTATTTATTATACCATTCTCACTAATATTATCCAAATATTGTAAACTGAGTAGAATTTCATGACTCAAGCAATCAGATTGCTTTATGTATAGGGCATTACATTTTTAGTTTTCACTATTATATGTAGGACACTTCTATATTCCCTCTGCCTTCATACTCCTCTTCTCTGATTTTCCACCTCCATCTGATAATAGCAATAACACCCTTTGCTGCGGTTATTTCCTCATCTGTTTTTCATGTCATCAGTTCCTCCCAGTCTGTCATTAGTGCTAAGGAAATGCCCTGTATTTCAATCATTACTGATTAACTGATATAACAAGACTAATAATAAATAGAGGTTTAATGTTGCTGGGAGCTAAGTGTTATAACTTAGGCACAGAAGGGGTACATTAATCACATAGTGTGACTGCAGAACGTTTCACTAATCCGAGGCTGAACATGCTGATACTTGCATGCTCATATCTCATAGACCATAAGTGAGGTCCACTTGAATTATGGGGCTCTGGTGAATCTTAAAAGAAATGCCTGGTTTATTATAAGACACAGGCTCCTTACTAACTATGCCTGTCTGGAATTGGCCTTGCAAAAGGTACTACCATGTGTTTCAGAAATATGTTCACAACAATATAAAATTATGTCATAAATTACAACATTACAAACTTCTAAAAAATTCCATTTTCTAAGCTGTATCTTTGTAAAGACTCAGATCAGCAAGAGCCAAGAAAACGTGGTAAGCTTTAAAGGTGATTAAGTGATGATCCCTTTAAAATACACAAGCTTTCTCTCACCTGACATTAGAACTACTGTGCTCATTAAAAATTGCCACTCAAGATTAACATATATCCTCTTTGTGTGTGTGTGTGTGAGTAGCTGTCTCGCTTCTTTATTTATTCTTTTTTTAATTTATTTGGATTCCGCAAACTCCATATTTCAAGTGGATCTTAGTTATGGTTTGTGACATATGAGCTTATGGGAATGAAGATGCTGAAACTTAAATAAGTGGAATGTTCTGCTTGCATTCTATGGGCTCAGTGTTGAGCCAGCCTACACCTCCACACTGGGGAGTAAAGAGGCAAAAGATATCTCCTTCCTTTCCCTGTGTCAGCCACCTACGTTATGGGTTACAACATGGAGCCGCTTCTCCTGGGCTGCTACTCCTCCTCTTGCATATTTGGGTGAGGGCGGTGCCAGTAGTGGGATGGATAAGAGTCTTGGCTCCTCCCTACCACACAGCAGATCCATCAACACAGCTGTAGAGGGGAAAGTAAGTTGAGCTAGGAAAGGGGCAGGTTTGGCTTACATCTGCCTTGGAGCAAAGTTCACAATGGTTGGTCTGTGCTGATCGTGCCACAGTGCAGCAATATGCTGCCCCTCAGTGTGGATTGGAATGTACCAGTCCAGCCCTGGGTTTAAAAATACGCACTTTTCTTATATGCACACTATATATAGGAGCAGAGAGAGAGATTTATCAGGAGTTAATTATTCTGTGGTATATTTGTTCTTGTAATAGTTTGTGTTGCATGATGTATCCCAAATTCAGTCTCTGTTACTCTGAATCATATTTTACACCTTTAATAAGTTTTACAGCATGTAACTTTCAGCAGTTGAGAAATGCAGATATAACCAGTGCCTCACATGTAATTTTCACCCTGTTCTTTGTGCTACTGACATACTGGGATCAGCCAGGAACTGGGCCTCATTGTGCTCTGTGCTGTTCAGACACAGAGCGACAGGACAATCCCTGACCAGAGAATTTACAGTCTGTTAGGATGAAACATGAGTGTAATAAATGATGCAGAGGAGGAGGAGAAAAATAGTAATCAAATCCTTGTGTGGGACCACTTTACACAGCAAGATCATTTAAATTCAGATATTATTTATTTTAGAACACATACATAAGATTAATTCCTGAAGTCCCTACTATCCGACTACCTGGCTGTGACCACCTTAAAGAGTACCTCTATATTTGGTTTCCATCCATGCTTTTTACTTGCTTTTATCTATCCATACGAAGGCAGCAGAACACAAGGGGTGCTGTTTCTCTTTCCTCTTCGACTGGGAGACTACTGAGCTCTCTCTGTAAAGATATATTTTTATCTTGGTTCCTCCTCTTGCAGGTTTCCTCTTTTACTTCAACCTCACTTCTACCAGTGACAAATTCCATCATGGCTTGAGCTTCGCCTGCTATTTTCTCTCTTCCATAGATGAAAGGAGTTGCTTTTTCTAATATGGTGCAGCTATGCTAAAAAAAGCACAGGAAAACCTCCCTCTCTTGCTCTAACATGGGTGCAACAATACCTTTAGGGTATGTGTCTACACTGAATTGGAGGTTTCATTGCAGAACAGGTTGGCATACCCAGGCTAGAGTTAATCTAACTAGCTCAGCTAAAAATAGCAGCCTGAGCTTCAATATGGGCTACACAAGCCTGCCTGGAATTCTACCTGAGCTGTAGTCCCACCTACGGCTTCAGGGGAAACATACTCTTAGGCCAGGTCTACACTGCGACTTTAAATCGGTTTAATGGCCGATATACCGATTTAACGCTGTATCCGTTCACACGACGTCGTCATTAATATCGAGTTAAACGGCTCCTTAAATCGATTTCGGAACTCCTCCCAAACGAGAGGAGTAGCGCTAAATTCGATAGTGATAACTCGGATTAGGGTTCGTGTGGACGGAAATCGACGTTATTGGCCTCCGGGCGGCATCCCAGAGTGCAGCACTGACCGCTCTGGACAGCAATCTGAACTCGGATGCAGCGGGCAGGTAAACAGGAAAAGCCCCGCGAACTTTTGAATTACATTTCCTGCTTGCCCAGCGTGGAGCTCTGATCAGCACGGCTGGCGATGCAGTTTGAAATCGAAAAAGAGCTCCAGCATAGACCGTACGGGAGATACTAGGTCTGATCGCTGTATGGGGAGACAAATCTGTTGTATGCAGCTCCGTTACAGAACACGAAATGCCAAAGCGTTTGAATAAAAAACTCCAGGATACACAGCGCTGTGTGACAAGCGTAACGGGAAGCCAGAGACTCAAATGGACGCTCATGAAGGGAGGGAGGGGGTACTGAGGACTCCAGCTATCCCACAGTCCACAGCAGTCTCTGAAAATTATTTGCATTCTTGGCTGAGCTCCCAATGTCTGTAGGTTCAAACACAGTGTCTGGCGTGGTTCAGGGAACAGCTCCTCAGTTTATTTCCCCCCACCACCACGTGAAAAAAAAAAGGGAAAGATTGCTGTGCTATGGCGTTTGCTCAATGCACTCCGCGAAAAAGGCGCCAAAGGGTTGTCTGCTGCCTTCACAAAGGGAGGGGTGAGGCTGTACCCAGCACCACCCGGGGCAATGTTTTCTGCCCCATCAGGCACTGTGCTCTCAACACGGAAGTGGGAACTATGGGATAGCTGAGGAACAGCTACCCACAGTGCACCGCTCCTGAAATCGATGGTAGCTTTGGACCATGGACGCAAACAATCGATTTCGGGATCCCACTGTGGACGCGCTAAACCGATTTTATTAGATCTGTTTTGTAATATCGGTTTAAGCTAATTCGAAATAATCGTGCAGTGTAGACGTACCCTTATTGCTGACCTAGTGCTCCTACTCAGTACTGGATTTACCATGGCACTGGGCCCAAGCTCAGAAGGAGGCTCATAACACTTGCTTCCTCCCCTCTCGCAGAGTTGCACAAGTGGAGCCTCCGAGCAGCAGGATCCAGCATGGGAGCTCAGAATCCAGGGGACTCTGGGAGCTCTTTGGCCAGCTCCCTGCCTAGAGAGCCTGCCCTGGATCAAGGAAGGAAAGGGAAGGAGAGGGAGTGGGGAAGCCGAGACCCCATGTGCTTCAGCTTGCTGTGAATGGAGAGCTTTCTCCTACAAGGGGGTGGCAGTGTGAAAGGGGAACAAGTATGCCCAAAGAGTTTCAGAAGACTTCTCCAGACTGGATTAGGGATGCTGGTGTGACCTTGCCTGGCAGCCCCCAAAGAAGGAACTGGGCATAATGAATGGACAGTGCACCTCTCTATCTGAAGTCTAGCAAGGGAGGTATGTGGGCCTCACTAGGAGAAGTTAAAATGAAAAGTGAGGGGGGGAGGCTCTACTAGAGGACCTGGGCAGCTTTTCATACAGTACCAGGCATGTAGGAGGATTTCCACTTCTGAGCCTTGGAAGGAGAAATTGACTTTTCCTTTCCAGATTTATCCAATATTCAGAAAGGGAATCTAGCACTCGCTTTCCAGATTTGAACACACTCAAAATTCAGGAGTGTTCAAGCTCAATTTGGGCAGCTGTTATTTCATTTCTCCCAAATCAAATATACTGATCCACTGTAATTTGCTGTAGAAAAAATAGGATAAAATTGAGCAACAAATGCTGGGGTCTTCCTAGTGCTAGCTAGGACTGGAATTGCTATTTTCAACAGCCATTACCATTTTTTTTTTTGTTTAGTTTTGTTTGTTTAAACGGAAGACAGTAATATTGCATTGGCAAATTCCCCATAGAAACAAAGTGTGGAACAAAAGAATAATAAAGGCACCTCAACTTTTCTTCATTTATGTAGGAAAGTCTTATAATATGGATCCAGATATCCTCCAATCACACAAGCTGAAAATTGTTCCACTTGTCTGCAGTTCTGTAACCATGCAGGAACCAGTCCGGCCTGTGTTCTGTGCACATCCAAAATTCTTACTGAATTCAGAAGTGCCTTGCTTTTGTAACCATACTACCTGATATTTTCAGCCGTTGTAAACGAAGCAGGTTTACATTTAGTGATTGGGTGGAAAGCGTCTCAGAATAAGTTGGGTGCAGTAGGAGGTGTTGCTTATTCACTAGGTAATGTGAGACCTTCCTGTTACAATAGTAAACCAGTGCAGCATTGAATGCACTTTGCTCCTAGAGTCTTGAATGGGGTCCTTTGCTTCTATATGCAGCCCATTAAAGACAATGAAAAGACTCCCACTCACTTCAAGAGGCTTTGGACAAAACTTATTATACATAGGGTAACTCCACTGTCTTCACAGGGTCCTGGTCCCACAGAAGAGGGGGCATGTGAGTTTGTTGTAGAGCTGCTGCTCAGGTATGGGAACCTCCTGGCACCCCAGCCTCCAAAATCATTCAGGCTGCACTTTCTGCACGATTATGTGCTAGCTGAGGGGTGTGTGGAATTTGGTGGCCTCTGCTGCAGGAGATGGGCATCTCAGGTACTTAAAGCCATGGCCTAGAGGAGGGAAGTGGCTAACTGCAGAGTCTGCAGCTGCCCAAGGCCAGCACTGAGGCTGCCATTGCACGATTCAAGCATGCTCAGCCTTGGAATTACCACCCTTCCCTTGACTAGTACCTGCAGCTGGCCTCTGGCAATTGGCCCCATGTATAGCCAGAGAAGCTGCAGGAGACTCTGTGACTACTGGGGGCAGAGCCGGCTCCAGGCCCCGGTGCGCCAAGCGCGTTCTTGGGGCAGCAAGCGGCTCCAGTGGACCTCCCGCAGGCGTCCCAGTGGAGGGTCTGCTGGTCCTGTGGTCCACCGGAGTTGCGGGACCAGCGGACCCTCCGCAGGGACACCTGCGGGAGGTCCACCTGAGCTGCAGGACCGACGAGCGGTAGAGCGCCCCCCACGGCATGCCGCCATCCTTGGGGCGGCAAAATGGCTGGAGCTGGCCCTGACTGGGGGCCATTAAGCTAGAGCAGATAAAGAAACTGGAGTTAACCTCAAGGAACAGAGGTCACCAGTAGGAAAGGAATGTCAAGGGGAGCAGGGAAAGAGGAAGAAGGTCAGGCTTGCAGTAGGAGAATGGCCCCAGCTGGTTGGGGAGCATGTCCAAAGTAGAAAGGAAACAAATATGGGGAGAGCAGCAAAGAATCCTGTAGCACCTTATAGACTAACAAACGTTTTGGAGCATGAGCTTTCGTGGGTGAATACCCACTTCGTCAGATGCAAGGAGTGGAAATTTCCAGGGGCAGGTAAAAAAAAAAAAATTCCCTCTCACCCCTATCGGTGGTAGTGTCCTTCCTCAACCTCGGGTCCTTCTACCAGAGGCCTGAGTTTGAGTTTCTGCGCATGTATCGTGCTGTTCCAGCACTGCACTCTTCTGGACAGAGAGCTCGATGTTGTTCCTGATCTGTTGAGCACTCACCCAGCTTAGGAGTCACAGCCCCGAGGCTCCTACCACCACTGGACCAACTTTGGCCTTCACTTCCACACCTCTCTAGTTCCTCTTTCAGCCCTGTACTCCTCCAGCTTCTCTCATTCCTCTTCCTGATGTTGCTGTCACTTGCCTGCTATATCTACACCACCTGCTTCTGCTCCTTGCTCTATACCACATATGTCTGGTGGATTGGCCAGTACCTCCTTGCGTCTGGATCTTGGAAGTCCCACAGGATTGCCCTGCTATTCTCCAGCAACCTTCCGGGATCTCCCATCTGTCTTGGGAGGGTCTAGCCCATACGCGTGCAGATGTTCGCTGTGACACAATGCCAGCCACTTGGTGTGCCGTTCAAGTGTATGCTGTTCCTCCTGCATTTACATCTGTCCACTATGTGTGTCTGGTCTCCTGAGGCTTCTGCACAGTCTGCACCTTGGGTCCTCTCTAGTGTGGTAGACGCCTGCTGTCAATGGAGCTGTGCTCAGTGCCTGTTCCTGTGACATGCTATGCATCCAGTGCCTCAGTGATGTCTTTTAAGTCCAGCTCTTCCAGCCACTGGTAGGATTTCCAATTCAGCCACCTCGCTATCTCGTCGATGGTACATCCATGAAGGGTCCGTCTTGCCAGGGCACTTCTTCTGCTGTCTTCTCCATGTCTGCTGCTGCCTCAAGCATTCTCTCAGCAGCCTCATCTTGGCCATCTTACTGATGTACTCCGGATGTTCCGGGTTTCATCCAGGTAGTGGCCTGACGCTCACCAAGCCCCGCCCGCTTCTTCCGCTGGTACAGTCTCTGGTGTTGGACTTGGGGGAACTCCGTGCAATTGTGAAGCTTCGGGTTTTCACATCGGCAAGCCTCCATGTCCCTCCTTGCCATCACGAACCGGCAGGGTATCTGATGACCGCAGGCGTAAATCGTTGCATGCCATGGATAATTGTTCTTCCCACTGAGCTGGCTCTCAAGGACCTGCCTTATCCTTGGTGAACTTGGAGTTGCTGTCTCCTGCGTCTCATCGTGGTTCCAGTGACTGCGGATCAAGGTACTTGTAGCTGGTCTGTAGTCTGTCTATGTGGCCCGCTGGTAGTTCCACCCCATCATCTTGACTACCTTCTCTCTTCCACTACATCTCGGCACCTTCTCCAGTCCGATATGACATACCGATATCCTCACGGTAGATCCGCGTTCAGGTGGATTAGCGAGTCGATGTCTCGTCATTTAGCATACACTTGATGTCAATCCATGTAGAGGAGGTGGCTGAATGGTAAGTTCCACCCTGAACCTTACCTGTGAGTCCACTCCTTGTGATTATCTGGCTGAGGGGTTTAAGCCTATGCAGACAGCAGCCGGGGAAGATGCATCCACGCTTGGTAAAATGCGCACTGGATGGCCAACTTGTGCAAGAGCCTGAGTGACTCTAGTGTTGTCTTCCATAGTCCCATTGAGTTCTTGAGGAAGGTCCTTAGTGGTCCTGTGACCTTGTATAGCGCCAGACATTCACCAGATCCACGTTGCGGCATTGAAGTCATAGCTTTCCTATAGTCATCCAGGCTGGGTGAAAATCAGATTGTCGGTTCTAGCCCTTGAGTCTTGGGCGACTGCCTATCTATGAGCACTGGTGTTTTGGAGCCTCTGTGTGGTTCCCCAATGCCTTCTGAAGCTGTGCTCATGTACTGCCCATGTGGTCCTGTAGCTTGGCAGTAGATGCCTGATATAGACTTCCATGTTTGTGGGGAGGCAGGTTATGGCCTAGTTGGCGGTTCTGTCCCCTTGCAGGGGTCTTTCATGATCACACGGTCCTTCTGTGTTGCCAGTTTGGGTGGAGCGCTGCTACTAGCATCACTGTCATCGTGCATGCTAGTGCGTTCAGCACTTCGCTGTTAATTTCTTTAGCAGTAGGTGCTGAGATCATGTTGGCAGGTGCTGTCCACTCTCATGTTTTTGACCCGCTACTGGATGTCTTCTACAGGTGATGGTGACTGGTTCCTGTTCTGGGAGATTGCTGGCTCTGTTCTCAGGTCCGCAGCCACTTTGCACTGGTGTTATGAGGCTTCTCTTTCTCCCAATGTTCCCAGTACTGTTCATTCCTGCTGCTGTGCTCTGCTGTTATTGTGTTGTTGCAACGGCAGTGGGAGTACACCTTGATGGTTCCTTGGAGAACAGGCATTACTATTTTGGCCTCTGCTTCTCTAGTGTACTCCTTAAACTGCTGAGCTTCAGTTCATCTGCAAATTTGACACCCTCAGCTCAGGATTAAACAAAGACTGTGAATGGCTTGCCAACTACAAAACCAGTTTCTTCTCCCTTGGTTTTCACACCTCAACTGCTAGAACAGGGCCTCATCCTCCCTGATTGAACTAACCTCATTATCTCTAGCTCGCTTGCATATATATATATATACCTGCCCCTGGAAATTTCCACTCCATGCATCTGACGAAGTGGGTATTCACCCACGAAAGCTCATGCTCCAAAACATCTGTTAGTCTCTAAGGTGCCACAGGATTCTTTGCTGCTTTTACAGATCCAGACTAACACGGCTATCCCTCTGAATATAGGGAGAGGTAGTGGTGATCAGGTAGTGGACTAACATGTAAATGGGAGCAGAGGGAGAAAGGCTGGTGTCTTCAGATTTCCAAGGGCTAAGTCCTCACTTTTGGGAAATGGTGTTTGCAAGTGGCTTGCTCAAATGGCAAGATGGGTCCTGAAGGAGGGATCTGTCAGAATTGATCAGGTATCTGCTGGCTTTAGAACTTTGAACTGAGAGTAGGAACATATACAGTGACTGGGTGGTACAGGAGACATGGCTATAGAAGGTGTGAACGGGGAAGGAGATAAATCTGTGGGAAGTTTCCCTGATCACTATGAAAGTTCTGCTCACTGTGGACAGTGGTAAACCCACATGGATGTACAGCTCAATGAGAAAAACTGGTGGCTGAAGGAACTGTGTATTGCAATGCATATAGTCATATAGAGGTGTGTGATCAAAATGAAAAATGTCTCTGAGATTCAGTAACGGGTATACAATGTCACCAATGGCACTGCCACACCAGGCCCACACTCAGAGCCCACAATGACTACGTGGGAGCCCACAAATATGTTTGGCTCCAGGGCTGACAAAAGGTTAATCTGGCCCTGAGTACCTGTGCCAGTTCTGATGGGGTCTGACATGTTACAGAGAATTTAAACAGTCCAAAGCCCTAGGGATCTCAAGATCGTTGTGCCTGGTAATAGTGGGCAGGATAGCATGTGTTATCCACTGAAAATTCAGCACCACTGCTGGATTGTGTAGGGGAACGCTTAGTTTTTAATCCTGAGCAAATCTTTACAACCAAGTTATAAACGTCTGGAAAAGGGTTTAGTGTGGTAATGCTGATGACCCCTATTGCTACTAGGTACAGTCACAGATTTGGATTCACTCCCTTGTTCAATCATTCTTTAAATACAGCTTCCCTAGCCTAGCAGAAAGGATTCCAAGGGCTAGTTAAGACCTGACTTTTAAATAAAGCTGGTTGGAAAAAACTCAGTGGAACTGTTTACTGTCACAAGACACATTTCCATTGCTAGTGGGACCCTTTGCAAAATCATGTTGATTTTGCCAAAAATTCATTTTGGGGACAAAAGGGTAAAGAATAGTTCATAAAAATGTCAACACATTATATTTTGATATTTTCAGAATGCATTTTGTTATTCTTTTCTTAAATGACTTTGCTTTTTGCTTTTTTATTTTATTGTATTATGTATTATAAATTTAAGAAGTCAACATTTAAAGTAAACATTTTAATGAATCCTGGATGGATGGATGGATGGATGGAAATTCTTTTGTGGAGAGTATTCATATTGTGGAGGTTTGTTCCATATTGGAATAAAAACAAATTTTGAAAATTCAGAATCCTTCATGAATGAATTTTCCTTCTCTTCACAGCTCTACTTTTTAACCTAATATTAAACATATTAGTTGGGTTACCAAATATTGATAATGAAATTGTTTAGCGATGCTTGTGAATGTAAAATATTCATTTTTAGCTAGAAAGTGACATGAAATAAATAGCTCATGATCCAAGCTTATTTGAAAAAAGATTATTTTCTGACGCAGTAAAGTAGAAATCACTATCACTCATTTCTGTGTAAAATTAAGTCACTTCATTTTTACATTTTTATACAGTTATCAAAACAATCATATTAATATTCTTGATGGTGTTTGGCAAAGTGTACCACAAGTAGTATAAATTCTGGTGGATCATTAGTCAAAGCACTAGATGAGCAAATAGAAGAGATCTTGAAATGAAAATGGTGATGTGACCACAAAAATGTTTTCCAGACGTAAAACATAGGAAGCTTGAAGACAAAGCTATGACATGTAACTAACAAAGTCAATTACCCATACTTGCTGCATCCTTTAGAAATGAAGAAATATGGGGCAATTTTGTCCCTTTCTGTCACCTAGTGGAAAAAATCCATAAATCCAAAAGGCATAAATCCAAAAAGACTCTTTATAGTTTACCATGAATATAAATACAATTATGAATCATCACACAGTGCATTCTATGCTAAACTATCTTTATTATATATTACAGGTGGACTCCTTAGGATGCAGGGACACAAGTTAAAAAGGAAGAATAATGTTTGGTGCATTCAGCAAACACGTAGAATTATAGAACTGGATGGAACCTCGAGAGGTCATCTAGTCCAGTCCCCTGAACTCAAGGCAGAATTAAGCATTATCTAGACCATCCCTCATAGGTGTGTGTCCAACCTGATCTTAAAAATCCCCAGTGATAGAGATTCCACAACCTCCCTAGGCAATTTATTCCAGTGCTTAACCATTCTGACAGTTAGGATTTTTTTTCCCTAAAAATATATAGAGATATACCTATCTCATAGAACTGGAAAAGACCCCGAAAGGTCATAGAGTCCAGCCCCCTGCCTTCACTAGCAAGACTAAGTACTGATTTTGCCCCAGATCCCTAAATGGCCCCTTCAAGGACTGAACTCACAACCCTGGGTTTAGCAAAATGTCCAACCTAAACCGCCTTTGTGGAAATTTAAGCCCATTGTTTCTTGTTCTATCCTCAGCGGTTAAAAAGAACAATGTTTCTCCCTCCTCCTTGTAACAACCTTTTATGTACTTGAAAACTACATTTTAAAGTCATGAATTCTTTTGTTAATACTTCTAATTTCTTAATTTTATTTTATCTTTTATTGTAAAACTACTGTTGACATTATTAAGAATAATTATAATGTTTTAGGGAATTACTTTGGTATACTATATAATTATCTTTCATTTAAGGCTGAATAATTTTTCAGTAAAATTTAAAAAGGAAAGAGAAGCATCAGAGGTTTAAACAGAAGCTCAGAACTGCTTAACCTTTTTACCAGACCCTTTCTTTTCTGATCAGCATGATAGAAATTATATAACACATAATTTTTGCTCTACCTGAATTTACTAAGCTAGGTTTCTTGTTTATTTGGTCATAACTACAGGCTAGAGGCTTACCCTTTATAGATCACAAAACAAGTGCTGGAGGTCCTTGAGACGTTGTTTGGTCACACAGTCCTGGCTCTCCTTGTTTCTGTCTACTAAATTGCACTAAAAGATGCACTAAAATGCATTACTTACTTTCCAAAGACTGTATTGCTTTCTGTGTGAGCAATTGATGTATTTACCTCAGGAATTCATCTGAGGGGAAGTGGCCCACATGGATGATAATGGGAGTGGAAAACAGTCCACTCCCTGTGTGAAGAAGATGAGAGAAGAGACACTTGACAGATATGTAGTCACATTGTTAGAAAGGTTTTCACATAGTATAGTTAGGAGTGTGGTATAAAAAGCCTATAGAATGGAATAGAGATCTCAATAGTAAGATGTGCTCCATACTTTGAGAACTGCAATGCAAACAGGCAGGTGGGGGCACTGAAGAGAAGGCAATAAGTGGGCAAGGAAACTGTGTTCCAGTTATCTGATAAGGAAAAAATCACAAGACAACTATAAAAATGAATGCTTAGCTGAAGGGAAAAAAAGCAAGAAGCATACTTTGTAGGAGGTGGTACCATACCTAATGGGGAAAGTGATTGGATCAGCTGCCAAAGGTCATCATCTCTGGTTTCAGAAGCTTATGGAGCCCTGTTAGTCTATAAAGCTCTACATTTTGCAAAAAAAAAAGCTGACTTTGCCAAAAGACTTTGAAGACTGACAACACTGATCAAAATTTACACTATAAAAATGGGCATGAAGGTCACAGATTGTTTGAGAGAAAGGGATAGCGTATAAGATGTTATGGGACTCAGAAATGATAGGGACTAAAATAAGTACAAATCTGAGCAGGTCTGTTAGCTAAAGGACTGAATGTGCTTGACAGATTTGTTAATTGCCACAAAAGAAATGGAGGAAAGTGCAAACTGACAATATTTCATTATTGCATTAGCAAATTGAGTGTGAGACTGAAGTGAAATGGGTTCCTACACTGGACAATTGCCAAATGGGCATTTGCACCTTGAATTTTATAATTTCTGAAGGATTTTTTTCCCCAAGAACAGTAGTGCAGAGTACTCGGCTATTTTGATGTGAGTACACTTATTATTCTGGACAATGTGTGATCCAGTACCTTGAAAATTGTACATGGTTGATTGGAGGCCATAGCTTGGCAATGGAACAGGGTAGTGATATATCTATAATTGAACACCATGATAGTCAGTCTCCCTGGAGCACTTTTGTGGATGGAATTTCCATCTTAAATAATGAAGCTACTCATAGGAGCATACTTTGAGTTTTAACAAAGGTAGTTGTGGGCAAGGAGTTGCAGAACCTTCAGGTTTAGAGATAAAGGGGCAGATTTTCCCAAGTGCTCAACATGCACAGTTGAGAACATGCACAGTTGAGAACAATGGAACTGCCGGATACTGAGAATATTTTAAAATCTGCCCACTTATTAAATAAATAAATACAAAAAACATATTTTATAATAATTTTAGATGTTGTAAAAAGTTTTACTGAAATGTTTTGTGTCAGTTTTCTTCTGGGTTATTTATTTTGTTATTCATGAAATGATTTTTAAATTAAAAATCTAAGACATCCCAGACACCTAGTCATCAATAAAATTTATTTACTATTACTGCTATTCATTATACAATTTCAAAGCTAATTATAATTGATAATAAGTTTGTATGAGTCAATATTTTATTGCATTTTTAATATGCATGATACACAATCACCATATTAACGTTGTAATTGCTCTAAACTGCGGGCTTGGTTCCTGACTGTGCTACTCCAACTTTATACTACTGAAGTTCCATTGATTAACATGGAGTTACTCCAACCTAAAACAGGAGCAACACAATGGTGGCTCAAGCCCTGTGAATTTACCTGCTAGATTTATTGTGTCTCAGACTGGCTCCTTAATCTCTTTATTGTATAGAGTAGACTTGTCCTAGTGCTTTTATTATGTGTTTGTTTCAAGTCATATAATGGTGCCAACATTATTTTCTGGAAATAACTCATGGTAATGTGTAGAAATGAGAACCCATTACTTCCTAACAATGATTATGATATTGCATATAGCCTCTGAAAATATAAGAAATGCATCAAAGTGCTTATGTTGCTGTGTGATGGTCGCATTCTCATCCAAGTCTGTTCCAAATGAAGTTTACAACACACATTGCGTAAAGAAAAAATTACCACTTCTGGGGTTTGGATTTATTGATTACTCAAATAATAATGATATCAGAATGCAAATCACAGCCAAAGGTGTCTCCTAAATCCCAGCTGTTCCTTGGATTCCCTGAAATATCTCCCTGTCTATTACTTCCATCTGACTCATAGGAACATCTATTTCACATACTGGGAGAGTTAACAAGTGGCAGATGCCACAAGGATTGAACGGAAATTACTTAGAAGCAGTAAACAGATTCTAACTCCAGTTAACTGAAAGGCTCAACAGAATACAATACCTACAACCTCAGTGGCAGGAGGCTTTTTCTGGTCAAGTGGAAAGAAAAGGGTCATAGCTCCTTGATGTGTTCCCTTCCTCCTTTGAGTTGGGAGAACAGGAGATGGGGGCATCACCTGAGCTGAGGGCAGGTTGAACAGGTTCAGGTTTGCCATTTCCCCCCTGCATGCCCTGTCCTGCTTGATGAAGTTTTCTCTCCTGTCCAAACCAGCAGCTCCTACTTTCTCACCCATGGAATTAGTGTAGGAATGGTGGTTTTTGGTCTCACGTGAGCATTGTTCTAGTTGCGGTTTTCAGGACTGGGTAGGAATTTCTCCCTCAGTACTGAGGTTGGATGGGAATGGGATTGGAGTTTATCTTCCCCACAGAAGCTCCAGGACCCGTTTGGGTAAGTCAGGAGGTACAGTTCATGCTGTCACAACTTAGCAGGTAATCAATGTCCAGTGCAGATGGTCATTCCAAAAGTGGCCTGGTTTCCTGGTAAACAGGAGTCAGAAATGGACCTAGGGGAAGTCATCCCCTAAAGAAGCTGTGAATGGGATTGGGGCTCCTCATGCAAGGAGACAGAGGTGGGATTCCAGCAGTAGGCTGGGACCAGGTATGGAGGGGTGGGGAACTGACAACAGCCCTCCCCAAATTGGTGGGAATGAGTTAGGAAAGAAAGTGAAGTACACTGTATGAGTTATTGCCAGATAATTCCCAGATTTGTATGTAATGTGGTATCAGGATGGAAGGATGGCTGGGAGAATGTTTGTTCCATACATTATTTGAAGTATGTGCAGTGGGAGTTGCAACTAAAGCAGGATCTTTTTTTAAAAAGATCTCCAAAAGCTTGACACTGAGATAGCAGGTTGCAATACAGTTATCCAAAGAGGTATACTGGTAATTTATTTTGAATTATCTATTTGTTTACTCATATTGATGTGTCACATATATCTTGGTTATGAGTCGCAATGAATATGAAGCTCACTGTGGTCAAAATGAAATATAAAGAAGAATAGTTTCTAGGGACTTTGCTGTTTGCAATCAAGCATTCTGCAAAGAAACAAACACCTCTAATTACTGCTCAGCAGATTTGAAGGGCACTAACAAAATGGATTTCTTAATTCACTGAGGATAAGAAGTAATTACACAGTAACTATTTACTAGGTTGCTGAATAGCTGCAAAGTAATGGAATATACAGCTTAATTACAGGAAAAGTAGCAAAGAGGTTGCATATAAATACTGAGCTACATTCTGCCCTCAGATATTCATACTCACATCTCTTCAACAGGAAAGTGTGTGTGTATCTGTACAGAATACGCTGGTTTAATTTTTAAATATTGTGGATCTGATTGTGAGCTGGTATAAATCAGTGATGATCCATTGAAATTAATGCAGCTGATTTACACGAGCTGAGAATACTGTTTTATTTTCAAAGAAATTAAATTGGACAATACAATATCAAGAGTAAAGACTAAATCAAACTTCCATTGAAGTTAGTAGAAAGACTCCCATTGACTTAAATGAGAGCTGAATCAGGCCTTAAAGGAAAAATAAAAAGTATGTGAAAAATATAATCTATTAATGTTACACCGGGAAAGGGGGCTATACAGGATGGACAGAATATCACACATAAAATTAATCTGCTTGGTCATGTAGCTATACAGTATTTACATTTCTATGAATTTTGCAGAGCTGAGAATACAGCTTATACAAAAATGCATTCAGCAACTTCCAAAGACTTCTGTGTTGTCTAAAGTTAAAACTGCACATCTGCACTAGATTGCTGAAGTACTACATGTATTCACTGTGTGGATGCAAGACATGGACACTTAAAAAAGACACTGAGAAATAACTTATAGAATTTGAGTTTTGGTGTTATGGAATAATTTTAAAAAATAGCTGGGTAACTAAAACTATGAAAAATGAAGTGATGAGAAGAATGAAATTAAAAAGAACATAATTGCTTGAGACCCTAGGTCAGAGAATAACATCTTTTTGTGAACATGCAGGTTGATCGCAGAGTGACTTCAATCCAGCACTTATACTATCAGGCAAGATCACAGTTAAAGAAAGAGAACCAACTATGTCAGAAATATCTCCAGATGGACTGGTATCCAAAGGAGAGTGGATGTTTTACAACTCTGTCAGGACTGTGAAAGATGGAAGGTGGTGGCTGATAACTTCCATATCAGATATGTCACTTGAAGATGAAGAAATCCATATTTCATAATAGTAATGGGCCAAATTCAGCAATTGTTATGCTTTACAAATTCAAGCAAAAATTGAAGTTGCTAAGATTTTTGCCTGAACACATGCCTGAAGGATATGGCCCTAATTAATTAAAATCTTCTGGAGCAGCTTGCATTTTCCACCTCTAAAATTTTTCCAATTCTTCTTATATCAGCAGTGAAAAGAACTGGTGTGGGGAAGGTAAAGTGAAGGAAAAGTATTAGATACCATTTCATCACCGTTCACAAGTCTTGTGCACTGCTTAGCTGACATCAGCCTGTCTTAGGGTATGTCTACGATAGAGTTGGAAAGTATACCTGTGCTGAATATGAATCTGTCCAAAACCACAGATACTGTACTTGGGGTGGCTAGCCCATCCTGCTGCTTGCACTGCCACAGTTGCCCTTTATTTTTTTTTGCACACTCACAGTACTAGCACAGGTACCCCTCGTTAAAGTGGAATTAACACTTTCCAGCTCCTATGTAGACACACCCTTAACCACTTTACTAGCAGAGCTGGCAGCTGGCTCCTGTGAAGAAAAATGTTAGTTACAAAGTAAGTAACCCTTAAAACATAACATTCACCGAGTTGGAAGTGCTGTCACTAAAAGTCAAGGCTACTCCCCAGCCCAACTCCACCTCACTTATCAGTCAGGCAATAATGCTGTCCCTGACACTATGAGGGTTGACATGGGTTTGGCAAGAATCTGGGATATGATGTGCTGCTGAGGAACAGAAGGAAGAATATTTTATCTAGTGAGCATCTCTGGGAAACATTTGAAAAAGTCCACAGTTAAAAAAAATTGGCACCATGTCAATGTGTTATTATAAATATAAAATTCAAAATAAGTTTGCTTTTGAGTTTTTTATCTCCTTCACCTGGAAAATGACTAAAGGGCCATTGGGAGCAGACAATGCTTTCAATCACCTTTATTTTTCCCCACAAAGAATGATTTAAGGGATAGACTCAACAAATGTGCTCAGCATTCTTCTTTTCCACATACTCTCTCTGATCTGTATTACGATAATACATCTCCTTAGGTGTGTTGAACATAAATACCATTGGACATTAATTTGGAACCAATGTTCTTTTTCCTGAACAATATGTTCTAGCAGACTTTTCCCTGTATGCTGGTAGATTTACACTGATTTATGGTAATTCCTCAATGCCTGTATCTCCCCATATTTTTCAAATAGGGAATCTTTTCTTGTTGTATTAATCCTTCAAAAATTACCACTCCTTAATATGACTTTTTTCCAATTCAGAATCCATTGTGGTCCATTATTTTTAAAAGGAAAGTTGTAGACTGAGAGGTCTTAACCTTAATTAGTTCAAAGTTAGTCAGGTGGATCATTATGCAGTATTCAATACAAATGGACACATACTCTATGATGTAGTATTTCCACAGCTGGAACGTACCAGCTAACTAAAAATTCAGCTTCATAATTGCATCCATTTTTATCAAGCTTGGCTCTGTCAGTTTCATATGGTAAAGCGTTGTTATCGGGTGCAGTGTTTTACAGGTAAAGGAATATACAGAGTGGGGAGTGTAAAGTCAAACGGAATAAATTTATCATATGTGTAGATTATTTTATGAGACCCATGAGATACAATCATAATATGGTGTAGGAAAATGATCTGTGAAATACAACTTGTTGAGCTCGAAAAAATAGATATGTGAAGCAAACTATGTTTTTGGTGTTTGTTTTGTTTTGAGGAGGTTGTTTTTTTTATTCATTTATCAGTAATTTAGATTTTGTGTATTTTTGATTTTTCTATTAGAACTAGAACTTCTCTTGGTTCTCCTATTTCTAATTTAAAATCTTATTATACTTGAAATTTCACTGAGCAGGAGAAGTATGAAATAGCCATTTCCAAGCTACAGGATGACAAAAAGCTTGTAATTTTCCAGGATTCTACTTTGTTTTTAGACATTGCTTGATTTTAGTTAAAAACAACGCAGCTTACTGCTATTTAAGAAGAACACCAATGTAATTTCTGATAATCTATTTAAACAAAGAAAAATAGACTTGGATAAAGGAAATATTAAAGTATACATCTCTAGGCACTAAATTAGGACTTTCAATGAAGGCCGCTGTTCCAGTAGTGGGGGAATCCTTGGCTACCCCTTAATGGCAGCTTTAGAGCTGCTTTGCACTACTCCATAAGTTCCATAGTGAAGGCCAAGAACTTTGCTTATAGTGCTTGACAGGGAATAATTACTTATGGTACCACCCACTATGCTCAGAACCAAGTGTTGAACTTTTAGCAAATTGCTTTTCGTTGTTCATTTTGTCTTGTTGATTGTATGCTCTTCGGGACAGGGACTATCCTCTATTCTGTATTTTGGTTAGGGCCCTTATGTGCTCCAGAGATATAAATACTAATAAACAACAACAATAATAATTGAACTGTAATACTTTAAATTCAAATGTTATATCTAATTTTTTTCAAGGTGTCAGCAAATTTGTTTGGCTATAACAACCAACTAACAGTCCTCAAACAAATCTAAAAGATCATGTTTGGAAGTTTGGAAAAGTTTGATTAGGTCATTTGGTATATTCTGATTTTCTCATCTCTTTGTTCTTTGTGTTAAATGCTGAAGCCCTTTTTAGTCCTTCTTTGAGCAAGTTTGCCATTAAAATCAATGGATAGTTTGCCTGAGTTTGACCTTTATTTCCAAGTTCACTTCCAGAAAGTGCTGAAATAAAATAACATTTCATTAAATTTCTAGTGGAACTTTTTTCAGGCACATGTGGTTCAGGTAAACCTTTAAACTTGCAGATCTGAACCCATGTGAGCCTTCTCATATTTTCAGGTTTACTTGTCACTAATTGATTCATCTAGCTCCTTTACACTGTTGCATCCTTTCCTGATGTCTACCTTGTTAGACAGTGGGAAGTCAGGCTGCTTTCACCAGTGCCAATTCAGAAGTGTTCAGGGCCTCCAGATCACAGGCAGCAATGGTGACTTCAGTAATTACATAGAGGCAACATGTGCATGTGTATGCACTTAATTTGCAAGTGCAGTGCAATTATTGTGATCACATGTCTGTGGCAATTGTGCCTGCAGATGACCAAGTGGGTGTGCCCTTACCTGGACTGAAAATAAGGTCTTTAAGGTGTAGCTCTTAAAATAGACTTGCTAAAAATGGCATTGTGGGAGTCCTTGTTAACATAATTGATATCCATATCAATTATATTTAATTTACAAAGTCATGATTTTATTTCTTTTATTTTAAATGACAGCCCTGCAAACTCCCTTAGGTTGTGACAATCAAGCCGGGCCTTTTCTTGTTGTGCATAATCATCATCATCAGTAATAAAACCTTTAGAAGCCAAATTAGGCCTATTGTGAAAACTGTTCAATCCCATTACCTTAGTGATGTTCTATGACACCTGTGCAACCTCATTGCCTTTAATAGTTTTGCACCAGAGTAACTGATTGGAACAATCCATTAGCTGCATCAGAGGAATAGCCCCCATCATACTCAGTACAGCTTTTCTAATATGTAACAGGGAATGAGGATTCTAAGAATATTGGGCTATAACTAACAGACAGGTTTGAACTTGAGAGTCTAATTAATTGCATACAAGTGCTTTGCCAAAGAGAAAGAGGTGTATGCTGGAGGTGCCAAAACAGGAATATGAAAGAAATGTTAACTATTTTATATTCGTAACGTATTCATCCTAATGTAGATCTATGTATCTACTTAGTATTTCTTAATTTGTTTTCACTATTTTAATAGTTATTTGTTCTGGAAAGCACTGTACATAAGTGAAAAGACAATGCAGTGTTTGAGGTGATAACAAGGAGGTATGGCTTAGAGTAATAATGACAAAAATTGGTGATCAATGTAAGCAATATGTAAACCTCTCTCTCTTTCTCTTAAATGACAGTTTATTTCATTGTATTCTGAAAAACCCAAATCACAAGCAGTGGCTATCCCCTTATTTGGAGATTTCCAAAGCAGTTGGATCTCTGTCATGTTTAGTAAATTAATTTTTTTAATGAATTTTCATCGTTTCTAATTATATTATATTTTAATATAATTTTTGTCTTTCACTTGAAAGACAAACATTTTGGGGACAATCAGAAGGGACATGAATAATTTCTTTAGAAGCTTTTTTTAATTAATTACATTTCTCTGAAATATCTTTAAAATTTGAACTGTCATTGTTTCTTTAATTTAGATAAAAGCAAATCTTTAGTATTTAAATGTGACACTAGTGCTAAGAATTCTGAAAAGGCACATATTCATTGTTTATGTGTTATTAAGTTAAGATAAAGAAAATGTGCTTAAAATGTTTTAGCTTTGTGAATTACATATTAACCTTTTTGAATGTGTACATATTATCAGTGCAATGTTGTTATTAATGTGATAACTTATGAAACTTTATGATTCATTGCATTTATCATGCACCTTTTGATGGAACAAGTTTATCCTGCCCAGAGACAATCTCCCCTAGAACTTTTCCTAGGCCATCTAACTCCTAGCAGCTTCAAGCATTAAGCATTTACCATATATTATATCTGGTAAACTCACATGCCTTATATAGCTGGAAATGGAATGTTCCAAGTTTCCAATGGATACCAAGCATTTGCTTCTAACCCTTGAAGGTGTGCTGAGATCATACTTTTGAATCTTTAAGTAAACACTTCTATGTTATTTCAGATAATTTTTAGAAATGTTGTGACTATATTTAGGGTAATTTCCCTTCCCTTTGAGCAACATATATTGAGAATCGTAGTAACTAAGGCAGCTGGGTTACAGGTGAAGGGACATAAAAGATAATCCCAGTATTTATTTTTTAAACTCCATAAAACTTGTGTACAGTAACCCCCCCTCCCCATAAAATATGTGGCATTTCTAGAATGGGTTGTACTGTGGTGTAGTATAAAGGTTTTATTGACATTTGTTTGGAAGCAACTGCCTGGAGTTTGTTTAAAGACACTTATTCAGAAGACAAGAATCCCCTCCCTGGGCTTCAAAGACCGAACTCTAGCCCAAGCTATAACATCTACATGTCTAGTTTTAGCACAGTAGCCCAACTCCCATGAGCCCAAATCTGTAGACCCAAGCTCTGTGGCTCACTGCCAGGGGCTGAGGCTCGCTTTGGACATGTACTCTCTGTGGCTCAGTTTACCTGCCCTATAATGGGTATAATAATACTTGTACTTCACAGAGATATTCTGATAATTAAATAGCATTTTTGCCATCCTTAGACATTCTTGAATGAGTGGTGCTGAAAAGAGGAAAATATTGCTGTTGTAGTATCTGATATAGTTACTAACTAAGGTTCAGTCATTATCATGAAAACCTGCCTGTTCTTTAACCTGCAATTTCTTGAAAGGAATTGATTCTGCAGTACTTACTCAGGCAAAACTTCTGTTCTGGATAATTAGTTTTGCCTGAGACAGGCTCTTAATTGAACTCATGTAGTAGGTAGGTCTTCAGAGTGTTGATATTTAATTGGGAAAGATGATGTAAAATAAGGTAATATAATAATAATATGAAGTTTAATAAGGACAAATGCAAAGTGCTCCACTTAGGAAGGAACAATTAATTCCACACTTACAAAATGGGAAATGACTGCCTAGGAAGCAGTACTGTGGCAGGGAATCTAAGTGTCATAGTGGATCACAAGCTGAATATGAGTCAACAGCGTAACACTGCAAAAAATGCCAACATCATTCTGGGATGTATTAGCAAGAGTGTTATAAGCAAGACATGAGAAGTAATTCTTCTGCACCGCTCTGTACTGATATTGCCTCAACTGGAGTATTGTATCTAGTCCTGGGTGGCACATTTTAGGAAAGAAGTAGAGAAATTGGAGAAAGCCATGAGGAAAGCAACAAAAAATTATTAAAGGTCAAGAAAATATATTACCTCAGAGGAAAAATTGAAAAAATGGGGTTTCTTTAGTTTGGACGAGAGAAGACTGAGGGGGGACATGATAATGGTTTTCAAGTACGTAAAAGGTTTTTACAAGGAGGAGGGAGAATAATTATTGTCTGGCTATGCTGAAAGAAGGACAAGAGATATTTGACGTGGGCAGGGCTGGCTCCAGGGTTTTTGCCCCCCGAAGAGGTGAGGAGGGGAAGCCGCGATTGGCAGCAGCTCCACCACACTGCTTTCTTCTTTAGCGGCAAACCCTCCATAAGAGGGTTAAGAGGAGCTATAAGAATGGGAGGGTGGCTCCCTGTTGCACCAATCATAGGAGTCCTTAACCACTCCCCATTCATTCCTTTAAGGAAGACCTCTTTTTAAGTCCTTTTCCAAGCCATTTATCCAATCACCTTTCCTATGGAGTACCTGCACTGGACATCTGTCCTACACTTAAATAATGAGTTGCAACATATAGCCCACTACGTATCATGCCATACATGAACAGAGCCCTTGCTGAACCTGCTGTGGGGAAGGAGAAAAAAAAAACAACTGCACCCAAACCAATTTGGTGGTAAAGGAAAAATTCCTTCCCAGCCCCCCTAAGAAAGGGGCGCTAGGGTAATGCCCCATCAGGTAAAAACTTCATATTTTACCATCTAAAAGGGAAGGGAGAGTGGGTCCTGCTTCAGCCTGGTCCATGTAAACAGGGAGGCTTCAAGTGCAGAGCTACCCCTTTTAAACCCTACATTCCCAGAAGATGAGTCAGCGACCATGCTTACTCTTTTTGTGGCAGTTTTCATCTCCCCCTCCGCCACCAGCCATAAAGTACTGTTCCCTGCATTCGACCAGCCAGCCACAGCACCCTCCCTCTCAGCCCCTCGCTTAAAGGTGCAGGGCAGTCATTCTTGTTAATCTCTGTTAAGCAATGGGCTTAAATGAGGATCGGCAACCATTGGCATGAGGCCCGTGGCCCCCCAGGGTTAGCACCCTGGCGGGCCAGGCCAGTTTGTTTACCTGCCACGTCTGCAGGTTTGGCCGACTGCGGCTCCCACTGGGTAGTTAAGCACTAGATTAAATTGCTGAGGGAGGTTGTGGAATTGCCATGATTGGAGGTTTTTAAGAGCAAGTTAAACAAACACTTGTCAGGGATGGTGTAGATAATACTTAGTCCTGTCTTGAATGCAGGGGACTGGACTAGAAGACCTATCAAGGTCCTTTCCAGGCCTACACTTCCATGATTCTATGATTCATAGCTGGATTATGAAGCTAGCATTAGGCTATTGAAATACTATTGTGTTTTATAACATATTTTTCTAACCATTATAATAACTATTTCGACAATCACTCTTTTAAATAAATCATATATTTACTATTTAGTCATAAGATCAGATATTCTAAGTTATTAATTGTCTCAAAAATACACACACACACACACACACACACACACGTACACACTCTCATTCAGTGAGGACAATAAAATCTGTCTGTAAATTTTGGTCAAAGTAAAACTCCAATTGTTGTTTTAGCTCAGCTTTCCAAAGAGCTTAACAAGGTTATTTTGCAATGTACACTGATGAACCTTATGCAAAATAGTTTAATATTAAAAATGATGGGGCTTTATTTCAGAAAACTAAGTTCATAGGCCACTTTTCTGGTCAACAATAAATGAATCAAAGTGCTTTGATAATCTCAAGTAATATCCAGTATCGTCAACGTCAAGCCTGCAACCCATCTCTCTCCCAATTCGGTCTCAACATTAATCGTATTTGCAATGAAGCAATAATAGATGTGCACTCAGAACAACTAATAGAGTAAAATGCCCTGTGCTCTGCCAAAGATAAACAAAGAAATAAATCTATGTTGTTTACAGCCTTCTCTTTCCATGGCATAATGGACTTTATCAATAAAACAATACAAACTTCATCAGAGAAAAATCTAGCAATTTAGGCTGAGAAGGTCTAACAACAAGTGCTGTTTGCAGTAGGGATTTATTTGCTTTTTCCTCTCTTCAATAAGTACTAACTATTTATCTTTATCTTTTGCTCCAATTATATAATCCATTGCGAAGAAAGCACCCCAATTAAGCAAAGATTGAGAATGGGCACAGTATACTTTCTATATGGAAGCATTTATATCTTGGGCATCAATCCGAAATTAAATATTCTTACCTTTTATGTTATGTTTTTTTCTCTTAGGGAACCACAGTCAAGTATCCCGAGTGCCTGTGGCTATCAAAGTTCTTGACGTAAATGACAACGCTCCCGAGTTTGCATCAGAGCATGATGCCTTTTTATGTGAGAATGGGAAGCCTGGACAAGTAAATATCTCCATGTTGTTGATGCTGTGTAATTTTTGTAAATTCTCCCAGTAATCTGTCAGCAAATGTGAGTTGTATCGTATCTCCAAATTACCTAGATTTTATCTGGAATGTAATGTTGAGCTAACACTCTTTATCTCAAAATATTTGCCTTTGCAGATGTATGAGCTATTATTAGTCACTGTTTAAGAGAACCCTAATTGCTTTATTTATAATCAAAACGATGAGGTTTTAAATATAGATAAGTAAGTTGGGGCCTGATCCTGTAAGGTGCTGAGTTCCTTAAACTCTCACTGATTTCAGTAGGAATTCAGGGAGATCATCAGCACCTAACAAGATCATGTCCTTGATTAGAAGAAAATTATGAACCTGACTGAATCTCTGTTCAAATGCCAAACTATGGTGGGCCTAACTCAAACAGCATGTTAGGTGAAAAGAGGTCATTTAAGAAGACCTTCCTTCTTCCTGATTCTCAGCTATGATAAATATCCATCTCATGTAGCTTGGCAGTCTTTTCTGGGCAAGTTGTTTTCTTCTGTTGCTCTAGAGTTCTCAGGTTTCACTTGCGTCTGGAAGCAATTTATTATGGGGAGGAAGGAGAAACCTCTGAATATATAATGAAACATCAAAGTGTGTGTCACAACTGGGACCAAAAGCGCGGACCTTAACAATGTGTATGGATAGAGTTTTGGAAGTTTTGGTTCAGGATTGTAGTCTCAGAGACACTTGGTGGGGTGCATCTTGTAATTTTGGTGAAATGAATATGTATTGAGGAAAGAAGGAGGATGCACACCAGGAAGGGATAAGAGACTTCAAAAAGGTCAGATAAATTTGGTTATGTTTAAGAAGTGAATTCTAACTTTTAAGGTCTCCTTCAAAGTAAATCAAACCTCCAAGCATTGTAAAATGTGTCCTTTATTAGACAGAAGTATAAAGAGTTAAGGGTGAGAACATCACATGCAATTGCAGTATGACATAACCTTACATAAAGTGATACAGAATGGATGAAATGTAATCATTTTTGTCCAGCTTGTGAAGTACTGTGTTATAGAAATCCACTGTTTTTCAACTACATAATTTATTCTGAGTAGTGACATTTTAATTTTAAATAAACAGCAGGTGACAGCAGCATGACACTAGAGTTGTTAATCCAAGTATTCTTGTGCCTCATGTGGGTGTTAGGCATTAAACTCATTATTTGCCAAAACATCTTACCTAACAATAGAATCAGAAATCGTTTTATTTTAGCAGTAGTTTGAGAACATTTTTGTGCCAAGATTTGATTGTTGTAAAAGATCAATGTTTTGACCTTCCAGTTGCTTTTTTCCCTTACTGTCACAAATGCATAATTTGAGTAGTAAACGTTCTTTATAACCATTGAAGATAAGATTATTGTAATGTATCTTTTTAGAGGGTATTTTCTTTCCAGAGAATATATTGATATTTATACTCCCAAATTTTAGATCCCTATAATTTCTGTTTCCAATATTGTATTATGCTAATGATTACATCCTCATCTAAGGCTCAGTGACTGTTCTCAAAGTGTGAGCATGTGCTAGATGTAGCTTGAAATGAGAGATATATTCTGAATTGGTTTTAGTATCCATCTATCTCAACATTTCTACCACATTGGAGTTGGGTGGGAAAAAAATCACAATTTCTTTTTTTCCAAAATTTTAAATTAAAAAACTCAAACAGCTGGTGGACAACCAGTAACAACACTGACAAAATCACTTACACTTTTTTTCATGAACACTTTTAAATGTTATTAAAAAATGTAACCAGCTCTGTACTGCCCTAACCACCATAGTATCAGAGTACCACAAACATTAGTAAGAGAAGAGACAGAGAATACTATGAAATAGTGGATCCTCCTAATTCCCACACTGGGGCATATATGGCCCTGATTCTGCAAGTTATTCTCCATTTTTTGCCCCAGGGCAGGTGCAAGTATCCACCCTTGCACTGTAACTTGCAGGAGCAGGGTTAAATTAGCAGTGTCATACTATGCAGCACACAGTTCATCACAAAATCTCAACAAATACAGTTGCTGATATTTTACTTTTAGTATTCCATTAACATTTTGCAAATAAACATATTGACAAGTCAAGGTTTTCATTTTTTTTTCTTTTTTTTAAAAACTGAAGTAGAAATAATGCTACATCTCCAAGCCATAAGAAGGTTAATGTGAGAAAGTGATGGCTGTAATGTGTAGCATCTAAATCCTAATTTAGCTAGGTGTTTAAAATTTTAAAGCAGCATCGTTGCATGTGAAGAAAGGGTGCGATAGCTTTAAGCTACATCAGGATATTTACATTTGCAGTTTAACTTAAACCTAAGTTCAAATTGAATTTGAATCACCTTAAGAGAAAAGATTACATCTGAACCTGTTTCCAAACCTTATTTGCTGTCCCTAAATATATTGACTGAACCATCTATTACAGTTCAGTTTTCCAAGTCTTCTATTTTGGGTCCTGATACAATTGAGAGTGGCAAGCGCGGCTGCTGGTGACGTGACAGAATGTATTAAAAACTGTTGATGTATAATACTGCCAGATGACTTTTCTTTGCTTTTTATTCCAAATCTGTAACAGCAAAATACAAAACTCAAAGCTAGATGGAAAGATAGAAAAAGTTTGTGCGCACATGTATGCGTGTAGCTCTTTGTACATTTTACATACACAGGAAAATACTAAAAATGTCTTTTTGAGGGAAAAATCTGATTCATTGTCAAGGCATTTTCCAACTGAATGAAAAGCAGTTTATGCCTTTGATATTATCAATTGCTAGCTACAAAGTTCAAATTACTGTAGACCCAGCAAGCCCATAGGTCCAAGCTAGTTTAAAATAGAATACAACTTTCTGAGACATTTTGTCTCTAACTTGATTCTACTTAGTTGTATTAATAGTGTGAAGTGTCAACCAGTCCCATGTGAGTGAGGGGAAGATCATGCTACTGGTGAAGGTGGGTTCTAGCTGCATAGTCATGGAAACAATTGCAAAGACCAGGGGTCCACTTCTACGTTTCTGAGACTCTGCAGAGTAGTTCAATTGTAACCCAAAGTGTTCCTGAACAGCACACTTTCTGTGAAAGTTTTGGCGTCTGTGATATTTTAGTCATGGCGAGGGTTACAAATAGTAGAAACTAGACTTTAATTTTGAGAATGCCTTTTCTCCCAATGCAAAGTTTTGTATTCACATAAAACCATACTCTGTAATGCTGCTCAGCTATGGTATGTTTTGAGTATATTAAAACTATGCTGTGCATTAAAATCATACAGAGATAGGTACATTATATTTGCAAGATTTTGATATTTATCTTTCAGTAGCATTCACTATTACTATACTGATACTCTTCTAGGAATGCTATAATTTTAGGCCTCTGTGGCTTTGCAGGAATGTAATACAAGGTTGCAGAATATAATGATGTGCAATCTTCTGGGATACCTATGCTATTAATTTCAATTCAGATATGCCTGTTAGGTAAAATGTTAATTTAGTACTCTCTTCCTTAAAACATATACATACTCAATTACATGCACAAACTTTGTTAACAGAAAATCAAGGTTGAAATTTTATGTGGAAAAATTTTAAGGGTAGCAACCTTAAGGGTAGCAACCTGACATATATGCATCAATAAGTCAGAAGTTTTAAAATGATCCTTTATGAACCAATTTTATTCTGTGGAGTTCCTTATCGTGCTGTTCAGAATTATTTAAAAATCCTGTGAGGAAACAGGACAACAGGTCAACCACAAAGCAGTTAATATTACTGCACATATGTTATAAGCTGAAGAAAATCCTTTTGTAATGCATACATAGAAACGAGTAGAATAAGGTTGCTATGGGAATGCTAACTCCTAAATTCTTGTCTTGTGCTAGTAAAATAACAACTGTAACATTTTGTTAATGCTAAGTTTTGACTATATTGTTGTGTGTATTTATAAAAAAAATGATAACATGTGGGTGAGAATAATTTCAATGTAAGGAATAAGTTTCATAGAAGATTGAGAAGCATCAAATCTGTGCACAAAAAACAATGTATGTGCCCACAGATTCCACTTCTCAAAGATTTCCAATCTAAATAATGACCTGAACTATCTTGCATAGTTTCTGGGAGCTGAAAAGTTCATGGCACTATGGTGGCTGACTAGTGACTTTTAGTTCATTGAAACCCTGGAGAAGAAGAGAAATAATTAGAACCAATTCTCCCACATAACACTGGAAAGAAATATAGTTAGGCAACCAGCAAGATATTTAAATTGCATACACATGTGATAAATTGCATTTATCATGCACACTTGAGCACCTAAATTTCACTCTGCCCACTAATCGACCTCCCCATTATGTCTTCCAATAGCATTCTAAATACCCAAGTTTCCAAAAGTCTCAGTTAAAAAACAAACCAAAAACAAACCAAAAAAACCTTACACAATGTTTTGTTTCCTCCAAAAATTGGAATTCCATTCCAACCTGCACTTCTTTAAGACCCATGTTCGGCAATATTCAGTCCTGAGCTAGAGACAAGGTCTGATGTTTTACAAACCTGCAGAGAGAGAAATTGGAACTGAACACCTCTGGAAAAGGGAAAATCCCATATTTGCAGTGGGACAGACAACGCTTGCTTCTAGCCTTGGAGATTCCTTGAAACAATTATTTAATTGGGATACTTTTTATGTAGTGAAAAACTACTTTAGGTTATTTTATAGTTATTTTTGTTTCCCCTTGAGCACTATATATTTGAAGTTATGGCAGCTAAACCTTTGCAAGTGGAGAGATGTAAAAGTTAACCCTATATATAAAATAAATAGAATTAGCTGAAAACCTCGGTGTAATTTGTCAAGTCCTGTGAAGCCACAGTGACTACTGGAAGAAAATATTAGGCAACTAACAAAGTATACAAATATAAAATGTGCACACCATCAAATTACGATGTAAGCACATGTGAAAACTATGGCTTATATCACCTAGCTCAGACATACCATTGTCCCTCTCGGTTGTTTAGACTCAGCACCACTCTGATGCTTGCTGCTGCCTGGGGCCTTAGGTGAAGACAATGCTCAGTGGTGGGGTAGGTCTCTGTCCTTAGCCCCAAGACTCTTGCAGAAAGCTCTGCCTGTGTGCCCAGCACAGAAAATTGCTGGACTGGAGGAGCATCTTGCTTCAATGTGATGGCTCCTCTTGCCACAATCCTGTTACTCACAGTCAGTCTGTGAGAGATGCACTTCAATACACCCTATCCCTTGTTGCTCCACAGGGACTCCTCTTCCACAGGCTGGTGGAGCTGCCATTCTATCTCCTCCATCTCCCATATCCCCATTATTATCTTCTGCATTTCTCCCACATACCAATGCACCCCATTTCCCTGCCATGCCATAACCTGCATCCTGCTTTTCCCAGTGCCATACTCCCTCTTATTCTCCCAATTCACCTGTCACAGTGTCTCTGCTGCCCCTCTCAGTCCCTGTGTCCTGTTTCTCCTCCTGAATTATGGCAACCATTTTCCATGTGGGCATAGGTTCAGTATCATTGAAAACAGTGGGAGGTGGCAGCAAACTTTAATATGGAGATATACCTACCATAAAACTGGAAGGAACCCCAAAAGGTCATTGAGTCCAGTCCCCTGCCTTCACTAGAAAGACCAAGTACTGATTTTGCCCCAGATCCCTAAGTGCCCCCCTCAAAGACTGAATTCACAACCCTGAGTTTAGCAGGCCAATGCTCAAACCACTGAACAATTCCTGCCCCCCACCCCTTGAGCTATTAAGATAAGACTTACTTCCACATACAGTTAGTCTGTAGGGAAATGACAGCCATTTTACTGACTTTAGACCTATTAACAGTAATAGGAGATGGTGACCGTTTTGAATAAAGGAAAATTTGTGAGTTGAAAAATGGCCGATAACTTAAAAACACGTAACAAACTGTGAATCCCGGTGGTCATCAAACCTGGTGATATTCTGAACCAATGGTTTCCAAACTTGTTCTGCTGCTTGTGCAGTGAAAGCCCCTAGCAGTCCAGTCCGGTTTGTTTACCTGCCACATCCTCAGATTTGGCTGATCATGGCTCTCAGTGGCTGTGATTCGCTGCTCCAGGCCACTGACAGCTGCTGGAAGTGGCGGCCAGTACATCCCTCGGCCTGCGCCACTTCCAGCAGCTCCCATTGGTCTGGAGCAGCGAACTGCGACCGCTGGGAGCCGCCATTGGCTGAACCTGTGGATGCGGCATGTAAACAAACCCGACTGGACTGCTAGGGGCTTTCCTTGCACAAGCGATGGAACAAGTTTGGGAACCACTGTTCTAAACAAAAAGAGCTCTCATCTATGATTGTAGCTATTTCCATCACTTCACACTGACTCAATAGACATTCTAGGGTAAGGTTTCAGGTTAATAGACAGATTGACAATCCTGCAAGATTATTATATAGGTATATTAAATTTTGTAAAACATTGTTACAGATAGATGCTTTGTAAAATATTTGACCTATTCAGAATGCCTGATGGCATGAGAATGAGATCATCCCAAATTCATGCCTATAAAAACTTTATACAACGTCATACCAAAAGTATTAATGTGTCTGTATCTATATCTAACTATATAGAGATACACACACACACACACACACACACACAGATTTGATGTATTTAATGTATTGCTGTTTGCCCTGTCTAACTATCTGTTGTGCTATATGGAAGACTTTTTAATTCCTGCTCCCATTCTGTGGGGAGGAATAGGGAAGAGAATGATCATGACTATGATAATATATGTAATATATGCATTGTGATAAATATTTGTTATCAAGCTATTCTCTCTCACTGAGGCATAAGGAATGTAAAACACCAGTTAGTGGTTATTCCTCATGCCAGAAACTTGAAAATATTGATCTTTGGCTAACTTTGAAAGTTGGGCATTCAGGCTAATTCAAGTCCCTCCTCATGAGTAAGATCATATCCAAACATACTGCTCTTTTCTTTTAATTGAATCTTGCTGTGACTCTTAAATATATTTGTCTCAGGATGGATTTTCACATTTTCAGTTGTTATAATGAGGGTTTTGTTTGTTTGGGGCTACCACACATGAGGAAATTTTACAAAAAATGGGCATGCTTAGTCTTGAGAAAAGAAGACTGCGGGGGCATCTGAAAACAGTCTTCAAATATGTGAAGGGCTGTTATAAAAAGGGATGTGATCAATTGTTGTACATATCCACTGAAGGTAGGACAAGAAGTAATGGTCTTAATCTACAGCAAAGGAAAGTTAGGTTACATATTAGGAAAATCTTTCTAATGTTAAGGGTAGTTAGGTTCTGGAATAGGCTTCCAAGGGAGGTTTCGGAAGCCCCATCATTGGAGGTTTTTAAGAATAGGTGGGACAATCACCTGTTAGAGGTGGTCTAGAGTTTACTGGGTCCTCCCTTATCACAGTGGGCTGGACTTGATGACTTCTCAAGGTCTCTTCCAGCCCTACATTTCTATACGATCTGGGCAGTCCACATAGAAGTTTAGGTATGTGGGTGGGAGGGTTCTTACACTTTTGAAAGTAGAAATCAGAATGTATCTATATAATAAAGAATGTCCTTTCCCTCAGTGAATGCAGATTTTCAGTATCTTTATATATAGCAGGTTAATTAATAAAACCTTGTGTTGGTGATCAATAGAACTTACGTTGAGGCTGTAGATTTTATGTAACCTTTTTCTATTACAGGTAATTCAAACTATCAGTGCCATTGACAAAGATGATCCTAAAAATGGACATATTTTTCTATACAGTCTTCTTCCTGAAATGGTCAACAATCCAAATTTCACCATCAAGAAAAATGAAGGTAAATATAAAACGTATATAGTGCGGCACTGTATAACTTATTTTATTTCTCTTTTGCATTGCTTGGTTGACTTCCATTTACTTTACCAATTTGTCACTTGAGCAATTAGAATGTGGTTTATCTGTGTAATGGTACCATAATTACACATCTTCAGCTATTTCCAATATCTGTACAAAAGATAAGAAGAAAACTAAAATGAAAACAGAATTTAGATCCAGAAAATAACTCCTTGGGTTACATAAAACTTGAACAGAGGGATTTAATTTGTACTATACTTTTATTGATTTTGAGATAGCAGAGAGAGAGATTGTAAAATAAACGGTTAAAACTATGCTGATAAATAAATATTGAACCCACATTGGCTCACATCTAGTCAGGGACATCTAACTAAATGTTTACTAGATCCCCAAAGGGAAACACGTTTTAAGCCAGCTTGGTGTCTGTGTACAGATTCTGACGTACTACTGTTTAACACGTTCTAACAGCAAAGTCTTGAAGGGCACTTTGTATTAGAATTGCTGTTTTATAGCACTTCTGGAAGGGCATAGTCTCATTGTGTAATACTACAGAAGTGGAATTCATTCATGGTGAGGGGGTGGGAAGAAGAAAACAAATTCAATCCATTTTACTTTTTTTGAGTAATAAATTTAGTCTGATCCTTGTTCTTGGCACACAGCTATACCTGAAGGTCATCTAGAGAGAGAGCTGGAAAAGGTCACAATAATTCTATAAACAGTGCATTCCTAGGTATTTGTATGGCAGGCAAGGATTTTCTTTCTCATAACATTGCATCCTGTATTTCAGTCTCTATATCATGTTTGTGCATTGATTATTAAGGAAATCAAAACCTGCTAGTCAGCTTTGTTAGTATTAATATGAAATTTTATTTGTATGTATAAAGGAAATGTATAAACCTTTAAGAAGAAAACACCATTTTCATACCAATTGTTATTCTAGCTCTAGCAGGCAGTGAAGTATGTTGGTACTCCTTTGATTAAATATGGCCTTATAAAAAAATAAATTTCTGAACCTATTTAAAAGTATCATAGAGTAAATAATGCTACAATAAACATATCCAAAAAGAGAAAACTAAGTTTATATATATTCTCATGAATGTATCTTTACAAAGGAAATGAAAGAGTCTTTATAGGACTGTATTCTTAATTAGTACATTCATTATAGAAAATAAAGTGACTAAAAAACCCTTCTTCATAATCCAGAAATCATAGAACATTTGAATTAAGTGCCCTAAATATGAAGCTCCCATAAGCAGTAGATTGCCTTCCACAGCACAACAGAATAAACAAAGGTTTTTACATTTCTTTTTTTGAGCATAGACTATCCGCTCATATCACTAATTAACCTTCCTGCTCAATCTATTACCCTTTTAAGATTCACTCTTGCTCCCAGCTGAAGTCAATGGCAAAATTTCCATTGACCAATATGGGGCAAGGAGTGGAGCCTTAATATTCTTTTCAACACCCACTCTTTTGTACAACAGAGATACTGTTTTATAATTAGCATTTTAATAATAACTATCATAATAAATCCAGTACACTTTTTCTTTGTATAACAAATTCACACTCATTAAAGAATAAACATTTGCAAATTCCTTGCAAGGATATACAGTTATATCAATCTTTTTGTGCCTAATAACATTATTCCCTTTAAACATACTTATAACATACAACCTTTAAGCATGTTTTTATCAAGACCTCTCGTTGTCTAAAATAATCTAAATTTATCCGCTAGAACAAATCTTCCCTTATACAGGAAGGATTCTTGCCAAATCCAAAATTGGGATAATATAGCTGAGGTGAGACAAGGTGTCATGTCACAGAGGAAATGTCTATACAGATTCATGTTAGTGGGGTTCAGGCTAACATGCTAAACATAGAAGTGAAGACATTGCTTTGGTTCTTGGGTTCTGAAGTCCACCCCCCTCCCTTGGCTTCAGAGCCTGAGCTTCAGCTTGAGCCAGAAAATCCACATTGCTATTTTTAGCATGTTAGTGCAAGCTCAATAAACACAACTCTGTCCACCCAAACTGTGAAACTCAGGCCTGGTCTACACTACACGTTTATACTGATTTTAGCAGCGTTAAACCGATTTAATGCTGCACCTGTCCACACAACGAGGCCCTTTATATTGATATAAAAGGATCTTTAAACTGGTTTATGTAATCCTCCCTGATGAGAGGAGTAGCGCTGAAATCGGTATTACCATATCAGATTAGGGTTAGTGTGGCGGCAAATCAACATTATTGGCCTCTGGGTGGTATCCCACAGTGCACCACTGTGACCGCTCTGGAAAGCAATCTGAACTCGGATGCACTGGCCAGGTAGACAGGAAAAGCCCTGCAAACTTTTGAATTGCATTTCCTGTTTGCCCAACACGGAGCTCTGATCAGTACGGCGTGCGATGCAGTCCAAATCCAAAAAGAGCTCCAGCATGGATCATATGGGAGATACTGGATCTGATCGCTGTATGGGGAGACAAATCTATTCTATCAGAGCTCTGTTACAGAAGACGAAATGCAAAGCATTTGAAAAAATCTCCAGGCTATGATACAGAGTTCTACCAGGCGCAGTGCTGTGTGACAAGTGTAACGGAAAGCCAAAGAATCAAATGGACGCTCACGGAGGAAGGGAGGGGGGACTGAGGACTCCAGCCCCACAGTCCCGCCAGTCTCCGAAAAGCATTTGCATTCTTGGCTGAGCTCCCAATGCCTGTAGGGTCAAACACATTCTCTGGGGTGGTTCAGGTATATCTCGTCAATTTACTCCCCTTCCCTCCCCATGAAAGAAAAGGGAAAAAAATCATTTCTTGACTTTTTTCAATGTCACCGTATGTCTACTGCATGTGCTGTAGACACAGTGGCGGGCAACGAACAGCAGCATCCTCTCCCCTCCCCTCCCCCGGTGGCAGATGGTACAATATGACTGGTATCCATCATCATCATCAGCCCGTGAGTGCTTCTGGCTGCCTTCAGGTGAATCTGCCAGAGGGCCTGCCTGGTAAAAATAGGAATGACTCCCGGTCATTTCCAGTAGATGGTACAGAATGGCTGGTAACCATCCATCATATAGCAACTGGATGCTGAGTTTCATCAGCCCCCCACCCCCTTTCATGTCTAAAGAAAAGAATTCTGTACTGCCTGGACTATCATAGCAGTGGGATGCTGGTCTCCTCTCCCCTCACATTTAATGTCTTGCCTGGACTATCATAGCAGCTGGAGGCTGCCTCCCCTCATTTTATCTAACTAAAAAGTCAGTGTTTCTATTCCTGCTTTCTTTATTACTTCATCACACAAAATCGGGGACCCTGCAATGTAGCCCAGAAGGTTGGGGGAGGAGGGAAGCAACGGATGGGGTTATTGCAGGGACATCCCCTAGAATGGCATGCAGCTCATCATTTCTGTGGGATCTGACATGGAGCAGCTGTGCTGTCTGTTTCTCTGATACATTGGTTCTCTGGTACACTTGCCCATATTCTAGGCAAGACTGGAATCTATTTTTAGATACAACATCTAAAGATCAGCGAAGGTCAGCCAGGAGCACCCATGGCAGCAGCAGATGGTACAGAACGACTGATAACTGTCATCTCATCCCCAATTTACAATGGCACAGCAGATGTACAGAATGACTGTAACCGTCTCTGCTACCTTGCAAAGGCAAATGAATGCTGCTGTGTAGCGCTGCAGTACTGCCTCTGTCAGCGGCATCCAGTACACATACGGTGACAGTGACAAAAGGCAAAATGCGCTCCATGGTTGCCATGCTATGGCGTCTGCCAGTGCAATCCAGGGAAAAAGGGCATGAAATGATTGTCTGCTGTTGCTTTCACGGAGGAAGGAATGAGTGATGACATTTACCCAGAATCACCTGCGACATTGTTTTTGCACCATCATGCATTGGGATCTCAACCCAGAATTCCAATGGCGGGGGAACTGCGGAACTATGGGATAGCTACTGGATAGCTACCCACAGTGCAATGCTCCAGAAATCGACGCTAGCCTCGGTACATGGACACACACCACCGAATTATTGTGCTTTGTGTGGCCGCATGCATTCGACTTTATACAATCTGTTTTACAAAACCGGTTTATGTAAAATCGGAATAATCCTGTAGTGTAGTCGTACCCTCACTCCCAGCATCTATGTGGACAGAGCCATAAAGGCTCCTTACATAGTCAAGCCAGTGAATCATCGATGTTTAAGGATGACTTATAAAATGTTCTCTATCTTTACAATCAGCATGACTGGTTATGCCTGATGAATTTACTCTATTGTTCCTATAAATTCAACTCATTGGTCCAAATTCTGCTTTTGCTGTAATACTGCAATTCAGGAATAGCTTTGGTGACTGTTAGAGTATTTCCCGAGCATTACTAAATATGGAATTAAGACCAGTGTCTCAGTGACTTCTTAAGCTACAAATGCATTTTTTAAATTATAAAGTTACTACATTTATGTTTTCCTTTTCTTTATGCTTATTTAATTTCTTTTTGAGCATTTCTTGCCTTTCTCCATACTCTGTGAAGCACAATGCTGCACAAAACCACCACTTTTCTGGGGTCTTTCTGAAACTGTCTTACTCTCTAATATTGCTTCCTTTGTGCTGCACTGGCATTTCTGGGATTGGCAGACACCTTTATAATTGAAGGAGCAGTAGTTTTAATTGATCTCTTCTCTTGGCACTAGCACTCAACCAATGCAGTTTGACATCTGTTGTGGAAATCAAAGCTGAGTGGTTTTGTTTCTGACAGGGGCTTATTTTCTGGCCCAAATAATAAAGAAAGGCTACATAGTAGTGTCGGCTTGAGTTTGTTCTTGTAACATACTTACAAAAACCTCTGACTATCAGTTCACTTTAATTCATCCCTTTTGGGCTAATATGACTTTTAAGCCTTCCGGTCTGTCACCAAGTGATCTAACAATTTGTGAGCTGTCGTAACTGTGCTGTGCAGGTGACGAGTGATATTCTAATAGGCTAAAACTTGCCTTTACTAAATGTTTTTAATTGACCTTTTGACATAATGTTGGGCCTTCATTTGCATGCAGCAAAACACTTCCTCCCCTCCCCGCAAGAATACATTATGTGTTACAGAAATTGGCCAGTGTTCATAGCTACATTTTGTTCCTGTGAAATGATTTACAGGCACCATGACAAGATTTTTGTCTTTTGTATCTGGTAAATTTGCATATTTACAATCTCTTGCATAGACAAGACATCCTGAAATAACTCATTGGGATCTCTACTGCCTTTTTGATGGCTAGACTAGCAAAGTAATCTTGAACATCATCAGGAACCTCACGCATCTTGCTAAAGCCCATAGAACATCTCTCATCAAACAATATACAATGATTTTTTTCCATTCTGTCTGAGCCCAAAACTTCAGTTCCTGAGTAAGTTTTCTTATCTCCTGTGTCACTGAATGGGTTGATTATTTTTAAATTTAGCAAAATGCGCTGCTGCTGGCCACAGAAAACCTACTGAAAGACAGGCTCACTCTCTAGAACTGTGATGCAAGCAGCGTTGATCATTCTGTTAACTGACCAGATGCATTAAATCCTTCTCTCTCCATCAGATTGGGACTTGAAAATTTTACTTAGTTAACACATAATCAGGTCACCCAATCTTACAAACCATGTGGCAACATCTTTCCAGGTACCCAACCATGTGAGTCAAGGACAGATCCTACTAGACGGTTGCTAATTATGAGTGAAGTGATTGATTATCTAATTTTTGCATGTCTTTGTATCTGGTTTTGGATGGATGAATGAAATACCATGAGTAATGCTGTTCTTGCATTACTCCTGACTGCCTCCAAAGCAAGATATACTGAAAATACTCTCAGGTGAAAACCTGATTTTGTAAGATATCCAGGCAAACAAAGATGTTCAGATAGATTTGGATAAACTCTGACAATGTATCTCAACCCTTAGAATGTTTATCCACATAGGGCCAATCTCCCAACATATAACGGGTCACCAGTCACTAATTCTGGCACAGAGATGGATAACAAAATGCCACCAATTATTTAGGAATCTGAGAAGGAATTTTGTAGCCTTGAGGCATCACTGAACTGAAACAAGACCTGTGAAAATGAGGCTTTGGAATTTGATTTATAGTATTATGATAAAAGCGTGATATGAAAAATGTAATTAGAAGTCTAGTGCTACCATATGAACTTTCTTTTGTATTTATAACATAGTATATTGTATATGCATTTACTATTAAGCAACCCTTGTTCTGATTATCCCTATTGTTTGATCAGTCAAGAGCAGAGCCTTATGAAAAAAGTTTTCCTAGGCATTCAAGTTTTGTTTGCAAATGCAAATTGCAATTTTCATTCTAAAACTAGCAAATAAATGTTTGCCATTAAGTGGTAAAACTTCAAAATGTTCCTCAAATGGCAGATGTGTTGAGTATTGAAAATATTCCCTGGATCAAATAGTCCTCAAATGTCCAGGGCTGCAGAGGCTCTCCTGGTGCATTTTCACTGCATTGATGACAGAGTACATAGTGCTAAACTCTGTGGGAACCACCAAGGGGCAGTCATGAAGAGAATGGGCAAGACAAGGAAAACCTGCCCCTCTAAGCACAGAGGGGACCACATTAGGGGCACACATTAATACTCCTGAAAAAGCTCAACAGATATTCCATGTTCTTGATGGGAGGCCCAGAACCTGGACCAAAGTGAATATTGGTGCAGGCATAGTGAATAAAACCAAGAGTATATATTCCTTTACTTTGCTTTTAAATTGAAGCATCATATGTACTCTAATGAGAAACCTTTCTGTGGTGTAGCTTATTCCTAGCAAAATTAAATGTTATAAATAAATGCCATTCTCAATTTCTGGGTAGCCTGGGTACAATAATTATTATATATACAATCAATATTGTATCAAGACTCTCACACTTATGATTACATGCACCTTTTTGTCTGCTCATACACACACATGCGCATGCATAATTATCAATGTGTGTGTCTGCCCATGTACTACAATATTTCCCAGAATATTCATGCTTAAATGTGCAATATTTTTGCTCCTCAGATTGGAACAATTTTAATGTCAGTTATTTCCTCAGTGGGTTGACTTGAACTGGTAGGCAATGTGCCTTGTGGTTAAAGTAAAATAGCCTGTTGTTATAATCAGACCTTATATATCACCCAAGTACTAGTTGGATTACATGACGTCCTGTGCTTGAATTATTCACTTTATTTAAAACTTGCTTTCCAAATCACCTCCTTTCCATCTATAAGCTATTGTTTCCAAACTATAAGAATTATCTGAAAAAGTATGCAACACCTTTGGGGATTGTTTCCCCTCATTTTACTGTCCAAAATGAAGATACTAAAAGCCAATGTCCAGAACAGATACAAAATCAGAAAATGTTTTTGTTACCTCTATGCCTTCAGTTTAATAAAAACAAAAAGAGAAAAATATATAAATATTCCAACTGTCAGATATTTTCTTTAGCAGCATCTGTCACATGCATACTCACGGGGTAATCTATGACAAAATAGCTTTTGCTCCCACCATAGTAACTCTCGTCATGCTAATACAGGATTCTGTCCTGAGTATCATGCTCCCTTTCCTTTCCTTGGTTGGTCCGTCTGTCTGTCATCGCCTTTAAAAGTCCCGACTGTGTTTTTGATTGATGTTCATATATAGATAGATATAGATAGATAGATATAAGATATAGATAGCTTGGAGAGTTAAAATATGTTAGCTGAATGCTTTTTCTTTGCTCTGCCCATTTGAGAGACAACCTCTAGTACAAATTGCTTTACCAATGACACCATTAAACCCATCACTGCCTACTGATATACAATGCATGTCTAAAATGTCAGCACTCCTATTGTCTTATGCACATGTGCTATAAATCCTCATATTCCATTGCCATTTCATGTAGTGTTACATGAGCATCAGGAATCTTTGTGGCCAGCTGTCATCCACCCAGGCTCAGATTTCATTTATCAGTGGCAGTTCTCCAGGGGAAGCACACGCTTCCATATTTCTCATGTGTTTAACTATTATCCTCATTTTTATCTATAGTAATTAAGGTGGTCTGCATATTTTTAAAGTGCATTTCTGAAATGTACCAAATCACATCTCAAGTCATGCTTTTGTTTAAAAATCACTGATATGATTGCAAAGCAGTTACTGCACGTCCTGGTGCCTATAAGTAAATATTTTTCCAACCTATCTGCAGCAGCAGCAGTGTGTACATGCACTTAAAATATGAGTTGCGTTTTATTAATGAAAAAAATAAATTGCTAAGTACTTGAAAGGCTACTGATCAGAATTTCTTTAATTGCTTTGGGCACCATTATGACATCTCAAATCAATGGGACTACTTGCGTAATGAGGTGCTACTCACTGGGCAGATGCCAGTATTCGGTCCTCAGTAGACTGGATGCTTATGTATTTAAATAATTGAACATCTGAAAATACTTCATGGACACTAAGGTTATTGGATAACATTTGTGAGATAATCTGCAACCCATTGACAGAAGTGGCACCTTACTCCAAAAACATAAATCATGGCAGTGTCTGGGCCTAGGCCTATAAATCATTTTATCAGTATCATATTAATAAACTTGTACTGGATTAAAAGTAAAGATGATCAAAATTTGGAACTTCCATCAACTTCATTTTGTCCCAAATCGGGCCAAAAAGTCAAAATCTCAGAATTTTTCACAAAACATTCCAAAAATATTTCATTTTAATCTTATCAAAATGTATCATTTTGAGAAGGTTGAAACATTTCATTTCAAGAAGGTTGAACCATTTTGTTTCAACTTTATTATTTTGACATTTGTATTATAATATAAATGTCAAAAAGATTAGTCAAAAATAAATGTTATGACCGTATCGAAACAAAAGGTTTCACTAATTTCCTGCAAATAATCAATGGAACAGATATGTTCTCATTAAACTTTTCAATTTAATCGAATCAGCATTTTCTGACCAGTTCTAGTTAAAAGATAACATTCTAGGTATAGGTCTACAAATTAAGATTTTAGGCTGGAAGATTTGCAAAATTCAGGAGTGTTTAGATTTCAGTGTTTGTTCATGGTCAACTCTTAAAAAATTAAAAATAAAAATAAAAAACAAGGGGAGGAGAGGGAAGGTCCAGCTTTGTGATTTGTACTTTGTGCCAGTGTAGGGGAGCAAAGAAGAAGTAAGCACTCTGGGTCCCAGAGACACAGAGGTAAGCAGATATTGTCACCATCTGTAGCAGGTGGGTGGAATGTGGTCAGTGCTAGACTGGGAATGTGGTTGATGTCTAAGCTCTGCCCCTCAACGTGTCAGAAAGTGGAAGGTAGCCAGTACACAGGGCATGGTAATTTGCTGCCTATCAAAATTGGCAGAAAATTATTCTCTCAGGAACAAGAAAAAAGCTGGGATGTCTTTGAGGGATGACATTTGTAAAGTCTCGAAAAGGTTCACTTGTAGAAATGGACATGGAGAATGGAGTGGGATTATCTGTTTGTTCTGCACTGGTTCACCCATTCTTAGTCCCTAGAAGACTGATATGATGGGAACTGCCAGGGATCAGTGCCTGTGTTGGACATTTTCATTCTTAGCACTAAGTAGGCAAGTAGACTTAAACCTATTTGGTCATATAACTGAAGAAGTTCTGAAACATGACATCATCCTGCAAGTGTGTTGGATGTGTTTGTTGCTCCATGAGATGAACAGCAACATGATGGCACATGATGTTTCTTTGTATTGATGATGAGTGAGGGATCAGTAACATCTGATTTGATTTTTTTTTAATACTGTTCATGCTTTTCTTGACAGTTACTCTAAATCAAAGACAGGCCACTAGGGTTTCAAGTAAATGATTTTTTCCTTCCTTTTTTTACAAAGGAGTCTCTGTTACACACTCCAGAAATGCCCAGACCCCATATTGCTAGACTCTGTACAAATACACTTGTGTTTCAGTTTCTGTGGTGTTGTCTTATATTGTAATGTAAATAACATATTTCACTTTTTAGAACAGTGTTTCTCAAACTGGGGTCACTGCTTGTACAGGGAAAGCCCCTGTCGGGCCGGGCCAGTTTGTTTACCTGCCCTATCTGCAAGTCTGGCCGATCGCGGCTCCTCCTGGCCCCAGTTCGCCGCTGCAGGCCAATGGGAGCTGCTGGAAGTGGCAGCCAGTAAGTCCCTCAGCCTGCACCACTTCCAGCATCTCCCATTGGCCTGGAGCAGCGAAATGCAGCCAGCAGAAGCCATGATTGGCTGGACCTGCGGGCAGGGCAGGTAAACAAACCAGCCCAGCCCACCAGGGGCTTTCCCTACACAAGTGGCGACCCCAGTTTGAGAAACACTGTTTTAGAACATGCCACTTTGCATGTGCACAATCTACTTAGAACCATTTGTTTCTTTCGCTCAGCATGTATCTTTCATGTCTGAGACCTTCCTTTTTCCCTTTTCCTATCTTCCTCTACTACCTCACCTACAGGCTATTTTCTGTAATGCCCCCATGCTATCACCTGAGTGATATTTGAAATGGGCAGTCTTGTAGAGAAGGAGTTTCTATTATTGTCTGTAGTGAGGACTACAGCAGTACAGAAGGAAACCTGCATTTTCCCACTGCCACCACTGTAGCAGAGTGTGTATTGGGCATGTAATCCCTCCACGTTGGACATTTAATCTTGTTCTGCTTCTTCCACCAATACCTGGTGCTCTGCCACCTGCCCCATCTTTCTTTTCACGTGTAGGCAGCTTCTCTTTCCAGGCTCACCTCTAATTGGAGCCAGGGAACAGGTGAGGACTGAGTACAATTTCTTCTTCAAACATATCTTTTAACTCTATCTGGCTGCTGTCTACGCTTTCTTTCAATGATTGACGCAGTTTTTGCCATCTCTGTAGGCTGAAGAGATGGCCTCCTTTTGGCAGCTTGACAAAGAACTTCCTCTGTTCTAGCTGAAACCCAATGCCAGAGAACAGAACCAGATCCACAAATTCTAACACATCTATCAAACTCCTCCACATTTTGACCATGCTGTCTATTCTGTCCAGCTGAAACCATATTCACTCCTCTCCTGTATTCAGGATGCAGGGCTCCAGCCAGACAGATCCCCTCTCTCCTCCACCATAAGCCAGATGTGATCAATCAAGTCTTCATTGGACCGGCAGGCCAACCTGATGTTCCAGCCAGCAAGGAGGGGGCCACCTGGTAAGCTTATTGTCCTCTTTTAGGCATCCTTAGGCTCTTCTTCAGCTGTGCTGTGGTTTGGGGTGTTTTGTTTGTTGGTTTGTTTGTTTTTTATTTTTTTTTCCTGCTCTTTTTGAAATTTTATAGCTAGCAAAGTGCTTCTACTGGAGCATTTTTGTTCCAGATACTCTTTTAACCTTTTCAGTCCTGTCTTCATCCTATCTCTGTTGTGTTGGCTTCTCTATCACCCCCACAGATAAAAGTATCCAGCCAATCGTCAGGGAATCCAAATACCCAAATGGAGGGCTCACTTTCACAGCATCATATCTCTCCTGAGAGAGCCTTTTTTTTTTCCACGTGAATTAACAGTCACAATGACACAATTTATTTCAGAACATTTATGTGAACATGAACCAGTACAAGCAAATATGAAAGGAGAGCAATAAAGGAAGGGATAATATTATATATGTACAGCATGCCATTATGCATACATGATCATAAGATGCTTTTATTTCACTTATTTATAATTTATGATTTGTGCTGCTAGCAACATAATGTTGACAAGGAGTCAATTATGTTTCATTTTATAAATCAAACTAATTAAGAACCAAATGCAGTCTAAGTGAAAAAGATCTGAGGTCAGTGTTGAGCACCATGCATATGCACTACAATGGAAAACGTTGTGAATTTTCCTGCCGTAGTGTTTGCCAGATCCAATAGTTTAATATAGTTTTCTTTCTTTTTCCAATAATTATTTCATTAACTTGTCAATAAAAATACAGTAAAGTAAGAAACAATGGCATAGTTTTAAAACAGCACAAAAGGAAAACAAAAAAGATTAAGAAAACAAAACAGAAAAAAGAAAAAAAAATAGGCCAGGCAGTCACCATGAAAGAATAAATTTAATTTAGGAAAGAAAATCTGGAATGCGGATAAAAGACCAGGTAGACACATAGAGATAAGAACAAATTAAAGCTTCAGTCTGGCATAATTTCAGCTAAACAATGTACCTCAAGCCTTGATGGTAGCAAGTGTGCTGATTTCACATCCAGGAATATCTTGACAATAAAGGAATCCAAAGTTGGATCCCTTAGAAATTTTGGAAGTTTTTTTCAGATGTACAGCAATGTCTTGATTGTATGCAGTACCTTGTAGGATCTCAAAGTGCTTTACAAACATAAATTAAGGAAGCCTCAGCACATTCATGATCATTTGGTGAGAGGATTTAAAATTTTCTTCATCATGTTTATTTTCTGTATCATTTCAGTTTCCACTTGTCTTTAATGGGAGGCGAACATGTAGTCAAATGTAGCAGCAATATTGTAGCTCTTCACCAAAACTTCCTCAGTATACACAGACTATTAAAATATATTCTACTACCCCCTCACACACATTTCCTCCCATTTTGTCACTTTAATATAAACATTAACCATGATTAAAATAAAGAAAGTGATTGAAAGAAAACTAGAGAAAAATAAACCTTAACATTAATAGGAATTTCGAGCGATGATTTCTCTTTCTTATCTGTCAACATCTGCTTGGACACTTTTAGGTTTGTCTGTGTTTCAGATCTTTGTGTATCCTGATAGTATCTTTCTGATGTCTAAACCAATGAACTTATCTATAAATAAGCAAACTTTAGTAGCATAACTCTTCTTGTCCTTCTATTTCTTCCCTGTTACAAATTGCTTAAGTGTTCTGTCACATGTTGGTTCAGCTGTGCATGCAGATTAGTGTGCTGACTGTTTATGCAAAACGCTAAGACTTATAACATAAGTTGTCTTTCAGTAATAAAGACAGTGAGCCATATTCTCCTCAAAAACAGTGTGGGAATTCACTGTATAGGTTGAGTCTTAGAATCAGTGTATTTGAGAGGAAAACTTTTCACAATCTGTTCCTCACCATTGTTTGTCAGATTTGCCAGTCTCATTTGGTTGTCATGCATGGTGGAGTATTTCTACTCTAACATCTGATAGTTTGCACCAGAAGTATAAGTTGTTTATAAAGGGGGAATGTTCTTCCAAGAAGATCATCACTGGATCTCTCCAACTGTAGCTTTGCAATATTCACCATGTACTGGATCACCACATCTCATTCAGAACTCAACATATGTGGGAGCAAAAGAAAGAAACTATTCCCCCACAACTTTCACAGGTTGTCGCTTCCTGCCTGGAATCATGTATATAAGCAGAGCGGTTATGTTTGCCTTGGCTTCTTTTATCAAATGTACATCAGAACACTTGGACGTATTTTTTCCAAGTTTTCAGGAGAGAGTCTTCTTCAAACATGTAGCTTAGATGCATCTGTCAGAATATAAGACACTTCTGGTTTCTTATTTGGAAGTAATCCCTCCAAGTTTTCTGCTCTCAAAAAGCAGGTCCCTCAGTAGAGGTACTCATGGACAATATGCTTTCTATCCATATTGGATATTTTGTTAAGTGGCATTTATTCACTGTGTAGGAGGAATAATGTCTCAGAAATGGAAGTGTTGGTAGGAGGGGAAATTACCATTGTTTTTTGTCCCTAATCTGGTCACAGGTCAGGACAAACACGATATTTTAACGAACACTCCCTACCCTCTCCCCAACCTCATTATTCGCTGGGGGTGTGTGTGCATGTGTTTGGTTTTGTAGTTCTGAGCAGCTAATTGGCAATTATGGCATGAGTCCATTTTTAGTCACTGGTTTTGCATTTTATTTTGTAAGGATTCTGCATACCTGCTCTGTTTTAATCATCCTCCAATGGCTGTCAGGAAGAATATCAATTAATTCTGCCACCCCTCAGTTGTATTTTTTTTTCTCTTCTAACCACTGGGTCTCAGTAGATGAGAATTAGCTGATATTCCCACTGCTTGAAGTTGTAATACAGTTAAACAGATAAATGCATCTCTTCTAGGGAGAGAATCCAGTTTGCGGACAACATACAGTGTAAAGCAAGGATTTATAATGGTTGATTAGCTGACAAAAACATTTCTCTCCATAAAAGTTCTCTTTCTGTCAATAGCCTCAATCTGGAACATGAAGGGACTCGCTATACAAAAGACCCAAAATATAACATACAGAATACATTAATGTATCTGACTCCTTTCTAACTTGGGAGGCAGTGAACTCAGGTCTTTTTCTCACTAATATAAGGTCTGATTCAAATCCCATTGAAGTCAATGGTAAGACTTCCATTGACTTCAGTGGAGCAGGTCTATATAGTCTTTTACAATTTTATATACATACATACAAAGAAAGCATAGCAGACTCAGTGGGAACTGCTAGATTGCATACAAGACTATGCGGTGGGTTTGCATAGATTGTAACCTCCCATACAGTGCTAAGTATACAAGTGGTGTTCAGGAAGTAATGCATTATCATTTGAAGTAGAAGAGACAAGGTGGGTGAGATAATATCTTTTATCAAACCAACTTCTGTTGGCAAGAGAGACAAGCTTTTGAGCTTACACGGACCTCCTCCTCTTATTCATTTGAAATACAGTAATTCTTCCCAACCAGATGACCATTACATCAGTCTCAATGTGAACCCTTTCTGTGCTGCAGAGACTGCCTGACTGGGAGGAGGGTATCAAATATATCCCTAAAAACATGAATCCTCTGTCATTAGTCATAAGCAAGCAAATTTCATTCACAGACATAATGGATTCCATGGGCCGTAACAGACACAGCTGCATGTGTATGCATAAAATACAATGCAGTATGAGTCTCCAACCTGTACTTAATTGTTAAAGTTCAACTTGTCAGGGTTAATATTCTCTTATGCAACCACATTTATGCTAATCAAACTTTTCATGAGTAATTATTATTATTTACTATCATGGTAGCTCCTAAAGAGCAACCAGGTCTGGTCACTGTATTGTGAGATAAATGACAATCTCTACTTCAAATAATTTATAGTCTAGAAGAGAAGGCATGATAGGTGGACAAGACAAATTCACAGGCCAGGCTTGGGGTTGGGGAAGCCAGAGTAACATAATAGGAGATGAGCTGTTACAGTCAGTTTAGCTGTATTCAGATGCCAGTTTTTGGTATGAATTACAGAAAAGGTTAATTCTGAGGAGGGATTTGGAGGGGGACAAGGTGCTGATTGTATAGATTTAGACTGGGGGCTATTTCCACTCATAAGGGGTAGCACAGGAGAAAGCACAAAAATGCTTGTTGGAGAAGCAATCAATTGGGAGACTGTGGCTGACATTATTGGTAGAGTGAAGATGAGGGTCAGCCTTAAGATAACAGGTCAGATAGGTAGGGTGGGGCTAAGTTATGAAAGGAATTGGAGGAAAAGACAAAAGGGTTGTATTTGGTGCTGTGGAAACAGGGGAGCCAACTGAGGAGGAGGATGGTCAGAGGGATAAACCAGGAGGAAGATCTGGCTGTTGTATTTTGAATTGAGTTGATGGGGACCAGGGATGTAAGACTGAACTCAGGAGGGGTTTCAATGAGAATACTACCTCGTGGTGCTTATGACCATCTCAGTAAAATCAGCAAGATGGTAGGCCTTTGGGTGCTGTCATACAATAAGGCAAGAGAGCAGTGGGAGAGTGGGAGAGGGGAGATATATAAGCTCTAGGCTAATTAAGGTGTGGTTCCCTGTAGACTAGGGAGGGTTGCTACAGGTTAATTGGAGCACCTGTAGTCAGTTAGGCCCTGTCAGGAACCTAATAAAAAACTCCTGCTTCAGGCAGTCAGTTTGCGTGAGGAAGGAGAGAGGACTGGAGTTTGGAGGTGTGTTACTGAGACCTGAAAGACCAGAGAATGGAAGGAAAGGAGACTCCCTTTCCTAGCATTAAGGACCGAAGGTAACCCTACCTAAGGGGGAAAAGGGCAAGAAACCCACAGGGGTTGAGAGGGGCTGGGGCTCAGAGTGAGGAGCAAACCCACCCCCTCCTCTACCACCTTCCCAGGCCACTAGCGGGGCCCTTGGCGCCCAAGAGCAGGGGAAAAAGCGTGGGACCCACCATATCAACATCAGCCATTTTGTCACAGTGCTTATAGAATTTTCAGGTTGTTCAAGAGAAAAATCAGGTGTCCACTTGAGCAGTCTTTTCTAATATTTGCACATTTAGGTAGATTTTTGCCTGTCTTGCATATGGAAGCTAGTTATTTTTTCCTTAGGATATAACTAATGACTTGGTGGTTTTATATAGTTTTCACCTAAAACCAGGTAGAATTTGATAATTTTGTCTGAGTTTCTCTTGGAGACTTTGGTTCAACCTAACCCCAAACTCAAAACAAAATATAGGAGGTGGGAACTCATAAGAACTGAAATAAAAATGTTTTGTTGCGAACTGCCATACCTAAGTTTCAGTCTAAGGATTCTAGGTGCTACAACCATACAAATAATAAATAATAATCTTTGATGTAGCCATTTTCTAACTATTATCCATTTATAACTGACGTGGAAGTCATTCCAGTATAACTTTAAACCTTATTACTAGTGAGCAAGTCTCACTCCAAAGGATGGCCTTGCAATTATGGAACTGGACTGGGATTTAGAGTGTTTTTCCCTAGAAATGCTACAAGCTTCCTATCTGGCTTTGAATAAGTCACTTAATCATGTTGTGTGTGTCATTTCCCCATTTATAGAATACTCATTGCCCAGAAGGGCTGTATGGGTACATTTTTTTTAATATGTGCTTAGTGCTCAGATGGTGATGGGGACCATAACAGCCTATGAATCAATAAAAGTTGTGATTTTTCATAAGAGCCACAAAGAAAATCCCTAACTACCCGTTGATTCTTTAGAAAATCCTCATAAAAATAAATAAGTAAATGCTTCTAGGTCTCAACCAAGTGAACTACATGAAGGGACGAGTATCAAGAAATACTGTCACTCTCGCTGGTGTTTATAACGCATACCAGTAGGTTCTCCAATTCCTTGTTCATCTGGATGCAATCTTTGTGCTGATCTCTAGTATTAAAAAATAAAGGAGTGTAGTTTGGGGATGGATACCACACTTCAGATACCACTCTGCATCTGCTTAGTCTATTCCAGAAGTGGTACTAGTCCCATTTCTCTAGTAACATCTCAAATGTTTAAATCAGTAAAGATTCCAGTCAATTTTTTTCATGAAAAATCCACACTCTTATTTTGTGCTTCTCTCATGATTGTCTCCTGTTACACAGAAAGCTACCAGCAAATACGCCTTCCCTTTTTTTTGTTTGCTGTTGTTGAGAATTCTATGGCCTTCTTTCTATCAGAAGAAGTTCCTTCAGAAAACTTTGTGTAAATAATGTAACACTCATCTTCTGGGATTCCTTTAATCTGGCCTTCTGATCTTCTGGTTCATCCAGTAAGAAAGCTGATATCTTTCTCAAAGTACCTAACATTCTCCTTCAGAATTTCTCATGCTATTCCAAGTTTATTTCCCTCTTCTCTTCTGATTCACTGCTCAGCTAATTCAGCCTTCTTGCAGTGATCGCAATTATTTGTTGGATTATTGTTAAAATCTTCTCATGTCCCTAATCTGGGCCAATAGAATCACTTGAGATTATTACTTTTAATAGTTTTACTATGCTCGTCTCACCTTGTGTTATCACAGCTACTGTCTGTACTGTTACAGATTCTTCATCCATGAATTACAGACAATAGAGGGAGCAAATCCAGTGTGGCAAGCAAGATATAGGGCTATCATTAACACTAATGCAAGCTGTGCCCTAGAGATTTAGATGTCAGAACAGCAACTGCAAAAATGTACTTAATTTCCATAAGCCATTGAGGCATCTCACTGGTCAGTTATGTGCACAAATCTATAGTTCTGTGTAATTCTGAAAAAAGGACATTTTACCCAGAAGCTGCAAAATTGATGGAGTGAGACCCCTTAGGAGAGAGGTAATTGGAAAGATTCCATGTTTGATTTCTGTCTCACATGTTTTTGGCTTGGTACAAAAGTGATTCATAACTAACTAACTAACTAGCCTTTTTTGTTTCCTCTCACACATAAATGAATTGTACCTGCCAAGTATTTCAGTTTTTGCAAAACTCTTCAGCACTTTATCTGCCAGTTTTGATAGTGGTGCAAATGAGTTTGCATGCCTATAGCATTTACATGGTTTAGTCATTAGATCTGAAATAACTATACTGCCCAGAAGCAAAGTGTCATATGCTGACAATCCTTCATCTTTCAAAGCTAGATATGTTGGGATTCATGACTTTACTGTGTATGTGTCTTCCAGTTATGACCTTTGTCCATACTGTGCATACATTAAGGAGTATGGACAATACCTCTCAATATCTCAGACTTTAAAATTTTAAAAGCAAATATAACACAGAATGTCACTAGTTTACATTATGGTTTACATTTAAAAATATATGTAAGAGCATGTTTTTGCAGTCATACGCACACCTTATTGTCACGGAAATCAAGTGGACTTTTGGATGTTGAAAGACTGCAGGATCAGACACAGTTGAAACCAAAGCCACAATTTTTGAGTTGCAGCAGCTCCAAGGAAATTTCAAGTGCCATTTTTTTTCTCAAAATGTCTCAGATAATTTAAGCCACATTTAGCTTGGAATGATCTTTGGCAAAGACTATGCGTGATAAAAAATTTCTCATAGCAAGTTACAGCTGAGTTATAAACCCCTGACAATAATTTTGTAATGGACGTGCTGACAGAATCTTTATTACAACAGTACCAACAGGCACTTCTCTGGTAAATTCTAGGCAGTTTTTATAGTAAGGTGGCCACTATCTCAAAGTGCACATTATAAGAATTAATGGTACCGCAGTACTAAAATACCATGGCCTACATTTGCCTTTTTAAATGTTCTAAGAGAAATTTGATATGATTGATCCCAGGTCAACTCTAATAGAGTGCTGTATGATCTGTTGGTAAATCATTTAAAATTCTAGATGTGTCTAGAGTCAGCATCTGTGTGAACAAGGGTATGTCTACACTGCAAAGAAAAGACACCAGCGCCAAGTCTCGAGCCTGGGTCAATTGGCTCAGGCTGCAGATTTTAAAATAACAGCGTAGATATTCCCTCTCAGGCTGAAGCCCAGGCTCTGAAACCCGGTGTCTACTCTGTTATTTTTAGCCCCACAGCCTGAGCCCTGCAAATCCCTGTGACAAATGTTTTTCTTTGCAGTGTAGACATACCTTAAGAGTAATTTCAGCATTGACAGTGAGATGCTAAGTTATTTGTGCTAATATTTGATTAATGCCAATATAAAAAAAGTCTTGATCCTTAAGCTTCCCATATGCACCTTTTATAAATGGATATATTTTAAATTGGCTTTGCTTTTATTTTATTTTTTCATAGCATGGGGTTCAAATTTTTTAGTTCAGTTTGATTTTTAGAAAGCAAAAGTAATTTCTTATTTTCTCATGGTTTTGATTTAAGCTAAGAAACCCTTCCGAGAACCTGTGTGAAAATAGCTTGGATGAGGGAAGGAGATGGGGGTAGGGAAAGGATTCTTGAAACTCATCCTTAGTTTGATGAAAGGTTCATGAATTTCATTGAACCTGTGTGAGATATATATATATATATATACACACACACACACATTAAACCCCATGTCATTTGAGGCTGAGCACTGAAAGATTCTCTCAACTGCAACTTTCAAAATGATTTAGGAGGTTTAGATACATTTCTTCCATTATTTTCAATGTCTAAATCTCACGTGTCAATGCGTGTAGCTAAGTCATCAATACTATGACATTTCATCGTATTTTAAGTAAAATTCAAGTTGCAAGGCCCTCTGGATGGACTTGTTAGCTTTTCATTTGCCCCCCACAGCACCTAGCCCAAATTTGGCAAAATATAAATACTAATTAATTGGAAGTTCATGGTTCCAAGTCAGAATATAGCCACTAGTTTTACCAATTAATGACCAATGGAGTACGTTCTTACTTTTTGAAACTTTTGATTAAATGAACAACATAATAGAATTAAATATAATCTGTAGATACTGAAAATGATCTATTAGTCTAAGCAAATTACCATGTTAATAATGTATGTTTAATGCTAAGCACATTTGACAACCATTTCATCTCTTTTTCCATACTAGAGCTCGGCGTCTTGCATTAATTCTCATAGTTTACAGCTGCAACATTCAACACACATGATATGTAGTGATGTGATCCGAATGAAATGTACTTCATGTCAGAACATTATGATTACAAGTAAACAAGGTGTCTGGCTATCTGAGTACATTGGGCAAAACTGAGGAGCAAAATTTTTGCTAACTTAATGACTCTTGCAATTCCATTGGTCTGACTCCAATTCCATTTTACAAGGATATAAATCAGAAGAAGCTCCACTGGAGTCAGTGGAGATAAATCAGTGTGAGTTAGATCAGAATCAGGCTATTGACTGTAATGAACTTGTACAGGATGCAATTCAGTGAAAATTTTGGTAATTCATACACACAAAATATTATGTGGCCAGGAAAATTCCACTTCCAGGTTGGAGTCCTCTGGGTTCACTTGAAGTCTGCTACATCCTTTCTTTAAGAAAAAGGCATATGTGGCAATTAATACTGAGAACACACACAGAAATTACAGGAGGACCAAAATCCAAGGGTCTTTGAAATTAATAGTCACTCCAGATTTCCAACAGTGTAACTTAGAGCAGAAATTGCCCCTAAATTTGCAAGCATCCGAGGTGAATATTCTGCCATTTCAGCTAAAGACACAAGTGTGCTGAAGACACAGTAGAAACTCTTATCTTTAGCAGTAATTTTTTTAACCAGTCAACTATGGAATAGAGAAATAACAGAAACAAGGGTACAAATATACGTCAGGATGGTAGGGAAAGTACTTTGAAACTCTCTGATGGCTGTAGGCAGCACAGAACAAAACTAAGAAACTCAGGTGAAAACCTGGCCCCAATTAAGTCAATAGGAGTTCAGAGATGAAGGATGTTCCAGTGGCTAGAGCACTAACTTGGACTGTGTTCAGTTCCTGCTCTACCCCAAACTTCCTGTGTGACCCTGGGCAAGTCATACTGCCTCAATTCCCCATCTGTAATGGGGATGGTAGCATTTCCCTCCCTCACATGGGGTGCTGGGAGGATAAATCAGTTAAAGACTGTGTGGTGATGGGGACCATATAAGTACATGAGATAGATCTGGAAACCAAAGCTGCTGTCCTCTGTGCCCCTTCCACTTTCCCACATTTATAGTTGCATGTAAGAGTTAAAAAAAAAAAAAAGTAGAGATTCTGCATCTGAATTATTGACTTGTTTCTTTACCTTCCTGTTAAAAATAAAACAAATACAGTCTCATACTCTCAGTTCAGAGTTTCTGTATGATCACCTCATGGACAAAGAAATTTCTATCCAGCTTTTAAAGGGTTAGCAGACCCAAGTGTAAAATATAATAGTTGCCACTAGACTGGAAATGACCATACAGGTATGTTTCATTACAGCTCTGCTGGACTAAAGGTCACAGGAAAGTTTTAGAATACTTAAGAGACAATTATTTACAGTTCTGACTTTTCTCAAGGCATAGAACTAGAAATTATTCAGACAATTATTTAAAGTTCACGTTTTTGAAAAGGGAAGAAAAAATGTCCATTCCTCCACCTTGGCATTGTTTGCCTCTATTTTTTTTTACTGAAATAATCCTTTTTTATGTCAACGCTGCACTAGAGCAGAATAAATATTATTTTTCATTTCTGATAAAAATTTTAACCTATAAGAATGATGACAATAAACCAGAAAATAGTTTGTTCATTATTTTGAAATTCTCCGTGATGCAATTTAATCTCAGCATAGGAATAGATACATTGTAAACACATTACGCTGATTATCCATCAGTTGATCCAGTGGTAAATTTCTGTTATAAATAAGTATTATGATTTAAGCTGTTGGCAAAGAACCATAAATTTAGAGATGTAAAAGATTTTTTAAATTATCTAGTCCATCTCCCCATCTGTGCACTATTGTTCTCTCTGCTATGTTCTCTGGTATTTTATTCAGTATTTTAAATGATTCAAGAAATTTAGGTCTTCCATACTTCTCTTGTAAGGCTATTTCCCCAGACTAATAGAGATCACAATTAGGAAGTTTCTTTGTGTATGGCAGCCATCTATTATGTGACTTAAATTATACTCCACTGCCATGTGTCAGCATGACATGTGATATAATAGGATGTAAATGACATAATTTGATCAGCCAGCTAAAATTTTACATTGCAATTTTTTTTCTTCATATCTGGTATCTGCTATCAAATTTGATAGCAGCTATCAATCTGGTTTTTTTTTTCAGAAATGTTGGTTTTCATGAAAAGCAGGTCATTTTGAAATATCCTTGAATGCTTCAGAGCCTGTAAGCTTAGTTATCATAAATCACCCAAAAAGTACCATAAAAACTACATAATTTAGTTTCAGATTATTTTAATAAGCCTTCTGGTTCAATGGGACATTTTTATCTTTATTATAAAAGGTTATGCAAAGGGCCTTACTGAAGCAATATGGTTCTCATGATCAGCAAGACTTTGTTTTGTTTTGAATAAAAAATCCTTTTTCAAAGCAGACCTTGCATGTGAATCTACCTGCTGTATACGGTGTTATATATGTGTGATGGACCAGATATTCCAGGATGGATGGGATAATCTCTTTTATTGGACCAACTTCTGTTGATGAGAGAGACAAGATAGGGCAGAGCAGGGACTGAACTCAGGTCTCCCACCGAGGTTGGTCCAATAAAAGAGATTACCTCATCCACCTTATCTCATTAATATCCCGGTCAGACACAGCTACAACTACACTGCATACAGCTAGGTATTCCAAAGCGTTCAATTTGCTCTACAAAAAAAACATTCTGTCTCACCTCTCCCACTGAAATTAATCACTGTTCTTTTGCTCATATGGTTTGCAATGGTGACTTGCATAATCAAAAGTTGTCCTGTTCTGTGTTCCCCTTTTACCTCTTTTTAAACGTGCTACAGACTAAAGAACATTGTTAAGTAAAAGAACCTCAGATGTATCTTTCAAAGCAGTATGAATGGAATCCTTTCAGGAGCAACAAGCTAGCGTCTGTGCTTTGTATTCTAGCATGGTTTGGGACTCACAGACTAGTTTTGCAATGCAGGGCTAGCCTTATGATTAAGACTAAGTTTTTGTCACAATTATTTTTAGTAAAAGTCATGGACAGGTCACAGACAATAAACAAAAATTCATGGAAGCCATGACCTACCTCCTGCAGCTCCATGCTTTACCCTACCACTCTGGTGGCTGGGAGCTGCAGGGTTCCTCCCCACCCCCCACCCCCACAAGGCTGTCCCTGGTGTCTGGAACCCAAGGAGGGCCCCCTGAAGAGGCTGTCTCCTGTAGGGGGACCCTGCGGAGGCTGTCACCCTTCTGGAACCCCGCCTGGGCCCCACAGACCCGGGGACTAAAGCAGAAAATGCCATGGAGGTCTCTGGAAGTCACGTCTTCCATGACCTCTGTGACATAAGCGTAGCCTTACTTATGATTTGTGTGTCCTGTTACATTGTGGGTGGTGAAGAGGCTGGGCTTTGAGTTGAGTCCTAAATTCTTGATGCTAGAAAAGAGATTGATATGTGAATTTTCTTTTTCTCTGGGTCTGCTAGAACCAGAAAAGGGAAATGTGTTCCTGAATAGATGAACTCACAGAGAGTTCCCAAATGTACAGGACTATGAGAGTGACTGGTTTGGTGTCTACTTAATTTTGGTCCTGCCTCTACAGATAAGAACTTTACAGTTTTGGGGTGCATTTGACTTTTTTTTATTGTCAATGAATAGGTGTTAACATAGAGGCATGCGAGAAAGCAAGACAGTCCTGTGATTAAGGCACTAGAGTGGGACTGAGGCGCTCTGGGTTCAATCCCTGGATCTACAGCAGCCTTACTGTGTGAGCTTAGAAATGTCATTTAATCTCTTTGCCTCATTTTCCACACTGTAAAATAGGGATAATAATCCTTCTTTCCTCCCACTCTGTATCCATTTTGTGTATTAGGTTTCCTTAAAACCCCAACCTAACACTGTCAGATCTCCAGTGCAGAGACAGTCTCTTACTGTGTATGTACGGTGTGTAGAACAATCAGGAACCGATTGTTCATTTATTATTATTTGTATTATTATAGTGCCTGGGGGCCCTAATCAAGGAGCGGGAGCCCGTTGTGCTAGGTGCTGTACAAACAGAGAAAAAAGATGGACTCTGCCCCAAAGAGCTAACAATCTAAGTTAGAGTTCTTTCAGTGTGCATGTACTGGGAGTTGAAAATTTGACCATAATTGTCAATGAGCAAGTTAATACATGAACAAAGTATTGCTAGATGATCTGAAGACATTTGCTTATCATACTTAATAGTAGTAAGGAAGCATAATGGATTAATATTCACATGGATTAAAGTGGATTAGTAGTCACGTAAAGAGCTGAAATGTTCTCCAAGCATTTGTCTGGTATTTTTTTTCCCTCTACTGACTTATATTTGTCTACCAAATGTATGACTCTCATTTCTTTAAATGCAACATAGTTTTGATTCTGTGCTTGTTTTGTAATCATTCCCACTCAAACTTGCTTACTGATTACTTTAATATTAAATTCTTTAAAACTGTCTAGGAGAACTCCTATCACTTATGGAACAAGATAAAAAATGAATTAAATATCCTCGTATTTTCACTTCTAAAATGCATGGAACATCTTAATAAGGATATCCTTACTGCTCTCAATATTATCTGACAGGACTCTTTGTATTATGGAGAAACTGCTTTTTAGCTCTCCAAAGTGCATATAAAAAGCCACCTATGATAATAGTGTTTATTCAAACCGTGTACAATATGTATTAGCTCCAATAAACATGAAGAAATACACAGCTCTGCATTGCTGAGGTTTCCAGCTGTAAAATTTCCAATTAAAAACTCTTTCTTCATGTAAGTAATATATCCAGCATAGATAATAATGTCTACCACAAAGTCTTTAATACCATTAATGATTTGATCTTTCTGAGAGCACTACAAAAAGGAGAGAAAGAGAGCGAGAGAAAAAGAGCTAGGTAGGTGGAAGCTTACCCAGCAGGAAAATCTACTGATCTGTAAATAGAGTGTGTCAAGGAATTAAAGAAGCAAGATGAGGTGCATGCACAAAGTTACACTTGAATGTAAACTGACTGCTGGTGTTTCTTTTTCTTTTCTTTTCTTTTTAAATGCTTAAAAATTGTAAATCACATTTTCTGTATGTGTCTTTCCATTTTGAGGTCCAGCTTTTTATTTTCACATGCAGGTTAATCAAGGTTGATGCCAGTGTCATAAAGCCACTCATGTCTACTGCATGTATACCCACACTTTTATGTACATATGTTTCAGGATTATCATTTTGCTTAATAAAATCGAAATACTTTATCATGAACATGGCTTTTTACTTTGAAACTTTGGGGCATTGTGATCATAACACTTTTCACTTGCCCTTGTAACCTTTCATCCAGCTATCTATCTCGGAACAGCTCAGTGAGAGCTGAGTGTACTTGGAAGCCTTCAGAAAGCACTCAGCCCAGAGCAAGAACAAGTCCTAAGTGGTGCTTTACAAGCCATTTGGGTCTAGAAATCATACTGGCCATCTCACAAGTACTGGCTCCATTGTCACTTCTTGGTTTCAGTTCCGCTGGAAATATTTCTATAGTCATCTAGTTTATAGGAATTTAGCAAATCCACTTGTAAACAAAACTTCTAAATACAGAGACAGCCACAAAGCTCATTTTAAAATATTTTCAGTGAACTGCTTTTGAATCATTAGAAAGATCATGTTCAAGTTTTGGACATACTGTGGATTGTGGTTAGTCCTTGTTTCGTGATAGTAGGAGCACCAGCAACTGAATAAAGTTGCACAATATTCAATCTATCCTCCTGTTTTTTAGTCCCTTGTAATTTTTGAAACTTTCATCATTTTGGCTGAGATATTCTAGGATTGGTATCCGTCCAAAGCTGTGGATATTTTTGTGTGTGTGTGGAAGTCTGAGCAAGAATGATTCAGCCAGTTTTGAGCACAAGGAGAGTGAAAGGGGGAAAACATCTTAAAAACTCCAAGAAAAACATAAGGTGTCAGCCTGTACAAATAAAATCAAAACAATGCGATTCAATAGGATGTCAGATTTATTTGCCATTGCCAAACTATTTATCAAAATGATGCTTTCACTAAACTATCTTACAACACAATCAGCATATGCTTAATATTTCATCCCAGTGCTCCCATTTTTATGCCTTCACTGAAGTACATCGTACTGAGATGTCAAGAAACTGAAACTCAGACTTAAATTACTGATTTTGTATTTCGTTAAAATAAACATCCAAAGCCAAATTCTGTTCCAAGTTACAAAAAACATAATTATTGGAGTCCATGAAGTTACGCTGGCTTTACATCATTGTAAATAACAGCAGAATTTGGCTTGAATCAAGACAGGTTTCTTGACCACTATTCTGACCGAGCTACCATACTTGTCTCAAACCATTCTCCAGGCCTCAGGATAAAATGCATCTCTTGTTCCCTCCCCAGTGAACAACTGATATTTAACAAAACTCGAGTGTTCCAATGAACTCCATCAATGTCCTATAATTCATAGCAAGGATGTTACACTTTTATCACTGTGACTACTGTGGATGTTAGCGATGCTCTGAACAGTATGTCTGAATCCTCTGTGCATCAGTGTGCCTGAGTTTTGAATGTCTCTGCTTCTGTCAGCTTCAATCAGAGCTTTATTAATACATGGTGGGGTTTTTGTTTTTTGTTTCCCCCCCCCAATAATTTTCTTTGTTATGATAAAAGTAGCATGAGTAAATAACATGGACAGCGCTATAATGAAGGATCAGCAGGTTAATTAGAGAGATGAGTGGAGAGTGATCATCCTCTACCCTGCTGAGCATCTGCTGCCAAGTTAATTCATGCAGTAGCATTGGTGTCTATTCCTGGAGGAGCTGCCTGCTGCTTTTCCAGCTACAAGTACTATAAAGAAAGTGTCCACAGGGAGGGGAAAGCAAATCAGATAAATTGAATTTATTACTAATCAGCCGATGTGATTTATTTGCAAGTTTCAAGTTTTAGGAACTAAATAAAAGGCAAGCTGGGGGCTGTTGCTCTTCATGTGCAGGCCATATTTCCAGCAGCACTAGGTGACATTTTCTTCTTTTTTTTTACTTTGAGGGGGAAAATTAGAGGCTGTTGCTAACACGATTCCCACAGCAGCAGTAAGCAGTTTCTATCCATTGTCAAAACAATTTTCTCAATGTCAACCTCTGCTTTTTTCCTGAAGACAGGTTCAGGTTGCCACTGTGGGAACATCTGATTGAGCCCCACCCTTGTGTCTCCTCAATAACTACTTCACCATATTTAAGGTTCATTATCATTTAGCTCAACAGTAGTCCTCTTCTAGCTGACAAAGCTCTTTCTCTCCTCTTGTTGTCTACTGTCTCTTCTTGTATCACGTTGGGACCTACAGGCTAGCCAGGTTGAGCTCACCTGGTGCTAGCCGGATAAATATGTAGGTAAATGACCATCACTGCCCAAAGAGCAAGTTTTGTCCTCTCTTTTCCCTTTCTTTTGGGCCAGATTACTCACACTGAGTCTTACTTTACTCTGTGAGAAGTAGTCCTCCTGAAATCAATAGGACTATTTGCAAAGTAACATACCACCCAGCATGAGCAAGAGTGGAAGAAATGGGTCCTTGATTGTCTCCATCCCACTTCTCCTCCATTCCATTTTCTCCAGTCCTTTTCCCATGTGTTTTTTCCCAATTCTTTCCCCCCCTCACACTTTATCCCCAGGGCATCCAGTTCCTCCCTCTTACATCGCTCTCCAGTTCTTCCTCTCTTCCTCCTCTCTGGCCCTCCTAACAGACATTGTTCCGTCCCCTCTTCCTTGTGCTGTAACAGAAAGATCTGTTGTCATCCATTGTTTGTAAACATCTTTAAACATACAAGAATCCTCTTTTCGTGCAATGACAGCTGTCAGTGTTCTTTCTCATGGAGGTTTCAGTGGAGCCACCTAGTGGCTGAATGGTTTAGGTGCACCCTTGTGTGTGAATGGGTAATAGGAGAAGGGCAGCAAGGCCCAGTAAAGAGAATTTCTCTTTGCACAGCCTTCCCGTTTTGTTCATGACTCGTCTGCATCTACCTGTTCTACACCATCAAAACGTTACACCGGGGTGAACAGGAAGAGGGTGACTGCATCAGAAAGAAGGAGGAGCTGCAAACAAAAGAAATTTATTGCTTTTCTCATGTCAAAGCAGGTGTCTGACCCTTCCTATGTGTAACGGGGACAGGAGGAGGAGGCCAGGAATGGAATGCAGGGAGCCTTCCCAAGAGGGCTTTTTGCTCCAGCAGCATAAATACTGTGAAAAGATTCAACTCACAGTAGTGCTAGCCTTTCCAAAGGGTGCAGGCCGGGCCAGGTTTAGCAGAGCTGGCTAATCACTCAGGCAAGTAGCTTCTTCGAGGGAGGGTCTCTGGAACTGGAAGTCATTGTATGTGTTTCAGGCACAAGCACACCTGGAGCTCCCAATAGGAAAATGACCCCATGCATGATGCTATCCCATGCAGGACTATGTCTTAGATACAAGATAGTGAGAGGGTAGGGACTAAGCCCCAGAAGTTCAGCTGCTTTTTTTTTTATTATTAAAGAATCAAGTGTGGAGAAAGAAAAGAGCATAGGAACAATGTGGACAAAACAACCATATATGGTCCTGTTCCTTGAGAACTATGTGCAGTTCCATGGACTTCAACGCAGGGGCGTGGTTCTCCATGGAGGACTGGAGTTTAGTTGTGTCTGACCCTTCCTTTGGAAGCTCAAAAGAAAAGGATTATGGATCTAACTCATGCTAAAATCTCTTTAAATGGTCATTACAAAAAAAAAAAGGTACAGAAATGTTTTTGTTTTGTTTTGTTTTTTAATCTCACCAAAATAGTGACTGGGACTAGGAGGGGGAAAACACAACTTGCTGAACATGCCCTGCTAGGATATTACAAGATTATACTCACCAAAGAAATTAGGTTCATTTAAAAAAAACCCTGTTAATAAATTGAACTACAGCATAATTTTAATGTACCTTTTTTCTTTACATTTGGATGTTTGATACCGTGTGATTCAGCTGGTGAGGGTGTATGGGATAGGAGGGAGATTCTGTTGCTATATGTGCATTTCAGTGCCACCTCTGACATTTTTAACCAGTGTCAAGTAGTGCAGTTGTGCTTCATTCTGAAGATGTACTAATGACTGATTCCATACACACATCTTCTCCATTACATCAGAGTGGCACGCAGATTAAGGGGGATAATTAAGGAGTTTGATGCTGTTTGGGTTGTCTAAATCCTTGAGAACTCACACCTGAAACTGAGCTTTAATAAACAGGCATGCTTCCTATAATTCCAAAAAGGACATGAGAAAGGACTAGGCTATCTATTTAGCTCCATGGTGCCATCAGTTGTGATGTGACTGTTGCTAACTTAAAAAGACGTAAGGAAAATCTGATTCCCACAGCTGAAAAGTGAAGGAGAATCCTTTCTGTACTAGAGAGGTATTCAGCTCTAATCAGCTTCAAAAATGTTGCTTTATAATATCACTATTTTGATTTACAGTGGGTTTGTTTGAATATCTATTCTAAATATGTCTAAAATACAAACTCAAACTCAGATCTAAATAATTTGGTCCGCTTTAGATATAATCGGTTAAATTAGAACTATGAAACCAAGCACCTCTGAATTTTGGAAGGAGGGATGTTTGAAATCAAATCTGGTAGAACCAGGCCTGGTTCTCTCCTCTGCTACACTAGGGCTGTATCTACACTTCAGCTGGGAGCATGCCTCCCACCAAAGAGGCTGGGACCAGAGCGGCTGCACCCCCCACTGATAAAATCAAAGCCTCCTGGTGCATAATAAGCTGAACAGGAGCTCCCCATGCTACACTGTGGCCAAAAGGGCTAATGCAATGCTGGGATGCATAAACAGGAATCTTGACTAGGAGCACAGAGGTTATTTCACCTTTGTATTCGGCACTGATGCGACCGCGGCTGGGATCCTGTGTCATTAGCTTGGCTCAAGCTCACATGCTAAAAATAGCAGTGTGGATTTTGCAGCCCTGGCGGAGGCTTACCACCTGAGCTCAGATCCAGAGGGTCAGGTGGGCTTGGGAGCCCAAGCTGCAGCAGCCAGGCTGCTATTTTTAGTGTGCTCACTTGACTCAATCTAGTGGGAGTTGTCTACCCAGGCTGGGAAACTCCTTACCAGCTGCAGTGTAGACATAGCCCATGTGATTATTAGAGCTGGTTGGGAAATTCTTTATTAAACTTTTTTTGCCAGAAATATTGATTCATTGAAACTGAAACTGTTCACAGGATAAGGTTGCTTTAGATAAGTTTCCTGATGTGAAAAAATGGTGATTAAAGTTTTTTAAATTGTTTAAATGTACCATTTTGACAATTTCTAAACAAAAAGAGGGGTTGTTTTTGTTTTGGTTCAAAATTACTTCAGTTAGAAATGTAACTTAATTTATATGAAAAAAAAAAAGAGGAAAACAAGGTGAAAATCTAAAAAAAAAAAAAAAAAATTTGTGAAATTATTGAAACAAAATGTGTTGACCTGAACTGGTTGCGGGGGGAGGCTGTTCTGGACCACAATTTTGTTTTTAGAATTTGACTTTTTGTCCCAATTTGGGATGGGAGCATTTATTGAACTCTTAAATTCTCATGGGATGGGAAAACCATTTCTCACCCAATCCTTGTGGCTACACCATCATGAAACTGGTGTATGTGAATGGAAAATTAGGTTCCTAGGAGACCTAATCTTCATTTCCCTTCTTTATGCACCAGCCAGCTCCCTCTTTTCTTCTTCTGTTTATGGAACTAATTAGGATGACCAGACAATAAGTGTGAAAAATCAGGACAGGGAGTGGGGGGCAACAGGAGCCTATATATAAGTCAAAACCCCAAATATCAGGATTGTCCCTATAAAATCAGGACATCTGGTCACCCTAAAACTAATTCGCTACAAGAACCTGTCCATTTTCTAATACTCTGCTACAGGCTCAATCAATTATAGAAGTTACTACCGTTATATCAATAATATCACATCTACTGGTAAATATCTCCTAGGGTATTCTTGTTGGGTAGTATGAAATTGTCTGTATTCTGTATCAGCCCTCACCTAAATGAATGTGTGTGCATGCATGGGAGCACACACACACACGCATACCAAGAACAACGCACTATGTTGTTAAAACTTTCTCAGAATGTGACCAACCACCTGAATAGCTTCCCCTGCACCCATTCCCCTACCTTCCATCTCTCTCTTTCTGTTTATTTTGTATTTTACAGACTGAAAGCTCTTTGGGGGCACCGAGCATGCCTTCTTTTATGTCGGTCTAATGCTTGTGGTCACTGCCCAGGTGATCTGTTGCTGTTAGAATGGCCCCTGGGGGTATTGGTATAACGAGAACAGCCCTAGGGGAGTTTCAGTGTACACCAGAAATCTGAATGGCACCAGGATCAAGAGAGCACAAAGGTATCTCAGAGGTTCCTTTGTGCCGCCCCCGCCCTCCTACACACACCAACCACCTCCTGAGCTGCACTGAGTGTTTTTCAGCCATATCTCAGGAGAGGGGCCGTTGTGCTATGTCTGTTGTATGAACTTTGCCTATCTTTCAATTTTCTCTCCCTTCCAGCCACACAAACCTCCCTCTTCAATTTCCTGCTTTCCATGAAATGTCATTTAGCGATTAAGTCAAAACCATTTCATAACACAAAATATGAGGAGACTGCTTTTTTCATAGCATTTCAAGCACATTGACTCTGGGAATACAGGAGAAAAGAGGTTATTGAAAAGAGCTGCAATCTAACCCTTCAGCCTCGAATGTGATGTATAGCTTTATCTTTCCATTTTCCATCAGTGATATTAGGGTTTTCAGAAAGACATATAAACATCACAGTACTTGTGTATAGGGGTCTGGGGTAATTATTTTACTATTTTTTTTTTGTGAAGGAATACACAAAACAAGTTAACATGAATCAACATGCACTCTATTAGGGCATGGCTCAAAACACTGAGTTTTATTATTTGTTCCTCTGAATCTAGCAGTTAAAAGCTAAGCTGTATCATTAAGTATGTAAATAAATCAAAGTGTCTTGTATTTTTTAAGTGCTTCCTTACAATGGTTAAAACATGAACATTCTGCCACGTACAAAATCATTTATATTAGAAAGGAGTGGGCTGGTAAATGTTTGGATTCTATGGTTACCTAAAGGCAATAGAAAATCTCTTATGTTAAGTGAGGAACTAAATTCAATAATTACCTGTGAGAATCTGAATCAGTTATTTGATGTACAGCTACGCACATTAGGTACCATTAAACAAAACCGACATTTGCCACACCATAGTATTTACAGTATTGCCTATATTTAAAATAACACAAATAGTACAGTAAACTTAACTACTGCAGAAGTTAAATCTTGATTGTTTTAAATGTGTCCACTATGCTTGAAAGCTGTGAGAATACAAGAGGTTTAACTATGTATGAGAGAGCAGTATGTGTTATTCATAAATTAAATATTCACTCTAACCACATGGGTAAAGGAAATACCCATGCATACCATCTAGCTGAGTGATCCTTCATATTAGCACAACTTCATTACCACATATATCTTTTTAAAACACAAAGCCAACAAATAGGCAGCTGGTGGCCAAAACTGATTTTTTGATGGTGACTTCCTAGAATTTCCTAACCAACAACCTACTAAAATTGTGTTTAAAACACCGCTGGAAAAAAAGGTTGCCAAAGTGAAGGCAGTTCTTCCAATTGTAATTGTGGCAAATCCCTGCTCTTCCCTTGTCACTCTCCTAGCATTAGCAACAGTGCTCAGTTCCAGTGCACAAAGCTGGATATGCTGCAAATGGCAGAAGTCAGGCATTGGTAAAGGGTAGCTTTACACATGAGTGATCCCATTGAATTCAATGGGGGCAACTACCATGCATAAAATTAAAGCATGTTCATAAGTCTTTGCAAGATTGAGAGCTAGGATGCTCTGGAATCAGTTTTTCTTACTTTTTCAAAAGAAAATAAGGTTTAGGTTTCAAGGTACCAAGGACCAATAACTACCTTTCAAATAAAAATGTTCATCACCTTTGAAGATCAGGCCCACAGGTTTTAACCCAATCTAGCACCTCTTTTTGGTATTATTCTATACAATTCTACCCCTTTAAACAACAAAAAATGTTTATTTTACTGCAGGAGCAATACTATGTAGCTTCAATGTAAAATACAAAACACAATTTGTTTTGACTGATGGATGTACTTTATTAAATGAACTAATAGCAGGTGGGATTACTTTAAAAATAATACTTTCCCATACACTGGTTTCATGAAGTTAGTTTTTACGAATGTGCAAGCTGAGAAGGTCAGTGCCTTATGTATCTGGTAAGTGGGGCTGGGGCTGGTGAAGGGGGCTGATGTGTGTGACACAGTATGTATGTGCTTGTGGGGGGGGATTTATGAACTAGGGAAAAATTGTTTTCAGCAGCTATTTTGAAATGATCCAGCTGTTTAAATGTTCACTTTTCCAGATAATACACTCAGCATTTTGGCAAAGCACAGTGGATTCAGCCGTCAGATGCAAGAAGTGTATCTTTTACCAATCATAATAAGTGATAGTGGAAATCCTCCCATGAGCAGCACCAGCACCCTTACAATTCGGGTCTGCGGTTGCAGCAGTGATGGTATTGTTCAGTCCTGTAACGTTGAAGCTTATGTACTTCCTATTGGACTCAGTATGGGAGCCTTAATTGCCATATTAGCATGCATCATTTTGCTGCTAGGTATGTATTCATTTACAGCCTGCTGTTCAACATTTTTCTGGTTCATAAATGACTATAAATAAAAAAGAAACCAAATGGTAAAGGTGATGCTATCTGGAAAAATAGTATCTAATTATTGGTGTTAATATATATATAGATTTGAGTAGCTGTAGAGTTTTGAAATAATTGCTTCAACTGCATATAGATGAGCTAAGGCTAGAAGAAGAAAAATAATATATATGAAGACCCAGTGAGGATGAGCCCTATTGTGCTAAATGATGTACAAAAACAGAAAGCACAGTCCCTATTCCGAAGAAACTTACATAGAAATTGCATTTAAAGAAAAGTTGTATTATGAAATCAAATCTACCAATTCACATCAGGCTTTAGAAATGTTGAGTAAGAAAGTGAACTGAGACCATATTTTGGGTGTTGGAAACTGAATTATTTGTTATATGCTATTTCTTCCAAGACTTATATGCATTTATTCCAGATTGTAATGGGTTTAGAGAGATTTCAGTTTTACAAGATAAGAAGCACAGTTTAAAAAAGTAGTATATGACATCAGCAAGCAAGAGAACAGTGATGAAAGAGCCCTGTTGCTCTGCTGAGTAACAGGTTTCAGAATTAAGCTGCACAAACAACAAATAGTAACTAAAGCCCAACTCTTTGTGCACCTACCCATAATTCTAAAATTAATATGACCTAAGCCTCTTCTCATCTCTCCTCCCACCCCCCATCACAGTTTCACTCTCCTTACTGTAGTACTGTATGGCCTTTGAGCAACAGGTCAACAAAAGATTTCTTCCTGTGACTATGATCAGAGCCATATTTTCAAAAAGTGTCACCTAATGTTGGTTGTCTCCATTTTTGCGTGCCCAGCTTTAGACACACAGGCCCATATTCACAAAAGTACATCAATGGGAGTTAAGTACCTAAACACCTTTGTGCATCTGGGCACTAGGGTTTCATTTTCAGAGATACTGAGCAGTTCCTATTGATTTCGGTTGGGACTGTGAATTCTCAGAAATCAGCAATCTGAAAATCAGGCCAAATCTGTCTGAAGTGAAGCTTAGAAATGGAGGCATTCAAAATTCTGGCCCTTTAAAAAAATTGGGCCTAAATAAGCTATTTTATAAATATAGAGTTATGGTAATAAGAAGGTAGAGCTCCTTCCCCTAGCTCCTGATCAAATTTTTGCCATTCCACCAGTGTGTTACATTTCTAGCTCTTTCAGCTTTTATTATGTCTTTATTACTCTTGTAGAAGGATACTGTCTGCAGCCCTCTACAAAAAAAAATCTAGTTTACAGCTGATTTGATTAGATGTTTTCTTAACTAATCAGCCTCTGATGCTTTCTTACAGTTATTGTGGTGCTGTTTGTAACATTGAGAAGACATAAAAATGAGCCTCTGATTATCAAAGATGAGGAAGACGTGAGGGAAAATATAATCCGTTATGATGATGAAGGAGGTGGCGAAGAAGATACAGAAGCTTTTGACATTGCAACTTTGCAAAATCCAGATGGAATTAATGGATTTTTACCCCGTAAGGATATTAAGCCTGATCTTCAATTTATGCCCAGGCAGGGGCTTGCACCTGTTCCTAATGGTGTTGACGTTGATGAATTTATTAACGTAAGGCTTCATGAAGCTGATAATGACCCCACCGCTCCACCTTATGACTCCATCCAAATTTATGGCTATGAAGGAAGAGGCTCAGTGGCTGGTTCCCTTAGTTCATTGGAGTCCTCTACATCAGACTCAGATCAGAATTTTGACTACCTCAGTGAATGGGGTCCCCGCTTTAAAAGACTTGGAGAACTCTACTCAGTCGGAGAAAGTGACAAAGAAACTTGACAGTGGATTACAAACTTTTTCACTCTTGACGTAAGGATCATGTAATATTCTAGGGCCACTGCTGTTAGTTACGACTAATGTGGCTTTTTGTTTTAGAGGCAAATTTAGCGCCAGTCATCTAAAAAATCATAAAATCACCTTCATTGTAATGTTGAATAAAAAAAATAAAGTATATGTTAGGAGGTATAAGTCTTGTGGAGTGTGAAGTAAAGTATGTGGAGTGTCTAGAAGTCTTTGGATATTCGATATTCACTTGACCACTCTGAAGATGAAGATTTGGATCTTTGATAAACTTCAGTGAAATGAAAGGAATTAAAAGAAAAGGGTGCTTTTCTAGATAGTGGACCTGCAATGATTTTGCTATTGAACAGAGTTGGCTGTCAGTATGTAAAGTTAATGGTATGTTTCCGCATTGCCAAAAAAGATCCACCACAAAAATATTAAAAGCAATATCTGCTCTTCTTTGCAATGCTGAATGGAAACAGCACTGTAAATCCCTACTGGCTTCTACTGTGCAGTGACCATACATTGTACATACAATAATTGTTGGCCACATAACCACAGACTGAACGTCATCTTTAAATATTGTGTCAAGCCTTAAAATATTCACATGTTCTTAATCCATTCCAGTCATGGGATTAGAAACCCTACCAATGTGCAGAGGTTCAAGACTAGGGGTTCAAAACCCTACTTTAAAAGAGGATTGTTTTAGAGAAGAAGGAACTCCAACTCCATTTTCTGAAAGGGGAAAGAAAAAGAAACTGTGAAAGGAGATGGACTTACATATATGAAACAATTAATGATTTTATTGCTAAAGATTTAATTTATTTGTTTAATCCTGAAATAAATATTTTATTGATGTCCATTACTGCTTTTATTTATTAAGGGTAAAATCTATAGTGTAAGTTTATAAAGAAACCTAAATTATATCCATTAATAAACCTTTAGCGTTTTTTCTATATATAAAATGAATGTTTAATACATGTACATTTTGAAAAGAAAATGATAATTTGTTGCAGGTTAAAGCAGTAAAAGTAAAGCTGAGTTTTAAGTGAATGCTGGCAGGAATAAAACTTTCCCAGACAAAACTTTTGACAGTTTTATATTTTCTTCATAAATCTAGTAACTGGCATTTTTAATACAAGCACAAACTGCTGGAAGTAAACTGGTTCATGTGAATATTTAAACTGTAGACTTTTAGAAATCCACACATTAACCAGTACAGTAAAACAATACTTATAGTTCTCCACTGTATTAGAGCAGGAACAAGTATGTACATAATTTTACTTCTTCTGTTATTAGCATTTCTTTTATATAATATTCATGGTGATGCACCAGGGCTCTTGCACACACTGTAAACAGCACTAGGAGCTGCAAGCATATTCAATTTGTAATGCAAACTTGCCATTTAGAAGTAGCAATTGTATAATAAAACTGAGTATTACATGCAAATCATTTTAATTTTCTACTTTGTTTTGATGCTATATTATCATTTGTTTATTTACTTCATGTATTGTATTCAGAGAAACTCCTGTATTGTTTCCTACTTTGTGAAATATATTTTTATAAATACCTTTGTTGTGACTGCTGTTTCTTTTCAGTTTAACTTGTAACCTATAGAGAGGCATCATCAGCTGTGAATAGTTAAAAGGTTCTTTATAAACCTCTGACTGCTACAGTTTCTTCAGTCATTTATTAATCAATTAAATAGTTGGCAATCACATCAATATACTGTTTAAAATAGGGGATAAAGTCAGAATAACAAAATTAAAAGATGTTGGGGGCAATTTTGGGACAGTGCCTGGAGAATTAAACATGCGTCAACCTCATACAGCAAGAGGATTTATGCATATGTCTAATTTTCTGTGTGCCATGCTGAAAATTAACCGCCCAAAGTTTTTTGAATGTTGCTAATAAAAAGAAAGTATTGTCTCTAGGATTCTCAGTTATTATTTCTTCTATAAACAAAAATAGTTTGACGCATCATCCCCAACTCTGCATGCATTTCAAAACGGAAACATTGACATTTGCTTTAGCTATGCCGCAGCTGCCTTTAATGACTGCAGTTTGCAGATAACTAATATGCTAACACCACTTCTAAATGCATTGTAAAGGTTTTAATGAAATTAATGAAGTCTCCAATTTATTTAAATTAGGCTGTATTCACAAGTTCCATCTGACTAGCTTTACACAACGCTCTCAGCAACATACACTAAACGGTGGAGTCATCTAAAGCTAGAAAAGCTGCATTCATCAGAGTTTCAAATGTAACAACACATTTTGTAATAGATTTCAATTTTAGTCAAATGCATTCTTGTGAAGGCTCTATTAATCATTTGGCCAAAGTGAAAGGATGTTGTGTAGTATAATGTGCCATCCTACGGTAACACAAGTGTTAAGGTCTGATTTCCATCTGATGTTAGACCAAGTTCCAATCTAGACCACACGCCTTGGAGCAAAGGAAGGTAACGTAAGATATGGATGAGATTATTGTTTATATCCACACACAGATATAACACAAGTAGCTCCTGAGTAGGCGTTATATTGTTCACTATGGCTCTTTGCAGGGTTCCTTTGTAGAGAAACTCACGAATGTATAACCTTCTGATTGCCTTTTTGATTGAAAGCTCCATCTGAGACCATGACTGTGACCCTAGTAATAAGATTTCAAAAAAATCCCATCACTAGCACTATAGGAGAGGTAATGCATGACAGAAATCTCATCGTTGTCAGTCAAAAAGATAAGGTAACCACTACTGGTAGGTATTGCTTTAAATTGTGCTTCCATATAGCTTCTAAATATAAATGTCACCGATGAAAAGGAGGAGGCAAAAAAGCAATGGAACCGTTCTATCTACTAATGGTAACATGTGACATTTTCTTCTTAAAGCTGACAATATTAATGGCAAAAAGGTTCAGTTGGCAAACAAGTAAACTCAGGATTCTTTGAATGGATGATTTATGCCATTGTGGATCCTCACACAGTTTAGGAAGTGAAATGTTGATCTCTAGTTTTCAGTACTTGCTCATTGTGTGCGGATGAAATTAGTTCAGTGTGAAATTGTTTTGGATAGGAATTGTGCTGCATGATTTGTGTGCCATGTTGATGATTTATAATCCTTGGGATTAGAATCATATCAACCTTCATTTTGCAGTTGGATTTAGACATTTTTATCTAAATGGTCTTTTTAATCACATAAAATAATTAGTGTCCCTTTTTATGAGGTTGATTTGGCTGCTGGATTGACTTAAATGACAAGTAAAATAGGTTACATTAGAATTAATAACATTTACAAGTTCCTAAGGTAAATTCCCCAAATCCCTTAAAAGCCCTAAGTGCCTAGAACCCAGCTACCTTAGATTCTGCCTTTTCCTCCCTGATCCATTATGCTACCTCATTCATTTGAGATACATAAGTAAATCATCCCACAGATGAAAGCACAGAGGAGGGAAGATAGTATAGATTCACACAGGAGATTTAGGCATTGCAGAACCTGACTTTTGGCAACCTCCCATTTCCCTATTACAACGTGGGGGAGGGAGAGTCCAGTGGAAGGTCTTGGCTTGGAAAAGGGAGACTCAGCCTGGAACAGACTGAAGACCATTGGCCTAGCATACAGGGCATAGTGTATAAACATAATGTAGGGCTGGCCAAAGTGCAGACTCTGGGCCCAATGCAAAAATTAGAACATGCTTCTTTTGATGCCTGTGCCCCAAGTAACCTATTTCCTTTCCAGCAGCTGAGCTATTTGCCTCTCATCCTCCTCCCACCTAGTCCATGTTCTAACTCCCTGAGTGCTCCCACTCACAGCTATTTCCCCTGATTATCAAGGGCTCCAAACTTCTTGCTGTTGCCTCGCCCAGCCACTTTTCACACCACATGCTGCTGTAGCCCACCACACTCCTCATTTCCACCAGTCAGTTCTCCTCTTGCATGCCATTCATTAGCAGCAAGTTTCTACACAGAGAAATTCTTTACATCCATGTGAACAAATGAGCTGAGTTTCCTCTCTTTCACCTGCCCCCTATTTTTATCTTCATTGTTTTTTTCCTGGCTCTTTCTTTGTTCCTGAATTTTCTAGTTCCTTTTAGCCTTGTCACCCATCTATTGTCCTCCATTTCCCCAGACATCCATCTCCATCAACTCGCTTTCCTAATCCATACTGGTCCTCCCTCCTTCCCAACCCAGTTTCTGCAATCCAGAACTTGTTTCTTACGTTAAAAACCTGTAAACAGCTAACACAACTAGGTCTTAATTTATCCAGGTTCCCTTTTCCCTGCTCACATATTGTTCCCCCATGGTCCTCTCCCAAGGCAGTGTAGATATTACCATATCCTATTGCTGCTCAGCACCAGGAGACAGTCCAGTAGGGCAGCATATCTCAGTTCATCCAGCTCTCTGCCTCTTCTGCACTAGCTTATTTATGCAGTTATATAAAAAAAAATGCTCATTCAGTCAGCTTGCTCTTCCAGATACAGCACCAGAACTATAGTGTAAACATACATGGATCAAACACAATATGAAAAATAAAACACATTAACGGAAAACCACACAAAGAAATGGAGGGGAAACTTCAGTGAACAATCTGCGTTATTTATTGTTAAATAATATATGTAAAATGATACAAAAGTGCAGTGTATCAAAATGATAAGAGTTTTATATGTAAAATGATACAGTTAATACATCAAAAAACATTCTTAGTAATGTTCAATTAACAGGATGTATGTGCATTAGAATCAAATATGTTCACAAGTATTTCTGACCCAGAAAAATGTAGACAAGTTACTTGAAAAATTAATTTTCAGTTTGGGAGAATTTTCAGCAATCAGCAGAATGGTGTAGTAAACTGAGCCTTTGTAGAGTGAAAATAAGCAAGAGTATTCAGCATTGTTAGAATTTACTTTCAGAATGTGGTAGATGTCATTAGCAGCAGACACAGCACTGATGGAGTGAACAGTAGAAGCTTTCTGTACTCTATCATTCAGATAAGTCAGACTCATATTATTTCTACATTTGTACACTATTTGTGCAAGATAATATTCTGGCTTTGCAGAAGTTGGAAACCAATTTAGCTTGCTGTATAATTCACATTGATGGGTTTTGTAATCACACTGCAAAATGAGTCTAGCTGCTCTATTATAAAATACTGATATAGGCTTGAGTGCTGCGGAACTAGTCCTACTCTAAATAATGTCCTAGTGTTCTAAATGAGAAATTATAAAAGCTCTGACAATTGCTATTGTGCATCTGCAACTGAGACATTTTCCAAAATGGTTAATAAAGCCAAGCAGAGCCTGGCAAATGTGCTCATTACCATTGCAACACACCTACTTCTTCCTCAGCCTCAATCTCACTCTGACTTTTTACCAGAATTAATCCAATATAAATGAACAAAACGAAGAGAAGGCTGCAGCTTTAGACATCGTGTTTGGGGGAAATATAACTTACAAAGCCATGTTTCCTCTCCCTTACACTACTGTGGACCTTGCCCCACACTAGTATGCTCAGTGTGACAATGATATCCCTGTTTAATGCACGGATGAAGAGCACCTGAAAAACATATGGAAAAAATGAAGCCTTCTGAATATACACAAATACTCCTTGACTACACATTTCTCTCCTATCCAAAGAGTGTGAGGTCTGCTAATTACCTCTGTGATGGGGCATCCAACCCAAACTGGCCTGTAAGGAAAGCAGCTGTGAGGAACAGCCAATCAGGGCTGGATAGGCCCATATAAGAAGAGCTGCAGAGCAGAGCAGATTCAGTTGTTCTGTGGAGTTTGAGGATGGAAGTCTGGCTGCCTTGCACTAGCACCTTGGACAGAGCAGTGCTGGGCAGAATCAGGGGAGTGAGAGTGAGCGCCCAGCTGACTGCTAAGACTGGTATGCAGAGGCCCTGAGACAAGGGCAAAGAAGGTGCTGGGGCTGTGGGGAAGCGGCCTAGGGAAGTAGATTGAGAGGTTGGAGGGGATGCAGTACATGTCTGCTATCTACAGGGTCCATGGGCCAGGCCCTGGCATAATGGACAGGCCTGGGTCTTCTCCTCTCCCTGCCACATTCACCACTGAAGAGTTGGTTAGACACTCAGACTATGGTACTGTCTGCCCAGAAGGGAAGCACACAGGTTGTGACACAGCGGGAGGGCTGTGTCCTGGAAAAGATGCCATGGCCCTTGGAGCGACGGTCAAGGAGCATAAGTGATGGCGGGTGAGACACCACCAGGAGTCAGCATACCAACCTATGGAGCTGATCTGCTAAATGACCAGCAGGAGGCGCTAGCATGGTACGTCGTAATCCCCCACCCTCTTCACACCTCCCCTGGAGGTCAAGTTGCCTAGATCAGGGTCTCATGATAATACATATAGCAGTTGTTCTGTAAGTTAAGAATCAGGATATGTCCCCATTAATATGTCCAAGATCCAGCCCAATATCTTCAGCCTCAGTGAGTCCTGGAGTATCACAACAATAACTTTTTTTTTTAAATAAGGCAAAATTCTCCTCCCTGATGTTCATAGCAGATCTTATTTACAATGCATAATTATCTGTTGGATATTCTGCTTTTGTTTCATAAATGCAAGTTCTGTTAATCACAACACTGACTCAAGGAGTAGATGACATTAAAGCACACCCAGCCTTACAGTTCATGCAATCACATTTCATAGGTTACAGATACTTTTAGATGTTCATATGAAAAAAACAACATATCTTCCCATGCTGCTGCAGTTGCAATACAGGGAGAGTCAAATCCCCTTTACAAAGATTCAACATTCCAGAAGTCATAAATTCCACATAAACACACAATCACTTCTGGCCTGATTTTTCAAACAGCTGGGTTTGCTTGTATGATTGTGCAATTACTGTGACTGCATGAGGGAATGGAATGCTTTTCATATAAATGAATGCCCATTTGTGAATTTGTATCTGTATTACATGTGTATTTAGAATGCAGCTTGATTGTACAAACGTGAATGCAATTTTGCTCATTCCAATGGGTAGCTGGTCTTTGAAAACAGATCTTTAAACAATGGAGCCAAAATGCTTATTTTGGGGCTTTACTTCCAGGTTTCCTTTGCTGATGATTTATCCCAGGGACATGCCATGACCTAAAAAATGGATGAGAAAAGAACTACTTATGTCTGGAGCCAAAATCTATACTGACTTATAGTCCAACTTCACAGAGTCTGTGGCAGAACCAAGACCTGAACTCAAATCTCCTGGTCCAGTGACTTAAACATGAGACCATCCTTCCTATGTAGACTAGTCTTCCAGCTAGTGAGAGGAGAATGAGGGCCCTTGACCCTATGACCTCCTGTAGAACCTAATTACACACACCATAGAAGGTGATATTTCATGTATTAACTTATTTTAATTCCCCACCTATTAACTCTACTGACTGATTCTTTGTCACCACATAACAGGACAGTCAAAAGGAGGAACTCAGCAGGTTTGAGTATACTCTTCATAATCTTATAGATCTCAACAAACCTTCTCTAACTCTTCCTTGGAAGACTAAATAATCCTAAAGTGTTTTTTGTTTTGTTTTGTTTTGGGTTTTTTTGCAATTACACGTCATGTAAACTTTTCCAAGCTCCAACCAACGTTGCCATCCTTTCAACCTTTGCAGCCACAACTATGTTTGTCTCATGTTAGGCCAAAAGAAGGCAGGTCATTTTTAGATATAAGGTCATCAAAATATACAGCAAGAGAAATAATCTTTTCAGAAAACGGTCAAGCATGATTCTCTACACTTTGTATTACTTAAAATTGATATTTTCCAAGTTCCCTATTTCATGCCAAAGACCTGTCATTACCCTGATTGCATAACAGAAATCCTTCCCTTCAAAATGTTACAGTATTCTACAAGATAAATACAGATCCTTTATGTTTCTTATATCTCACATAGCTAAATCAAGAGGACATTTTTAACGCGACCTGAATCCCTTAATAACAGATTGGTATCAGAACAGAGGGACAGATGACATTAGTGGCTTCTCGCTAGCCTGTGCTCATGAATGCACTTTGCTTGTTTAACCATTCATTATGTTTATCATCTCTCATCCACATAAGAGCCCATTTGAGAGCTGTTTGATTCAGCTCTATTAGGAATTATTCCCTTTTTCTCATCCTGCTAATAATAGATAGGGACAGAAAGTAATATCTTAAGACCCAGTGATTGCCTTAATAACTGCTTTTCAATTTTTTCTGCGGTTGCTTTTTCTCTCTATATATTTTGTCAGTTAAGAGCACAACAAAAAATTAATTAACCTTTTTAAGCATCTTCTTAACACTGATATGAAACTAAATCTGTTAATAGGGAGGATTTATTTCCTCTTACATCATCTACATGGCCAAACCAGCACAGACTGATACTGAATGAGTATTTGTCACTATCTCCTTCTAGTTCAGAGCAGAAAGCAGTAGTGCAAACACACACAAAATTGTATAATAACAAGGAAAAGATGTTTGTTTTTGTTTTATTTTTAACCTTGGAAATGGTTGGTTCAGTTTTCATTTTGTAGCTATTAGTTCCATTGACACTTAAGCATAGGATCCTGGTTACCCTACTCACAGCTCACTGGAGTCAACATCTTCCAGTTAGTTTTGCACAGTGGAGGGGAGCAGGATATAGCTCCAAGGAATGCTTACCAAAATGTTCAGATATTGACAGAGGGTTCACAGGGAAAATCCTCTTCTGGATCCCAAGAGAACACATACCGAAAGTTGAAGTAATGTTATTGGTAGGAAGCATTCTTTTACTTTCAAGCAGCTACTCTTCTATTGCTGAATACTCTTGGGGTCTCTGGATTGTTCATTTAGAGTTTTCATTAGAGTCTAAAATTCCATGTGTGAACACACAAAATGATATTTTTTTAAAGGAGGAAAGTATTTGCAAGCTAGAGTCTATTTGTCAATCTTTAATCAAGAAAGAATTCCCAGTGAAGTGCATGGGTGTTTTGTCAAAGCAGAACAGACTGCAGGATTTTACCTCAGGTGATGTGTTGTTGGGGTTTTTTTGGTTGTTTTGTTTTTTGTTTTGTTTTTGTAAAACCAACACAGACAAATTCTTTATGTTACGGTTTGATAGAGGGAAACTAGAAGTGAGCATGGTACACCAGTACCCTAGTTGGAGGAGACAAACTTTAACATGAATCTTTCATACCTTGAGCACATACAAAAGAATCCCCACAAATATTTTGAACTTTAAGTGAATATTATAAAATATATGTCAAAAGCAATATATAAATCAGTAATTATTGCAAGGAGTTCTGTCCCTTTTTAAGAACAGGCCAGAACTTGAGCTAGATGAATAATTGATATTTCTGGTTTGAAAAGCAAATATAAAAATCAGAAAAAAAAATTTGGTTCTATTCAAAAAATGTTTGGAATTTGTCAGCAAATGGAAAATCTTTTTCAGGCCATTACATGCCGTGTCTCATGCCTTATAACCATTAGCCCAGCAATTAGAGTGCTTCCAGGGGATGTGGGCGATCCAGCTTTGAATCCTTAGTTGGGAGCAAGGACTTGAATTTATCTTCTCATTTTTCTGGCTGAGCAGCTTAATCACCAGGCAAGAGGCTATTCTGAGGTGGGTTGGTTGCTCTAAAGCTCATCTGTAGAAGCTGTTCCACTTTGTATAAACACTTGATTATTCAGTAGGCCAAAGCAAGAGAGTGAGCATTACTTTATAGGCTGCTGACACTCACCTGTGAAGTAGGAGATTTAAAAGACACATTGTCTCTGCCTGATTTAGAGGGATTTGAACACATCTCCTATCTGCCTAATAAGTGCCTTAATCACTGGGCTATAGAGCTATTCTCACTCACTTTGGCCCACTGAATATAGAAGTATTTATGAAAAATGGAACATCATCAATAGGACAGCTTCAGAGCAGAATAGCCTGGGGGTTAAGACACTCACCTGGCAAGTAGTAGGGTAAAAATAACTCCCTACTCTGATGTTTATCTAAGTATTTATACACTCTGGAACAGCTTGAACAGCAGACGCGAACTGTGCCCAGTGGGATCGGCTGGACCTGAGGACAGGGCAGGTAAACAAACCAGCCCGGCCCACCAGGGGCTTTCACTACACAAATGGCGACCTCAATGTGAGAAACACTGGCTTACTGGTTAGGCTGTTCATCTCAAAGCAAGTGCCTGTTCCACAATAAGGATTCAAACCTGGCAAGTGCCCTAACTACACACAGGAATTTGTTTACTGGCCCAGAAAAACGTTTTTCCCAGCTGAAACTAATCATGTAAAATTTGCAAATACTTTAAGGTTGCCCCAACTGGATTTTTTTAATGAATACACTATTCATCCAAATAAAAAATTGCACAGCTCTAGCTAGCACATCCCTGTTCAAGAATTGACCTTTTCATACAGGTTAAAGTTGGTCTTATGCAGCATAGTAAGAAGGAGTTCTGGTTAGTGTAGGGTGTTGCAAGGCATTCTGGGAAGGAATATCAGGGAACAAAGGAAGTGGCTTCATTTAAGAGGGAGACTTGGAGGGAGTAGGAAGTGTTGAGGCAAGGCTTTGATTGTAGTAAAATCTGGTGTTGGACTCCATGCAAAGGGAGCAGGGAAAGGAGTAGTAGCAGTGATGGTACAGCCTCTAAACAAGCAGCTTGGAGGAGGGGTGGGTGCCAGAATGTCTTGGAAATAGCCTAGGAGGATTGAACTGAAATAACCTGGGAAGGGACTAAAAACAGACCTTAAGCAATTATTCTTCATAGATCTGAAAGCTGGATAATGAAACAATCATTTCCCCCACCACTGCCTTCAATGATATACCATTAAAGGCATATTCCTCTTAATCTTCCATGTCCTTGCCACTCTTCGGCTGCCACAGGCTAAAGAAGCACTGTGTGGAGCAGCCCTTGAAAACAAAGCTGGGGGCTTGAGGTGGAATGCAGACAGCTCCTTTGTAATGTAGTGTCCCAGGGCCTGTGGAGGGCACAGGCTCCACTACAGTGCATAGTGGTGCTGTGGAACTTATATGGCTGAAGGATGAAGAGTACTGTGAGCTCTTCTCAGAAGTGTAAAGGAACATTTAACTGTTTAGCCTGAGGAGGCTGAAGGATGGTTGGTGGAGCTCTGAGCCAAGTATGAAAGGAGTGCTAAGCATATCGTGTGTGTGTTTTGGACTGTGTCTACCCTGGAAACAAAGGACGCTGGCCTGTGCTTTGACTAAAATCAAACAACTGCTCAAGAGTGAAAGAAAACCATGTCACAGGAAACATGAACGTCCTGCACCAGATCAGGTTAGCCTCTGCTACAATCATCTGAGTGTTTTCCCTAGGAAACTTGTTCTAAGAATTACGTTCATCCGGTCAAAATGGTTAAAATTCAAATTATGAATATCAAATTTTCAAAGCAGTGCTTGCAGCACACAGTTGATATGCAGTTCATAGAGTTGGATATGTTAGCATAAACCACTGAAATAATTTACCAGAAGTCATGAGTTGTACTCAGATAATTTGTGAACAGAAAAAATAGTGTTACACTAGAAGAATACCTTGATTACTGTAAATAGTTCACCCAGCACAAAGGGTGACATCTACTTCTGTGCAAAACTGGAACAAAGTTTATGCACCACTTGATTACCACTTAATCCCTTACAATAGGGCCCTTTTTACAGGAGTGATTTTCTCCCAGGACCCAAAGATTGAGGATGAGCTCCAAGCTTACAGGATATTGCCATTATCTTGGCAGCTCATGCATGATTGCAACTTTCATGCAATAGAATAATCAAATTTTCCAAACACACACAATTAATATTTAATATTCTTATAGTCAGACTCTGGGAACACAGTGTCCACATTTAGTCTTCCATTGAGTAATTATAGCAACTTTTCTCAATTCTCAGTCACTTCTTAGTCTGCTCAGTTTCTTACTGGAAAACATTTCTATTCTAGTTTCATTATGTTCTTTCCTCACTTAAACATCTCTGCCATTATCTATATATTTCAAAAAGAAAAGCCTGGAAGAAGACTCAGATGACTGCAGCTTTCTCTGATCATCTGAGCCACATAATGTGGGGAATAAAATAAAGTTGCCTAATCTCACTACATTTAAACAGACTTTCTTGCACCAGATTCCCTTTTGCTTTAAATGAAAGATAATTACGTATTTTACAATAGTTTTGTATGATGTTTTGGTGTTTCATTTCTTTGACAGTATTTATATATTTCCTTTTGTCCTATTACAAGATGGAAGGAGGCAAAGATACACAGGAAAGAGGAAGGGAATGTTTCTGCTAGCTACTCTCAAAGAAAAGTAAATTTTCTATCTGATGCAATACAATTTCAGGTTACAGGGAGATAGGATAGAACTTCCTCTTTGGGAACAACCTTACCCCCCCCCAACAAAAAAAGATGGATTCTCCTCATTACCCCAATACAATACATTAGGGAGAAGAAGAAACAAAATATGTACAATTACCTTGAGAACACTGAGTTAATGTAGCCACTGAAGGAGGAGTGGATGGCTAAGGAAATTTCATCTTTAAGCAATAAATTTAAATCCAAAGCAGACTTGACAATGAATCAGCATTGTTAGAGTGGATGATGTAGAATGAGCTGAAGACAGATAGTGAACAAGTGCACACACTGCAAAGCCACCTAGTAAACAGTGGCCCTTGCAAGAGCAACATGACTGTTCCCCACAACCACCACCACCACCTTCCATCTTCGCAGAATTTCTGCTGATAAAATTCATGGAGTGTCAAGGCTCAGGATGGATGGCAAAATCTCAGGCTTGAACACAGAAATCATGAACTATACAATAATCATAGAACACATGTATCGTTTTGACATAACCAGTGTATGTTTGATTGTGATAGTCCAGCTCAGTTTAGGCTGTTTGGATTCCACCAATAAACATCAGCTTGAGTATCTCTGGATAAGTCATGCATACCCAGACAACATGCCTGCCATTATCTATACATTTCAAAAAGAAAAGCCTGGAAGAAGACTCAGACAACTTCAGCTTTCTCTGAAAATAATTTCCTGTCTCATAAATGATGTATCATAGGGTCAAATTCTGATTCCTTTACTCACTTTGAGTAGGATATGCGTAACATACTTTTTTCATATTTAATAGCATCAGAATCTGGTCTATAAAAGACACAGGGGTGGAAATGACCAGGTGAATTAGCTAATAAGGGTATCTATTATCCCATATGTTGGCCTTTTGAGACCTCTAGAATACACTGGAACTTATAGTTTACCAGGTAGCCATTTTAGTTTGCCTTTAGTCTCTAAAAGCGAGGTAGCTATATCCTATTTGAAGAAAAGTTGTCTCAAGAACTTATAAGAAGACCTCCTCAGTATCTTGTTTTGTCAAAATATACAATAAGCATCAATAAATTATATAACACTATAGATAACTTGAGGTTTTGGATAGGAATTGTGATAATATAGGGAACAGTAAAGAGAGTGTGCTCTCAAGTAGATGCTTTACAACAGTGGTCAGTTCCTCATTAGCCATTACTCTATTCTTGTCTCTTATTTTTATGTGCTATTCATGGCTTTTATCTAGTGATGGTTGTGTGTCACTGACTATGTTTCTGTGGAATATGCCACTAGCCAGTTGTTCTACTTAGTGTGGGTTAGTACACATATTTTTCCTCTTTATTGCTGCTCCAAGTAATCTATTTTTTTTTCATTTAGAAGAGTGACATGTAAGGTCCTTAATGGCAAACAGTCAAAGCAGATGCACCTCAGTGGTATAGGAATCACTTAGTCAATTATTTCTTGTAATAATAGACTCATTTAGTGTAGTACATCTGAGCTGTTTCCAGCTCCTTCTAAGACTAGCCTGGCTTTTAGATGGATATAAAGGCTAAAAATAAGCCCAATTCCTTTAAACAAGAATTTCATCTGCCAAAATTGTGTCTGTATTAGGAACTGGTGCCATTTGTATGTGTATATTTATCAACTTGACCAAAGACAATTACATTTTGAATTATAAAGTCTCCAAAGATAAATTAAAATGGAACATTCAAGTCAATTAATGTCTGAAGTCTGTCTCATCAATAAAGAAAAATGTGAACGGTTTGCCCTCACGTTGTCTGAGGTTAGTGGAAAGGTACTGGCTGTCAGAATATGAAAGGAGGCTACAGTAAGTAGCTATCTGGATTGGTAAAAGACACATAAAATACGATAATTTAAATCAAAGATGTCTCAGGGGTTCTTTTTTAAAATTTGGTGTTTGAAATATTAGAGTGGCTATTCACTTCCAAGGGGGTGTGAAAGGACACACATTAGGGGTTGGACTCAGGTGACTTCGGAATTTCAAAATCCTTTAAGAAATGTTTAGCGTTTTGTGCCATCGGATGTGTCTTTTCAGAAAAATGAGGGATAGCTCTCTCTATGTACTACTAATTATTTCTCTCTCTCCAAGTACTTATATGATCTCCATTACCAAGTAGCTGAATGTGTCAATGTTTAATGTATTTATCCTCAAAACACCCTAGTAAAGTCGGGAAGTAATATTACTCAAAGTTACAGATGGGAAAGTGAGGCAGAAAGAGGCTTAATGACTTGCCAAAGAAAACACAAAGTCTGGGGAGAAGCAAAGGGTAAGGGTGAAAGTTTGCTCTGTACAAAACTATTTATTTCTAATGTTAGTTTGAATTTGGCTTCTTGTCTCGCTAAAGTAATTTCAGTGGAGATTATGTGGCAAGGACTATTGTTTCCATGCTTGGGAATTGTACTTTTCAATAATGTATTCATCTCTCTCTCTACCTAAGAAGATATAGAAATAATGGGTATTGACTTATGCCATGAATCCAGAATGCACTGCCCATACTTTGAGGAGTAAATGTATTTATTATGGGCAAATTGGTCTCCTTGCTCCTGTATGAGCTGTACTGCTGGGAATAGAGAGGAAGAGGAACCTAAAAAAGCAATACAGAGGGGCTGGTCAGCTGTGTGGAGGCCCTGGGTATGCAAATTTTTCAGTTGAAGTTGCCTGTTTTTGAGTGAGAATGTATTCCTGATTAAATTTTTGCAAGCTTCTGAGGTGAAAATAGCCATTGATCCAAACTGAAAATAAAGAAATGCAGGCATAGGTGTTGCTAAAAGAAATGGAAACTCATTCCATGTAAAACTGGTGTAAAATTTGTGGATTTTGAAGAATTCTTACTTAAATCTGTGTAACTATGTGCTTGACAACCTTGTTAGTTTTCTTTTCATTAGAGCATAATGAGTTTGTCAGGCTATCAGCTAAGTAAACGGAGTGGCTGCAACAACCTCTCTCTAGACAGACAAGAGATGTTGTAAAAGGCCTGATCAAGGAGGCTTTGGGTAATAAAATTATCCTCTATTATCCTGTAAGCTACAAGGCCAAATTCTACTCTTATTGATAACATGGTAACTCCAGTGTTGCTACAGTGTAATCCACCGTCCACACTAAAGGCAATGGAAAGACTTCCACTGACTTCCGTGGGGTTTGGATTAGATCCTTGCGGTTGTATCTTGGTGTAACTGAGAGCAGAGTTTAGCCCATGATCTGTTAACCCTTTTGCTCTGAATGTATGTATTTTTCATGTTGCCAAGTGTTGCTTTAGCTCCAGATATCTGAAGATTGTTTGTATGCTTGCTCTGGAAGTTCAGCAAATTTGGTGGGCTTGGGGAGACTCTCTGCAAAAGAATGCAGTGGGGTTTTATTATTATGTGATTATGGATAAAGGGAAGAGATAAAGTATGCTATTTTGATAATCACGCCACTCTCTTAAAACAGCAATGTTCTTTAGTAATATGGCAACATTTTCCCCTACATTTAAGCATTGTTCATTTACTTAAATACTTTCTTCTCTTCGCTCTCTGTTTTAGAAGATAACAAAGGCTATCAATCAACTGGAACTGTGCTGATGTTTCCATGGCAGTTTAGTAATTAGGTTTGTTCAAAAGGGGTTGAGATGAGTCCAATAAACTCCTTTGTACAATTCTTTCAGACAGAATATTACCCTGTGTTGTGAATATGAATATGGATATGAATAAAGTACAACTCTTCAAACCTGGGACACTTATTCTCTCCTCGATAAACAATGCTTAAATCTTAAATGCTTTTATTCTATTCGGCTAGATTTCCAAGGTTTCATTTTTGGAGACGGATTCAAAAGCTTATCTCTAAACTGAGAGTGATAGGCATGTTCATAACCTCCTTCCCCTTATATGGAATAATCTATTTAGCCCCAGCAGGATAGTCTTGGTTTCCCAAATTTATTAGCTCACCTAGGGTTTTCACATAATTCACTAAAAAGTTGTGATTCCCTAACTATTTCAGGTCTGTTTCGGTTGTTTTCATACTGCTGTCAACAACAAGTGTTGCTGTATGACATTACAGAAGCAAAAGATACTTCAGGAAGTTGTTGGCCTGAACAATGCATAGGAGTTTCTTCAGATGCATGGTACATATGGAAATCTCACCCTTAAGCCATTGTGTGAATCTTTCAGCAAGATTTTGGAGGCCTAGGTATATATCGCATCCCACGTGGGGGCAATGGATTACATTAAATAATAGTTAATTATTGTCATTGCATGATTGTAAACTGTAATAAGTGTTATTTATTGAAAAAGTAATGGAGGCCTACAAACATTCTTGCATGCATTTTATTGGATTACGTATTTCTGCCACTGAAAGAAGCACACAATATCCTGGAAATATCAGATTGCGTAAATTCAGTCCTCTATGCTTATCGTTCTAGATAGTCACTTTATGAAGTGGCTTTAAAGCTACATGAATAAAAAAGAGATCTAAATGGCAGATGCATAAATACATAGAATACTGGCTATACTAGGGATATGTATTATAATTTGAGAAAAAAATATATGTATAGAAAAAAGCATAACATTTATTTTAGCAAAATACAGTAATGGAGATTTTATCCAGAGTAAATTATGGGGGAACAAAAACCTGGAGCATTTCATTTAAAAACCATAAGCCAAAGGTCACAAATTTGGTTCAAGTTGTAATTTTGTCATCATTGTTAGAAAATACAGTTTTTTTCTTGGAGTCGGGAAGGGAGGGGAGTGAAATGTTGCCCTTACTCAAGCAGCATCTATTTTTTTTTTAACCTGTGAAAGCTACTTTTCATTTACAAATGCACACACAAAATCACACACACGAGGCTTCACTTTTACACTTTTGACAACAGTGAAAATGTGAACAGTGAAAACCTATAGGGAATAAGAAGTCTCACTCCATTATATGCTTTTCAACACCTTTATTCTCAGATTAAAGAGTCTCACACCATTTAGACTCATCTCTGTTTATCCTTTTTTAACCAAAAGTTACATGAGGAACAGTTTTACCTACAGTGTCACTAAAGTAATTGTACGTGAACTCTGGGTGCATCCAAGTGGTAAAATGGAGTGTTGCTTTGACAACTAGCACCTCAATTAGCTTTAGCTTTGTGTAGATGGCATAATGTTTCTCTTGCAACCTGTTTGGCTGTTAAAAACACTGCCATGAATCCAATGGGTCTCTAGGCAAAGCATGAGTTTGAGGAGGAGGGAGGAAGTCAGAAATCACCTATTAAATGGAAAAAGGCCCCTGATTGCTCCTCAGTGTTAGATATAGCACTGTGCAAAATATTTATTTATTTATTTTTGCTTGCTGACTGAACTGATTTTTTTTTTAAATTTTTCTTGGACAACCAAAACCAAACAAAGAAAATCATCTTGGATCTAACAAAGCATGTTGCTTGACCTGAAATGGAACATTTTGTTTTGCCTTTGGGGCATTTTTAACCACTGCTTGTTATTAAAAGCAAAGGAAATTTGGAAATGATGTTCACAAACCCACAGGGGGAAATAGGTGCTGACTCCCTTCCTGGAGGCTAATGCATTCACATTCTACATAGAATTCAAGTCCACTTTGCCTAATTTAGTCAGGCTTTGAACTTCTGTCTCCTATACAGCAGATGAGTGCCCTAACCACTGGGCAAAAGGTTAGGACACTCAGTATCTTTTGTTGAAGCTGCTCCATTTTTTTTAAATACTCAAATATTCATTGAGGAGAGACACTCTAAGGCAGGGGTGGCTACACTGTGTCTCTTTTACCGTTAAAGTGCAGCTTGCAAGGCCCCCCACCCCCATGTTCCCCCATTCTCTGCCTACCAGACTGTAATGAGGAGCTCAGGACCTCTGTCTTGCAGTGGGGTAGGGGCTTCTGTCCAGCAGGGAGAGGGTCTTGAGGCTTCAGCTCTACACGGAGCCACTGCCAGGGCTCAGGGCTTCAGCAGGAATGGGGCTTAAGCCCTGGCTCCCAGCAGGTATGCTTCATCTGTCAAACTTCTGAAGATTGTTGTATGTGACTTGGAGGGCCAGTATGCACTTAGGTGATTAGCATATTCCCTGGGGTAGGGGTAGGGTTCTACTCCCTGCTCCAGTGAATATTTATGTATTTTTTTTATACAAGGTGGAACAGCCTCAACAGAAGAGTTTGAGAGAGCCCCTCCCCCCAGAATACTCCTCTACAGCCCAGTACTTAGGGCAGTCACCTAGGAGAGGTTAGACCCAAATTCAAATCCCTTCACCAAATCAGGCAGAGCAGAGACTTGAACCTGGGTCGCCCCCATCCTAGGTGAATGCTCTAATCACTAAGGTATAAAAGCACCTTTTTCTCCTTTGTAAGTGGTACTGAACTCCCCTTGTGAATCTAACTCGATATTTTTTTTTTAATTTATTTTATTTTTGGCTGGAAATATTCAGCTAATTCGACACAAGTTCATGGTAGATGTGAAATTTTTATTTTTTGCTGAATACAAAATTAGTCTGAAAAAATTTGCCCGCTCTAATTAGATAGCCAAGCTCAAAGATCAGTTTGCTGTGGGAATCATCATTTCCCTAATACAAAAGTGATGCTGACTAACGTAGGCTGTGAATGTCACCAACATACTAAGAAGCAAATTGTTGAGAAGGTCTAGAAATTGCTTTTAATGTAATAGCCTTACCACCATCCACAGCACCTCTGTAGAAATATTAAAAGATGCTACTTTAGGAACAGCACCAAAGGAAATCAACAACCAAACTGAGAGGGGTCAGCAGAGAAAGAAATTGAGGGAATAAGTGAAAATTAAACTTCTGATGTTGCTAAAGCAATGATAGATGGATAATCTCTGTACACCGTATTTTTATGTAGACCTCTGACAAATCCCTGAAGTATTCCTACCAGAATTGTCTTTCTCAGGCTTTGTCACTTTTTTCTTTCTTTTCAGTGCTTAATGCATGCTATTTTTAAAGAATTGTTTATCACATAGCTCTATTTCTTACATCTGTTTGAAAATGTTCTCCTTTCATTTGGAGTCAGCTGTATGTAATGGCAGCAGTATATAGGTAATGTTTGGACTCATTAGCCCTTGATGGTTTCTATACACTGGAAAATGTGCACTAGACTCAAAGACCCCATGTTGGAGACCTCAGTCCTGCCACACTCATCCCAGGTAAGGAGCAGTGGAGAGGTCCTCCAAGCAGGCTAGAGTGGCTGCAGGGGAAACAACCAATCAGGGCGCAGGAGGACCCTAAAAAAGGGGGCTGCAGAGCAGAGCAACAGTTAGTTGCAGCTTGGAGCTGAACAAGAAAGGACTGAAGAAGGAAGAGCAGCAGGACCACAGAAAGATCAGTGTGGACAGGGACTGAGAGGTTTCTGGCTGGTGGCTAGGACTGAGTAGGGACTCATCCCAGACAGGGCTGCAGGAAGATGGTGTCCAGGAAGGAAGCCCTGGGATTTAGCCCCATACCAGGGGCAGGACTATTAAAGACTAAGCCCAGGGAAGGCTAGAGAGACATCATCAGAGAGGTACTGAGATAGGCCCTGGTGGACTGTGTACCCTGGAAGGAGTCTTTTCTAATTCACATGCTGACTTGTGAGGCCAGAGGGCTGAAATGCTGAAAACAACACCTGAGAACCAGTGAAAGGGGTCACCAGAACTGAAAGAATATAGACACACCAACCCAGAGGGTGTGCTTGTGAGAGGTGGGTACTGACCCTGTTACATCAGGTTAACTAATATTAATAACACTCACTTTAGACTGGACTGGACTGTCCTGGATCCTAGAGATAAACACAGCCAGCTGATGCTCGCATAAACATGGCAGCCACTGATTACACAGAACTGTAGGCTGCATTTAACACAATATAGTTTTTCCAGTGTAGGCAAGAGTTGTGAGGCTGAAGGACTGGTCATATCACAGAGGTCATGGTTAGTTGTTTGACGGTAATGCTGGTCTTTGAGGAGATTGTAATATTCTGCCTTTCTAACGAGTGAATAAATGGAGAGTCATGGCTGGCAAAGTGATCAGAGATTTGGAGAGATTTGGAGATTTGGTTCATTTCAGATAAAATCAGAAAGTTCTACTTCTTAGCTCCAAACCATAGCAATTCCCACCCCTTCTTCCACCCACTACAGTGAAGCAGTTCTTCCTCTTTCTTCCTATCCAGGCAATGTGACACTTCTTCTGTCTTCCTGCCCCTAAAAGAGCATGTAACCACTGAAAAGTGTGTTAGAAAGTAGAAGCGCTCAAAATGAAACCTGGGCTCTACTTACGCTCAGCAAGCCTGCATGCCATCATAAGTGGAATGAAAACATGGAGATCACTTTTGATTCATGAAAACAGATATTCAACCTACAGAATTGCTATGGAAACTTTGAATTCCTTGTGCCATGCTGTCAAACCTTTAGAAATGTAAATGGGCCGGCTATTTTAGCCATACAAACAACATAGCTCCTGTTAGGCTAGTGAATATGCATGACTTTAAAAATGAGGTACCGTCCACTTACCCACGGCCTATAACTTTCCTGTGGATTGATCTATGAGCATTAATGCTAATCTCAATCATCCTGCTGGTGTATGTTTGCTGTGAACTAAATGCCAGGGACTGCCCATCTGATTAATTTAATGTGATTAATTTAAAACCTAAAGATGGAAGATTACTCTAGAATGTACAAAAGTGTTCCTTTTTTTGAAACCCATAATTTTTAATAAGTGGACAGTTTTGTATTCTACATGACTAATATTATGATATAAACCCTGTGTGTGATGCATGCCTCATATATAGTGCTTTTATCAGTGCATCTCCAAGCACTTTATCAAGGAGGTCAACGTACTGAGATATGTTATCTATATCTGTTCTATCTGTGATACTACAAGCCTACTTACATACTCCTCTCTCCCTGATGGTTGGTCAAAGAACCAGCAAAATTATTCACAAATATATCTTGACAGTTGACAGGGAAACATTTGTTGTATACATTATTCATGAGTATTATTGGACCAGTTCATCTGAATGATTAATGCTCTTTTCTGTCTCTGGTTAGAAATTATAATGTCTGGATTTACTGCATGATAGTTATTAATCAGGTGATTCTGTATGTCAATGCGCACATTGGCATAGAAGCCCAATAGATGCCTACTAAACTAAATGAAAGCTAGTGGTGGGTTTATGCAATGAAGTTTATATCATGACCAGACTTTTCCCGAACTAGTTAATGGAACCAAATCAGAAAACTAAGCATTATCTACCTTCATTATGCAGCATGATAAAATCCTGTTAAGAATATTTGGGGCCTAATGCTGCTCCCATAAAAATAAGTGTTAGTTTTGCTACTGTTTTCAGTGAGTGATGGATGGAGATCCTTACTTCTGATAAACTAGTCTTGCTTGTAATCTCAAAATTCCATATTATTTAATCCTTATATATGCCTGTGGGACTAAACTAAAATACGTCAGGTGGTACTAACCAAGAGTCCCTTAAGCTGACTTATACAACTTTACCAATGTGTTAAGAGTGTCTCAATTGCTCTAAAATATGTTTAAGAGAACTAGTTACCTTTTTGTTTGCACTAGCAGGTTCTACAAAGAGCAATTACAATGCAACACTTTAATGCAAGATGCATGTTACCCTTGCAGTCTGCACTGCGGGGCCATGCAGACAAGCTGTTAGGCTGCCTTGCACAACACTGGAATGGGTTCAAGTAGCTCTAAGGAAGTCTTACAAAATGCATAGCAGGTTAAGTTGGTGTAAAAATCTAATTTATATCCTATTACACATCTCATTTTAATTTGGCCCAAGGATTCTACCAACCTAACAGATGCATATATAGTAACATATGCAGTATAAACAGTAACAATAATACTTTCAAGTACAGAAGCTAAAAGTGAATTCCAAAGTGTACGTCAATACAAACCTCAGAGCCTCTCTGTCCCTGTCTAAACTTCAGTGTAGTTTTAAAAATGTTCTGGTGATGAATTGTGTAAAAATCCGTATGTGCACATTTCTGAGACTTTCTTAAATCACTGAATATTTTTTTCAGAGCATTGTCTTCCTGTCTTCTCCCTACAGCCTTTGGACAACCCTGTTTGTTGGGGTCATCTGATTAACTACGGCTAACTTTAGAAGCATTTCAATCCAAGCTAGTCCCCTAGTGACAATGTTTCTCAAAGAAAATTCCATAGCAGATGAGAGTTCTGACGATGCACATAGTTTGTTTTTGGTTTTTTTTGGTCTAATTCCTCATCACAGTATGCTTGAATGTCAATTTTCAGTTAGACAAAATGAAAATTATATCCTTAAGCAAACAATGGGGGGATTCTGCTAGTATGACTTTTAGGGTCAATCATCTCATTAGCAGTCAGCTTTTACAACTGCATGTTATTTATAGGAGAGAGACTTATAAGCTGTTAAACTAAACAGCAAATTAAATTGTCCATGAGCGGTTGTCATCTGATAGAAATTTCCCTGGGGTAACAAGATGCTGCTTCTTACTGGAAAGTTTCTCAAAAATTTAATATATTTTAATATGATTTTGTGCCAGGATAACCTTTATAGGAAACAGCTATTTTTATTATGACAAAACTGTGCCGTCACTGTAAACAGTTCTAGATGCGCAGCAAAAGTATCAACTGTCACAATCCACATGCCCTATTATAATTAATGCTCATAGGCATCTCTCTATCTCCTAATTGTTTCCAGTCAAATTTAAAATACCATAAATAGAGAAGTAGTCCATTATGGAATTTGCATTCTCCTCTAATTAGCAGATTGTATTTAATAATAACAGTAATTATTATTTATTAAAATCTAAGAGTATAGCTAAGGTTTAGAAATGGTTTCTATATCTGTATTCTACATAGAAAATGCATCACTAAGTATATTATCAGTACAACTATAATATAAAAGCTGTCTTGTGGTTGCATTACATCTCACATGCCACCCTATCAATGACTATGATAACTGGGTACACACCATTACCAACATTGTTCCTAATCAAGTGCAGATTTAGGCTCTGATTCAGGAAAGAACTGAAGAACATGCCTAACTTTAAGCATGTGACCACTCCCTTTGACATTAGTGGACTACTCATACACCTAAGGGCTTTGATAGATCAGGGTCTGACATTTAGGCCTGGGTCTCTGCAGCTGCCACACAACCCTCTGAATTGTAATACCCTCTGTACAAAAACCTTTATGAACAAATGTGTGCTCCATTTGCTAACAGGCAAGTAATTTCAAAATATTGCTGCAACGTGTACTACTTTATTGTATTTTGCCATATTTGTTATTTTCTCTTGTTCTTATAAAAGCAATGAGGTCCAGTTATCATGTTCTAATACATTAGCTCTGCAGCTAAAAATACAACATGATTACAGTTATGCAGATACATGATTTTTCCAGTTCAGTGGCCAAATTAATTTGTATTTTTAAAGGCATTTTGGGTCAATCTAAACACATTTTTTAACCCAAAACAAAATGTTTTTGTGTTTAGTTTTTGTTTTCAATTTTTTTAAGAACAATTTTTTACAAAATTGAAGTACAATTTGAAAAAAAATTCATTTTGAGCTGTAATGTTTCATTTTGATATTTTCTATTTTTTTTTTCCTTTTTTGGAATTTGGGGAGGTGGGATGTCAACCAAAAATAACAACAACATTCAACACAAATTCACAAATCATTCTTGTAGACCTGAATCTGAATTTTTTTTGACAAATGTTTTGTCCCCCAAAATGGTCCGATGATATAAATGCTAATCTCCTCAAACTACTTAAAATGGTCTCTTTTGTTGTTTGCTGATCTCTGAACATTTGTCCTGACTCCTTACTCTATACCAAATGTAAAAATTGTTATGCAGAGTACTAGAAAGTTGTTTCCAGGCTTCAGAATTCATCTAAGAATTAATTGTTCCTGGAGAGTTATAGAAAAGTATTAGATTAAAAGTTCCTCTAGATTCAACAAATGTCCAGTATATATGTGAGGCACTGATACAAAATGAACAAGCACTCTGAATTACTGCTGTTTGAAAAGCCAGGTATTGCATGTGAATGTGACACTATTTCATGGATCACAGACAACAAATGGTGCTTTGTAAAGATGTCAATATCATAGTCCAATAAAGGCGGCAGGCATGTGTTATGTACTTCCTTTGCAACCTTAGGCATGGCCAGGTTAACTTCACAGCAGTGTAGTCAATAGTCTGAGAATTTGGTCACTAAAAGGAAAATAAAAACTGCATGAGTACCAGTTTAAGCAAGCAGACTTAACATTGGTGCATGATAAACTCAAAATTATCCATTGTTATTCTAAAGGATATGTCATATTCAAAAAATCCATTTCTACTTTCACTAATACATCACACAAAACAAACACTATCTAAATCCTGTAATGAGTTCATATTAGAAGAACTACTACATTTAATAACAATTTAGGAATGGTGGGAAAACAAATCGTTCAATAGAAAAGAGCAAAATGGAAGATAGTATTTAATGCATGTGAAATTAGTTAAGAGATGTAGGTTTCTGTCCTACATTGTCACAACATTCTCAATGTTAAGCTTCAGAACTTGAATCCACCAAAGTAAGGACTTCTACGACAGGTTAAGCATAAAATGCTGACAGCATAGCTCTGCCCCAGATTAAATCACTTATGCTTGAGTGACAACCGATTTCTACTGCTGTTGGAACTGCAGAGCCAATGGAAGAGTGAACAAGTTTGTGTTTAACCCCATATTTATCCTCATGCGTCTTTGGCAGATCTGCCTGCTGAGTCCCACTGCAGGATTTTTATTATAAATGATGGTGTATGAGGCAGAAGGAACACAGCTGGACTTGCGGAGCACAGACTGAGTTTGATGCATTGGGCATGGGAGAAATATTTTTATATGCAAACTGTACCATTTTTAGCTGATAAATGCTAATAATGGAGGATAAATACCGCCTCTCATGATCTCCCAGCTTTAGTCACTTTCCAGCTAGTACCACACTTTGATTTGCAGAACCAAGAAAAAAGGAAATAACAGGAGAATATGATTGGGACATAACTATCTACAAGTAACCGAATAGCAAGAATCTCTGTGTTATTGACAGCGGCTGAGAATGGCATAATAAGGAGCAATAATGTGAAACTACTGTATGAAAAGAAACATTTAAGTTAGACATTAAGAAAGTCCTTAACAATAAGGGAAATTAGGCAATGGAAGCGCATAGCTAGGGAGATATTTGAAGTAGTGCTACTAAAGGTGTTCTGCAATATAATTCTAATTGACAAGTGACTCTAAAAATGGCAGTTTCTCACCCATCCGTTCTGTTCTATTTATATAGTCACATTTGCTGATTTGCAGTGACAACTTGCTTTTACACAACTCTGTTTTCTTACTGGCACTGCAAAGCAAGTACAGAAAGACGAGAATGAGCACAATTCTACTGGGATAGTTTACTAAGATCCAATTGCAGAATGTTTGGTTTTGGTGAAATATGATGCCGATGTTCTAATTTAAGGCTTAAATTTGCAAGGTTGGCTGTTAGACAATGCATCATTCTGTTTGTAATGTAAAGTAACAGTTATTTTCACAAAGTCACATTTCAGAGAGAGCCAACCTTTAAAAAGTATAACATCAAGCGGAAAGAGAATATTGAACACAATTAGAAATGGAATGAGTCATAGAGTTTGGATCCAGTCTTTGAGAAGGCTGAGGTGTTCAGATCTGGGGTTTTGTTTCAGCCGTTTCTAGACATAGTTTAAATATGTGGAAAGGCTAACATTGGGAAAATTCTGTACTGTGTATAATTGGGGGTCAAATGTAATATCAATGTTATGCCTTTATATTAAAAGGAGGATTCTGAGTGTTGGAAACTGTGACAAAGTTCTGCTGATGTCAGTCCAGAACTCCTAAATTCCCCCTAATGTGAGGTAGGAGTAATATCGGAAGGAAATCCTTATGAAGATTACCTTTCATTCTATCAGAGGCTAGAGGGGTTTCTTCCTTGCAAATACTCTGCAGGACCATCCCTTCCAAAACTGAGGAATCATCATTCTTCCAGGTGAATCTGTGGAAGGCCAGGGTCATTGGACCCATTCAACCAGGGGTTTCTCCAGTGATGGCTGTTCCTCACCACTTTCCCCACTAATTAACCTCCTAATCTGCTCACGGCTATACTGTCTCATGTGCCTTCCCCAGCACAGGCTCTGGATCAGTAGAGACCCCTCTGTGGGGTACAGAGAAGGGCTGGATGGTAGCACAAGAAGCAACTAATCCTACTCCCTTCTGTGCAGGATGAGTGAAAACTTGTGTCCAAAGTGTCCCCTCTTCGTGAAGTCTGGGAGGAAGATGATTCTACTGTGGGAACTTATACAGCCTGTGGAGAACAGTTATATTTTTAGGATTATACTAGGGAAAGGGGGTGCTTATTTATTTTTGCTACTCTGAGATTTGTATTTGTTTGCTGTAGAAACAGCTTATTTCATTTTGGGGAAATCTCTCTCTTCCCCCCCCCCCTTGTTGGTTACAGGAGGTGTCGTCTTGTGAAGCCCTCTCTTGCGAAATGTCCATTTCAAGCTGGAAACTGTTAAGTAGACATACTGCAGCAAGGAATTACTCATGGCTTACCTTACAGTAGGAAAAAAACATTGTAGTGAATTCTTCTTTCCTGAAAAACCTGAAGGAAGAGTATTTTATAAACTAGGAAGGAAACTTTCAGAAATTTTGAGGTCACTCTGTTCTTCTGATAAATGCTTCTGCAATGCTCACCATTAATTCAAAATTTGTAGCAGAGCACGATCCAAATTTCCACTATTTCCCATTCCATGCAAGGGTCTTTTTACTTCCTTTTAGCAGATGTTTCTTGGTTACTTTTAAAAAAAAGTTCCACAGTACTTTACAATTTAGTCTAAGTTCTCTTTCCCCTCCCCCATTTGTACTAGTTCCTATTACATCAAGTCAATACTTGAGGCTTACTTATGAACCACAAGAAATCCATTATGTGCCGTATGCATGTAACCCTTAACATTGTACTATATTGTACACGTTTAGCTTAGTTTATTTTAAAATAATAAAATAATCAATATCACCTGCTGGCTTTGGTACCATTTCCCAGACATTCACTAGAATTGCAGCTAAGAAAAGGAATATCTAGTCACAGCATGGATCCTGGTTTCAGAACTAAAGGCAATTCCAGTACAATCAGCTTATGTACTCTTTGAAATACTGAGTATTTTAAGAGATTGCCAGAGCAGAAATACTAAAATAATTACACATTAAAGGTCCATTATTTTAAAGGCTTATTTTATGCACTATATTTTAAACCTTTCAAGCTTCCTTTCTGTTCTTTTTTAGGCCTTTGTTTCTGTGTGTCACTTGTGATCTTCATTAGCAGTCTCTTTCCTACCATTTTCAGATCGTTAACAAATATATTAAGCGTGCGTGTCAACTCTAAAAAGTGACTCTGTGAACAGGGTGGTACAGGGCTCCATGCTTATTGTCCCTTTAAGAATCTACATGGAATGTGCTCAGCTTGCAAGTAAAGAGATGTCTGCCTGCCACCCCTGCAAACGCAGCTTTTGCCCAGAGAGTCAAGCTGGATTCTTTCCATCTCTGCATTTTCACCAGTTATAAAGGTTCTACATGGCTGATGAGTCTCTTAGTGACACCTGTGCCATGGAATCAATGACAGGCAACTGCCAGGATCATTCTTCTAGAACTAGATACTTACTAGAGTGCGGCAATGCTATAGAAAACATAAATAAAAACCTAATGGGTCTGTATATGGAGTATTTCCATCCTAACAAAGCTGTAAATCCAGTGGCAGGCCCTTTTGCTGGCAAATATACAGTAACAGGAAACATCTATGGGATCTGTCTGGTATTGAAATAATTTGTTGTTTTTATCCTTCTGCTGCTCACTATTCAGCATGTAAGACTTCATATTGGATAGCATATAGTCATTATTACTAACAAAAGAAAATTCAAATTAGAATTTTTTCAGCACTTGCTTTTCCTGCAAATTAAATATCATAATTGCTTAATTTTCTGCCTTTTACTTCCAGTTGCATTTAAAAGAATGAGTTGGAAAGATGGAAACATGGTGGCTGTCAATGGTGACAGTTTAAAAATGAACTAAGAATGTGTAACCATAGCTTCTGATAAAGAATGGGAATTGCATAATAATAGTATTTTATAAAAATCTTAGAATTGCAGAATATAGACATGGAAAAGATTTATTATCACATGTATCAATGTTGGTACTGCAGGATTATTCCATACAGCTTCTTTACGAGTGCTTTGTCTAGTCTATGTCTAAAGTACCCAAGGGATGAGACTTCCATTATTTCATAGAATATCAAGGTTGGTAGGACCTCAGGAGGTCAAATAGTCCAACCCCCTGCTCAAAGCAGGACCAATCTTCAACTAAATCATCCCAGCCAGGGCTTTCTCAAGCCTGATCTTAAACTTCTAAGGAAGGAGATTCCATCACCTCCCTAGGCAACCCGTTCCAGTGTTTCACCACCCTCCTTAATGATTTTTTTTTCTTAATATCCAACCTAAACCTCCACCACTGCAACTTGAGACCATTACTCCTTGTTCTGTCATCTGCTACCACTGAGAACAGTCTAGATTCATCCTCTTCCCCTTAGATGATTCCAGTATTCACCCACCTCCATTATTTTTTGTTTCCTTTTCTCAATTTCATCCCATCTCCTCTACTTATACTGCCTTAAAAAAATCCTTCTTGCTGTTAAGAGCCTTCAGATAAATACAGATTATGGTTATTCCCCTTCACCATTATTCATGTGTTGATTTAACAAGATTTATACCTGATATACCAAGTCGCTTTATGTAGAGCCAGTGCACACTGAGGATCCCATATCTCTTCATAAAAATACATAGACTCATAGGTCAGAAGGGACCAATGTGATCATTTAGTCTGACCTCCTGCACAAGGCAGGCCACAGAACCTTACCCATCCACTTTTATAACAACCATCAGATAGTGTGTTTGAAAAGACAACTCAGACTGCCGAGAGATTCGACCATGGCCAGTCCAAAGGCGAGGACCACATGAGCCCACGCGGCTATGAGGAGGCAAAAACCAGGACTGCTACAGGTCCGCCTGGAGGCAAAATTCTCTTCCGGAGCCCAAATATGGCAATCAGCTAAACCTGAGCATGTGGGCAAAGAAACTTCACCAGCAGTTATTATATTAGACTTCTTTGCTACTAATTACTTTGTTTCTGCCAAGAAAAATTTCTGCAGTTAATCGTTCACCATCCATCAAACATCCTCACAGACAATTGAGAACGGAACTTGAATTCATGCTGAATTATAGATCCAAGATCAGTTCGCCAAATTAAACATCAAACAATACATAAACCTCCCTCCATATACTTATAAGCTTAGTCTTCAGCCAGACTAATCTTACCCCTACATCCCTCGGAAGCTGTTCCAGAACTCACTCCCCTAATGGTTAGAAACCTTCGTCTAATTTCAGTCTAACTTTCCTTATCAGTTTGTACCATTCGTCCTTGTGCCTACATTAGTACTAAACTTAAATAATTCCTCTCCCTCCCTAACGTTAATCCCCCTGATATATTTATATAGAGCAAGCATATCCCCCCGGAGCCTTCTTTTAATACATTCCTCATTTTTTTTGGCGTTTGCCCCATCGTCCATCACAACGGGTGTGTATGGGAGTTACAGTCTGCAAGTGAAAGCACAGATCCAATTGAACATTTCAGTTCTTGTCTGAAAACTAAAATGGCATCGTGGGAGGCTATTTTTTGGTCAAGGATTTTCATATCAAATATGCTTTGGGAGTTAAGAGTATGTAAAAGTTCTGCAGGATGAATTTGGCCCTCGATTACACCTTGGCTACCCCCATTGTCTTCAGTGGCATTGCACAAGTGTAATTGACGAGAATTCAGTAAATTCTCTTGCTGATTCACAAGAAAGAGCAGAACTCAGCCCCCTCCTGCTTTGACTGTGGTGGGCTGTTGGTATTAAACAAACAAGGAAACTGGTTCCAGTTTGTTGTTGTTTGGTTGCCTCCCTGAGGTGAAAGCCTAGGTTTGTCAAGAGCTGAAATAAAACTGATGACATACAGGGATCACATCTGATGAAAAAGGGTAAAGGTGCCATTTATTCAATCAAATTTCAAAGCAAAATCTCACACTAAAAATGTTCCTAAACTTTCCTTTTTGCTCTCTCTTATTAGCAACCCTGTCACAAGTAGTTTTAATCCTTCAATCAAAAAGGGAAGAAATCTGGAATTACTGAGAAACATTACTGGCTCAAGTTGCATACTAGAAGTGGATAATTTTTCTGTGTTCTTTGCCAGAACAGAGCAGTGGATATTTCCCATTTGGCACCACTTTAATTAGCTGATCCCATTGTAACTATAGAATTACCTGTTTATTAGCATTGCTTAAGCTCTGTTAATTTACAGAAAAATCTACCAGTGATGAATATGAGCCTTTTCCTACTAGCAGCAAAAAGTCTTGTGGCGCCGTATAGACTAACAGACATTTTGGAGCATGAGCTTTCGTGAGTGAATACTCACTTTGTCAGATGCATGGATATTCACTCACGAAAGCTCATGCTCCAAAATGTCTGTTAGTCTATAAGGTACCACAAGACTCTTTACTGCTTTTACAGATCCAGACTAACACAGCTACCCCCCTGATACTTAAGTAATTGAAAGGATGGATATATGAGGAGAAGAGGCATGCTTACAACAAGTTCCTAGGCCTGATGCACTTCTGTGCCACTGCAGAGCCCCATGCAGTAATTGAAGGGAGGCAGATTACACTGCCCCATCCTTAGGGCAGTTCAACCCATGGTGCAGGTTAGAGCAGTTCTGAGGATTGTCATAACTTGCACCCAGCTCTCATGGTCCCTGTGGTTCTTATGGCAGCCAGGCAGTAGGCATGTCCTAGCTACACCTCTTCTCACCTCACAACCATCTCCCTTGCCTGCTCCCAGACACACACTAGAATGCCCCAAGCAGACCTGCCAGGAGTCATATATCTTGTTTGACACTTTCACCTTCAGTAGGGTGGCCAGATAGCAACTGTGGAAAAAAAAACGGCACAGAGGTGGGAAGTAATAGGTGCCTATATAAAAAAGAGTCCTCCAAAATGGGACTGTCCCTATAAAAATGGGACATCTGGTCACCCTAACCTGCAGGCTCCTCCATCCTCATACATACCCACAGCTCACTGTTAATGCCAGGGATGCAGCTGGCATCTTGACAAACAGGAACATTTGAGCTGCATTTGATCTTGACCAAAGCCAAGGGCTGCTACAGCTGAGCAGAAAGCATACTTGCCTCTCCCTCCATCTGCTCTCTACTCCATTGTCCATTCTTAGCCATGTGGAGAGGGAAGGTAGCAGCATAGTTGCTAGCGTCTCATAAATAGGGCCATTGAGAAGCTAATGGTAAAAAGGAACAGGCGTTAATGAGCGGGAGCTGCAGTTATTGGAAAGCAAGGTCTAATCAGGGGGAAAGAGGGGAAATAACAACTGAAGGGTCAGGGGAGGGGTCAGGATCTAAAGGTGGAACAGCCTAGGTGCAGGGGCCTACGAACGACTGGGGTCAATGCCACCACCTAGGAATCCCTCCCAGATTCACTCTAATAGTCCTCTGACCCAGGCTTCCCCAGCTGTCTACCCTCAGACTTTCTCTGGCTCCCTTTATCCACCCTTCTTTCCATCCTGTTTCTGATGGCTATGAGAAATAAAGTCCTGCCACTCTACAACTGTTTCCCCATGTAGGGAACCATGTGAAGGAAACTGGTCACCTGTCATCACTGTTATCACTCTCAAACCTTTCAAAAGATGCAATCTAGTTGATGGCACAATTTGGATAAAATGTCACACATGAAGTTGCACTGGACATGACAGCCCTGTGGCAGGGAGTCCTGTGAGGGCTCAGAGTCTTACCCAGAGGGGCCATGAGGCTGCTTTGTGGATACTTAGTACCAGGTCTGTGCCACAGAGCACCACTAAGGTGTTGTGGGCCAAACCCTACATATGTCTGCCTTTTTCTTCTCTGAGAACTTTTTTAAGTCTATCCAAAGTCTTAACGATTGTGACGTTCTTTCCAGCAAGCCACTCTGGGTTTAAAACTGCCCACACCAACATTTCCAGAATTGACTCAATTCAGCAAGTGGCCTATGGTCTTCATTTCAAATCTATTAGGTCAAACTTATAACTTTCAATCACTCTTCTTCTCTGCTATGCTGCCAGTTGAATTTAAAGCAGGTCAAATTGATAAAATCATAGATTGTGGGGTCATGGCAAAAAAAGAAAAAAGTAAATCAATAGATTGCAAATCCTAGAGTGGCTTTTCAAATACCTCCTTACAGTGTCTGCTTTTCCTGACCCTCACTCTCCTGGATAATAAATGCCTCTTATTTAAAGTCATGGAAGTATGACCAATTTGAGAAATGTTGAATGCAGCCTGCTTTGCTGAATAATATGAACCATAAGGGGGCTATTCATTTAGAGCTAAACTTGATGTTAACAAAAACTTCCTGAGTAACTGAGTTGCTCATTAATATGTAACGTTCTAGCAAAAGTAAACAAAACTAAGTAACTTTGAAACATTATAGATAGAATTAGTCTAAAATACACGTTTGTGTTAGTAAGGAAAGTGATTTTTCAATTTCATATATGGAGAAATTCTTTATTTACTACTGTCTTTGAAAGAGGAGAACTGATTACTGCTACTTTTTAGCCTCTTGAAAAATAAGCATTCTATGCTAGGGTCTTAGTATGCTCTTAAAATGTTTCTTTTTCTTATTAAAATAAGAAAGTGTTTTTTATTTTTAAAAAGAAAGAGAAAAGCATAATGATAGTGAAGGTGGAAACATTTTAAATCAGTACCCCCCTCTTTTCAATCATATAACATTTTCCTTCAATATTTGTTTCTGAAATCATATAAAACTCCCAGTTTTTTAATTATCATTATTTTGATGATAAGGAACCATTACAAGCTAAACCCAGGCCTCTTTTCTATAGAAATAAAAGGTGTCTTTCCTTCTTTTAAAAAAATATTTCAAGACCTTCATCTTCCCTGAAGTATGATTCATCTCTCTAATTTGAGGGCAAATTGCGCTTTGCCTTACTTATGTGAGTAATCCCATCAAAGTGAATGGCCCTGATGCTACATGTCTTCAGTGTTTGTAACTCCCATTGAGTTCAGTAGGTAAATGTATAGGGTCAGTCCCAATGGGATCACTTACCTATGTATGACAAGCAGCATTGTCACTGAACCTTTAGCCTGAAAACCATTTTTGATCTGTTAATTTTCTTATCTCAAAAGCTGTGTTTTATTTTAGCTCCCAAACATGAAATGATCAATTTATCACTGTAACATTTTGCCAGGCAGACTACAGAATTTTCAGCAAAATTAGAGATACACTTTTATGCTCAAAAATGGAGAGGATGGAGTGAAATGAATAATATTAGTTTTGTTTACATTATTCCTAGGAATTGTTTCCAGTGAAACATAGCTGAGCTGGAATGACCTAGAGTGATATCAAACTGTTCACTTCAGCTGCATCCTTGGGCAAACAGCACTTGTCTAAGCTTGCCAGTTTTAACTTGGGAGCTGTCTTCTGTTTTGGCCTTCTAGGCCTCCTTTTCATCATGAACCTGAATCCATTTAATAGGGCATCTAAAGATAAATTTCTACCGCTGAGACTGTAAAAAATGCTATTTTTTGCATGCCCGCTGTAGTGTGAGGACATAAACACAAAGAACAACAACCAGAGAACTCCTGAAAACAGTAAGTTGTTTCATTTGTTGAGCTCCCAGATACAACAGGAGGACCAGAAACCCTGTACCCACTGCACATCTCCCTTTCTTTATAATCCAAAGATTAAAACTAAAATTATACACCACTGTATATATTCACAATAGTTAAAAATAAACTTTAAATTCCTTAAAACTATTTATGCCGCTATGTCACCTTACCAATTGCATTTAAATTGTCCTAAGCATTTTTCTGCAGGTCTAGTCTACGAGGGGGTCTGATCAGTTTTTCAGATCATTCTCTCACTTCTGTTGAGTTTGTTTGGAGTTCTTTGTGGAAGAGGCTCTCTTCCCGACTGAGTCCTTGCCAGTTCCAGAGCCTCTTTTTGCTGTGTTAGGAAATAGGGATGTTGAACCTGACTCCTCTGGAAAAGTCCTTCGGAAGTCTCCACTAGATGGGATCTGGGAGTTTCTGCCATACTTTGAACAGTTCTTAGTGTTTGGGAGCTTCTGAGCCAAACTTTGTTTCCTGATCTTAGTTCAGGTAGTGCTTTTTGTTCGGTGCAGATCATTGCAGTCTTTTTGATGAGGAATTATTATTTCAGCCTCCTGTTTTCAAGCTTTTTTTTCATGTTGAGCTGTCTAGTTTTAAGCTCTATTGATGCTATGAGTGAAATATTTGACTACTATAGTGTATGTGGGTCTTTTCCAGAAAAAAAAAAAATCTGTGGCTATCTGCTACTGAGGTCTGCCAGGTAGCTTTGTAGAGAGTAGTAGTTCAGGTGTTAGTTCCCTGCTCCCTTTTTCCCTGGTTACATATCTCATACCCCTCAGTGAGGTCTGAATTTGCCTACTCAGGCTGAGCCGCTATATGGCTTGTTGTGCTCTTGTGCTGTACTTGTTTATACCTTGAATGTTCCTCAGGGATTTTGGAGAGCATCTCTTTCTGAAGCACCATTGGGATAAGAGTGTGTTATTCTTTCAGAAGCAGGCCATCAACAATGTGAAGTTCATTTCAGTCCATATGATATTTTGTTCTTTGGAAGCTGATCGCTTTAACCCGAACTTCTTTGGCAGAGTTGAGTAAGTTTTTAGCAGATCTCATCCTTTAGTTCATCTGTAATCTGCTGCAGACAGCTGGCAGATGCTGAAATTGTTGCCAAAACAAGTCTTTGACTTGTAGTCTTTGACATCTTTTTGAAATCTTCTGTTCGTGGCTTTTTAATTAGACTCTAGATAGAGTGCTGCTATGAGTGGCATCCTTGTTATGTGTTCAGTGTTGAAAGAAAATCACATCAGCTATAGCTGAAATCTCTAAATCCTAGGTGGAAGTTCATTGAGTGGGTTTTGAACCCAATAATGCCACTAAGGACTCATGATAGAATGAGCACACTAGCACTGGAGCTTGATTTTCAGCTGAAAGTGACTTGGGGACGAGTAAGCCGGAAGCCAAACTGATGACATATGTGATAGAGGATGTGAGAGGAGGAAAAGAAAAGAGAAGAGAAGTAGGGATTTTAATAGTTTTCCCTCTTTCTCTTTTGTCTGAGCTAGAGAAGCAAAAATAGAGAGGTTTGGATCAGCCAAAAGGTGTCCTTGTGGAAAAACATGGTGTTCCACCCTTGCCCTAGGATCTGAAAGGGGCCAGTGTAATTCTCTCAGGTGTCTCTGGGTGTAAGACTGAGTATAAATCAGTCCTATAGGTCCAATCCTGCAAAAATTTGACCCTGTGAGCCATCCTATGGGACTTAGAACTGGCTGAAATTTTTATCAGTTTCTTTTTTTTTATGATAAATGGTTTTCAATGAACCAGAAATTTTGGTGTGAAAACTTGGTGGTGGTGGTTTTCTCTGTTTTTACCCAAATATTTCAAAACAAAAAAATTTGTTTTGTCTCCAAAAATGTTGTTTTCATTTTAGTGTGAAATCTCCCATTGTCTCCCCCTTGCTCTTTTTAACATTGTCCCCTTTCCTAGTCTTTTTTCCCTGCTTGGGACCACAGGCCTTGGAATTGTGTAGTCCTGGCAGAATCTTGGTTTACATAAGATGTCTAGACCTGGTACAGTTAGGCTGTTGAAAGAGTAGTGGGTCAGTGAGAACTCTGGATATCTGTCTCTTGCTGCCAGGACATGTTGCTTTTGGGTGTTATCCTTATTCTTTTAGCTTAAAATATGGTTGCAGACTCTTGACAAAAATCTAATTTTTGTGACTCTCTTCTCCTCCCATCCTTCCTTTTTTTTCTTGTCTTTTCTTAGCCTGTCTTTCTCTCTGTTCTTCACACTAATAGCTCTTCTTTCTTTCTATTTGCAATGCTTTTCTTCTTCTGCAATCTCACTGTGCATTACCCTTCTCATTCCCCAATCCCTTCTACGTCTCTGAGACACTCCACATTCTATACCCTTCTTGGGTCGGATGACATTTGAACCCTAGCATGCCCTTTTTTTTGCACTTCTCAACCAAAGAGTTCTCAGCCAGGAGGGGAAATCACTTTGTGTCCTGACTGAGAGCAGATGATGGGCAGCTGAGAGGTCTTTCTCCTCTTATCTCCCCACCTTCTCTCCCCCACGCCTCTCACCCCTGGCTTGACCAGAAAGAAGTGCTTTGCCATGCATTCTGGTTCAAAACAGGCCACAAAATGGAAATATGCAGAAAGCAAAATAAAATGAATATTCTTTTCCCACTGAATATGGGAAGTTCCCCGCTGTGTGTAGGAAAAACAAAAGAACGGTTTGTTTTACCGGCCTTTCACTTTAAAATATCTCAATTCCTGCCTTTATGAAAAATCACAGCAAGACTCACTGGAAATAATGCTGATTAGTGGGAACAGACATATTTTAAAATAACAGTAGTTACTATAATTAAATTCCCTGTAGGTTCACAAGCTGAAAGACCACTACGTAATGTAAAAGGGAGAGGATAGACAAAATCTGTTTTTAAAGCTCCCACATCTTTGGGTATTTTTCATCTGTTTCATTATATATATCATTATTTGTCAAAGGAGAAGTCTAATGTTTGTTTTTTCCCTGGCTAACTATAGCATACAACACTTACTCAAATGCTCATTTTATAAACATGTATCACTATATCATTCCCTAAACTTGAAACGGTAAGTTAATCTCCATTGTATCTGAAATATGAGGTATACTTATGATCAGAGTCTGGATGTTATACCTAATAAATATGTCACTTTTGTGATGTGAATTAGAAGAAAGACCAAAAAATGAATAACTTATAAGAGCAGTGCAAAATTACCAACACCTCTGAAGCTGATGTAAAATTAATTCATAGCAAGACCCATACAATTTTCAAAAGGAGACTATTTTCAAAAGCAACTGAGGGATTAAGAACACTAATTCCTATTGGGTATTCATGAAGCTTAGGTTCCTAGGGCCAGATTCACAAAGATATTTAGATGCCTCAAGTTGCGGACAGGGGCAGAGTGAGATTTTTGCAAAAACTGCTAAATGAGTTAGGCGTCTAAATTCAATTGACTTGCAAAGCTCTCCTGGTTTGGCATTTTAGGAACCTCACTTTTGGAATTCACTCTCCTTCACTGTTCACTGGACTCAGACACTGGTATTCTTTCAACTATGATACAGACATATTTATTTGGTTTGGCTTTGGCGTGCTTTCTTCCCCTTCTCCCCACTCAACCCTATTTTTTAAGTAATGTTTTACAGCTGTATAAGCAGCCAGCTGCTAGGGTGATGGTCGTATACAAATCAATAAAACAAATATATATTAGGATTAAATTCTTTGATAGACATGACACCAGGTTCTAAATCTCCAGTAGCCAAAAATATTTGGCTTGGCAGAAGCCTTTATATATAATATGTTGTACATCGGGGTACTCAAACTGGAGGTCGGGACCCCTCTGGGGATCGTGAGGTTATTACATGGGGAGTTGCAAACTGTCAGCCTCCACCCAAAACCCCACTTTGCTTCCAGCATATATAATGGTGTTAAATATATAAAAAAAAGTTCTTGTTTTTTTAATTTATAAGCTGGGGTCACACTCAGAGGCTTGTTATGTGAAAGGGGTCACCAGTACAAACATTTGAGAACCACTATTGTACATATTCATATTCTATGGACTTGTTTCTGTGCCCAGGGAAATCAGTGGGAGCAGGACTGGGTAACATATGTGTTGAAGCTGTTTTGTAAAGAAATACCGTAAGTCACTCAACATGTTCTTCAGTCTGCCCGAAATTTCATAATTTGGGAGACAAGGCAGGTCAAGCGGGTGCTTAGAGAAAAGACCTTCCTCTACCATCTGCAACCTGAGTGGCTTTCCCTCATCAGCCAAGCTAGATCATCCGGCTTAGTGCACCAGGCACAAATGAGGATTATCCTTAGTTTTTCTTAGTAACTATGCAACATATCTAGCCTGGGAAAACAGAGTGATATTGACAAGGTGATATTATATGTTTAAGAAAAGAGAGTCTGATATTACATACCTTCTGTTTGCAAATTAAGTTGGTTTCCAACTCATTTAGTGGTAATGTGGTTTCAGTGGTGTTGTCTTGAAACTTTTGCTAATGATAACAAGAATGAAGTAGGTATTTAGTTTAGAAAATGTTAGGTGCTTTCCAAGAGACTTTTTTCTTAATGTCCATTTCCCACTGCTTTGTATAGTAGAATTACTTAGGTCAAGAGACACAAAATTGCTTTAAGAACTGAGAAGTAAGCAGAACCAATAGAAAATAAAGGAAAAAAAAAAAGGTGAAGTTTGTGGAAAGTAGCGAAGAATTTTCAAGATTTTCTGTGCATTATTTTGTATGTGATTTTTACAATATGAATAGTCACATGTCTGCTGCTAATCGAGTAGTAACAATTTAAAATGTCATAAGCGTACAAAAGAATCTTTGCAAAACAGCAGCTGTGGGCATCTACAGCAGCAACAGTATGCGGTGAAATTTATACGTGCCCCTAATTATTAAAAGGCCTCCTATTTTAATGTCTCTTTGCGAGATGTTGGGGCATAGAAAGAGCAACATTTGCTCATATTCTAGTTAAACCAGCAATGATCTTAAACATTATGTGATCTTCAGCCCTCCATTATGTGAAATAGCTTTTAGCATTGCGTGAGATTTTGATCCTAGCTGTGAGGTCACAGTTACCTTCCTTCCCAAATACAATTTATTATATGGCATGGGTGAACTTGGTGCAATGATTTTAACACAGATGGAAATGGGAGAAAAACAAGTGTAATGAGTAAGGCCTCCCTGCTGGATGTTCACAACTTCAGGAAGTTTCCTGGTCAGAATATTTTTATTCCTTTCCTTCCCACATAGTATCCAGTGACTTATGCAGCTGTGCTTTGCCTGGAGAATGAGATAAGGGGTCAGTAGTGTGGAGGTTCTTCTTTCTGAAGTCCAATTAAGCATTCATTTTGGGCAGCTATTCTACTATATCTCAGATTATAGGAATTTGGTAATGCAAAGATACCGTTCCTCTTTCTTTCTACACAATGTCAATCACCATGGTACCTCCCAAACAGCAAATAGATTATTTTTCCAAAGTGAAACTCTAGTTAATAATACATACCAGTTGTGGTTAGTAGTGTGATATAGGATTTGCACTGCAGATGAATAGTAACTGAGATGAAACTGATGTGCTGTGAGAAGAGGTGAAGCTAGTGCTATTAATAATTTAAACAAAAACTTCAGGTCATTGCTCTGCACTGCTATTCTCTTTGTTTGACTACATCTTCTGTTTCCTCGTATATGTAAGATTAGTCTCTTTGGTAAATGGTACAACAAATGAGGTAAAGCAAACAAGGGTGTCATGCATACCAGCCACTTTAGTCATGTTTGGTTTTCTGCAAACATACTCAGCTGATAGGAAAGACAAAGCTATTTTTTAATATATTTTGGCAAATGTGTAAATATACAGTGCCCTTTACAATGAATTAGAAAATTTACTAAAATAATGCATTGTTTAAAGAAATTCCTGTGCGTGACCAGCCTATTGTCGATAAGTGATATATTTCTTAAGGCAGTGGTAGAGAGCTATTAAAACACCTCTGTGCAACAGTTGTTTTATTTTTCCAGATCGATTATTTTGCTATTAATTTCTTGGATCAAATTCACCTGAGATGAATTTGGGCCATTCCGGGAACAGCAAACAAAACTGTTAGACTGCAATTTAAGAAATATAAAACAAGAAGAAACTGATACTCTGATGGGCAAACTCTTTCCCCTAGCTTTAATTTAAGTGCATTTACTAGTCTCACCTGAATTCTAGCCAAATTCTCCTTTGACTGAGAGGTAAGGTGATTATGACTATGAAGGCCTGATCCTACAAGTATTTACACGTGCTAGATTTTAAGCATGTGAGTAGTTATCTTGATTTCAGAGGGGCTACGTACATGAGTAAAGTTAAGCATATGGGAGTTATGGGCAGTTATGGGCACAAAAGGCATGTCGATCAGACCCTATGGAATGCATTTAGAGCATAACTAAAATTCCAGGCTAACCCTCCTCCCCTTGAAATCCATAGCAAAATAACCAATGAGAATCATGAAATCAAAAGGAAGGATTATCAACTCATTTTGTGACTCTAGTAAAAAAATAAATATAGTATTCAATCAATAGAAAGAATGTGAATCAAAAATGTTAGAAGGCAGCTCTACAAATCATGGTTAGATCCCACGGGAAAAATACTGCATGTTCCACTTCTATTTCATAGGAAAAAACTATTAACGCAGACAATGCAAGTGAGCAGCAGCCTCAAAGATTCTGACCATTTTAATCTTTTGAATTTCCTAAAGAAACTGCTGCACGCTATACATCTGGTTGACATTTTTTCACATGTAACTAATCCTTACAAAGTGTAACTTTCTGTCTCCCTTTAGTGGCTCTACTACATGAAGAACTATGCATCTACAGTCTCTGAAATAATAAACCTAAGTCTTTTAGATTAGGCAAATGTTTTTAGATCGAGTGGTCAGGTTCAATTGATGCTGCCAATGAAGCCCAACATGTTGCATTGCACAAGGATTGATAATAGCAATATGGGTCCAGTGGTTTGCAAATGCACAAGTGGAAGGAGAGGGTGAAGGGAAACTCTTACCTACACAAATACACTCCTACAGCCCCTGGGAAGGCACCCAACTGTCATTAACTTTAAAGGGCGTTCAGTGTCCAGCACCTTGAAAAATCTGTTTAAGTGCCTGAAGTTAAGTACCTACAGAAAGTTTGAAAACTTGAGCTGGGTCTAATTACATAGTCATTGTAAGAATTATGATGTTCTAAATGATTTATGTACTATGTGATGGGCATCTACAATGGAAAAACAAAATGACCTGCAATTTAAAATCAGTTTGAATCTTCTTCAGATTTTCCAGAAACATAATCCTTTGCTTTTAGATTAAATCTCCCCTTCATTAGGGGCTAAGAAACCTGTGGGGAAATGAAACATGGCTTCCTGCTCGTGCTAGCAGTTTGAAAGAGGAAGAGAAGGGAGAGATGATGACAAAACAGTCCTCCCTCTCTTCTTCTGGGTCAACCAGAAAAGTTGGCCTGTTGTCAGGGAGACCATCCTTTCAAAGGCTGGAAGAACTACATATTCTTCTCTCCATGCTGCATGAAGCCCGTAGCTTGAAAAAGCCAATATATGGCCCTTTTTTTTTAGCAATAAATTTCATGAATAAATATTGTTTATACTAGATCTTACCAAAAAAGACATTTTAAATTAAGTTTCACAGTAAGTCTACCCTTATGGGATTCTGTTTACTTCTCATATATGCAGAGACTATGTAACACACCACACTTTACACCTTTAATTACTGATATGATACAAGGAAATTATTATGGCCAAAGGAATCTGTTTTACTTGTTCCCAGACTACTAGATTTTTACAAAGCCTCTGAAGTCCTTGAATTGCAAGATATTTGTTTATTTTGGTCAATTGATTATTGACATTGAATATTCCCATTTCTCAGATAGTGAACTGATATAAGTACTGCCTGGAGAGAACAAAGGCTGTTATATTGCATTGGATGATTACACTTGCAGACCTAATTATCACCACTGGGACTCAGTGCAAACCTAATGCAACGCCAATTTTGAAAATTGGATCTTACTTTCAACTTTCTTCAATGGATTGTCTTTTTCTGACAAATCTAGTCTTATGGATGATTAGCACTCAGCATAGCCAGGAGAGACAATTTCAATATAGTCATCATGTTTTCTTCAGCTGGAATAGAGCAGCTTGTATCTCACCACTGGGTTTCCCCAGTTTTATTCAAGAAAAATAGATGTGATGAGGGTTAAAATTGTTGAGCTTTATGTAGAGATTGTTGTTTTGTTGCCACAATTACCACTCAGATCTGAACTATTAGAAATGATTGATGCTGTTGATGTCTTCATTTGCTTTCTAACTATGACTCCCATTTTTAGTTGAAAAGTAAAACCTGTCATGAAGCAGTAGTAACCGAAGGCAGTGTGTTTGTCTGACTCAAGTGAAGCATCCTTTGGACCTAGTTTTCTTGCTGTAATACATTTCCAGCTTTGTCACCTGTTTTTATTACAGTTTTAAAAAAAGAAGGATCAGATTAAACCCACAGTACACTGTTTAGAGGACATAGGAAAAATAGCAATTTTGTGCGGATGTAATTCAACCTGTGAATTTACTAACTTTCACCTGTAGGTTTACTCTAAACTACGTCTAATGGACTCAAAGTAAAGATGGAATGAGAGATAAACCTAGATTAAAAATATAGGGTCAGATCCTCAGTGAGTGCAAATCAACACAACTCCATTGACATGAATAGTGTTATGTCAGTATACACCACTTGGGCATCAGGCCCATAAACACTAACGTGGGATAACAGATGCTTAAAATAGAAGATAGTGTTTGCTGTAAGATTACATTGTGTGTATAAGTGTAAAGAAGGTGTTTGAGATTAGGCTACTGCATGCTATTAGAAAGATAGAAAAGCAGGGAAGACAGAACACAAATTAGGTATTTAAATATTATCAGAAATAAACTCGTAAGACTAATCATTGGAGGAGACATTAAAACAACCAGCAAACCATCTCAAGCTATCTTTCTCTGGCTTATGATATGTTGTTGATGAATCTCAGAGTGGACAATGTTCAGCTCTCCTCAGATCGAGAGAAGACTACCACAGCACAGGGCCTCTGATGGGGGAGAAGTGAAGAATATGGGTTATTTTATTTGCTGTATATACCTTTAGCTTGGTGAACTGGTAGGGTTAGAGGGTAGTTGATCAGGGAGCCAGTTATGGTCCCAAAGGTGCATAAGCCATCTGAGATTGCCAAATCAAATCATGCACGACTTAGTCCTTCTCCAGGGAAGAAAATGGGAGAGATGAGGAATAGACAGAGCCTGGGTTTCACCCTAGGGATCTACTGATCAGTGCAGATGATCCAGTGCAAGGTGGGCATATTAAGTGGCTTTTGGCAAAGTCCAGTGGCACATTGAATTTGCTAGAGCAAGGACGATAAAGGAGAGAAGCTTTAATTTAAGTCCATTTTTGGGATGGCACAGTTTACACATCAACTGATTTCCAGGGCTGTACCTAAGGACACAATCTAATCCTTACTGTCCTTTTTATCTGAAATACAATTTCTAGTACACAGTAGAATAATATTATCTAGCTACAACTTTTGGTTAACATAAGAATGTATAAAATATGTTCCCCGAAAGATGTAATTTTCTCGACACCAACTCATTACACACAAATTTTCATTGGAAAAATGAAAAAAATAACAACCCAGAAAAAAATTGCAAAACTTAAAAGTTGACTGTTTTCCAAAAAACAATTAAGCATAGGTGATAATTTATTAGACATTAAGATTTATGTATTACATATCAGAAACTGACAAAATGTAAACAGCTGAAAATATCGTGTACCTTACTTAATCATGCCGTTGCTGTTTTGTTAAGCTGGCTTTAACTAAAGTGTAGCACAGTCAGTGATATAAATGAACAGCAGAGTAATCCTGAATGTTATCAACTCATTGTTTGGATAAAATATTGGCAACCTAAGTGAAAAATGTATGCAGTACTGCACTGCTGTTTACTGGCCAGTGGAGCAACCTAAAGTAGCCTAAGGTATCAGAGAAGACATCACATGACCTGTCACTTTGATTTATGTATCTATATTAGCCTTGTGAATTGAAGCCCTTACTTAGTTTTATGTTTTATTCCCCTTAATCTTAAAGCCAGCTGTAAACAACAAATACTAAAGAAGAGAAATAGTTGTTAAAATTTCACTAGCTGTAAGGATGATCATTGTTCAGTTTAAAGAGCATAAGAAGTAAATTGTCACTCTTTCCTCTTCACAGTTAATACAGGCTGTGAAAACACTTTGGAGGGACCAATGAAATTAAATTATTCAGCCTGTTTCTCAATAAAATACGTTTATGTAGAACAAATCTCATGTCTTCACATATTTCAAATTCTTTGTTATAATTACTTGACTCCTTCAGAGAGAGAGAGAGAGAGAGAGCAAATTTAAGTGATTCACAACTTTTTACAAAAATTAATTGAACTGTGTGTGCATGTGTCTCTCTTTCTCCCTCTGTAACACATACATAATACAACTACATTAAAGCAAGGAAATGAAAAGTTAAGCCACTCCTTTGCCATCAGTCATGCGCTTTATCATTACAAGTACTGTATACCACATACAGCTTTAATTCTGTTCCTTTTTTGTCATTCTGCCCACACCCCTTACTGTTTGTTTGGAGTTTTTTGTTATACATTAGTAATTGTGAATGCTTGGTGCAGTGGTTGGCTGTATTGGAAAAGACTTGCTTGGAAAAGGGGACAATGGAAGGCTAACATCCCTACAAGGTATCTGATGACTGAGAAAAGCCAAAGAACTTTATTATTGACAAAGTTCCTAACAACCCAAAAAGCGTGCCTCATGCCTAGCTATATTTGGTATTCAGTAACAGCAGGAAACTGCCTAAGACATTTCATCCTTGTGTAACATGCTTCTGTCATTCAGTTTGGGAAAAAAAAAATAAAGTACGGCCACATTCATCTACTGAAAATACTGACTATTGCTTTATGTTTTTCTATCTGTCTGACAATTTTATTTTTAACTACTGTTTAAACTAATTTGCCCGGTACTGACGTTAGACTTACCAGTCTGTAATTGCCGGGATCACCTCTAGAGCCCTTTTTAAATATTGGCGTTACATTAGCTAACTTCCAGTCATTCTTACTTCATCTGCTGTAAAACTGAATACAAATATTTAAAATGATAAATAACCAATACAGCACAAATATTTCTGAAGTTTGGACACTGCATATAAAATATATAATGCTGGGAGTGGAGTACTTAAATGGTGAGTGGCAGTGGTGTTGGTGAAGTATAACAGAAATCTTAAATTCATGGCATTTTCAGGCATAATAAATAGACGGGTAAAACTCTGCTGAGCATTGTTCATGGTTTTCAGAGCTGCTGATGTGTAAAAGCATCAGAGGTGTCTGACCACGGAGAAAAACTTCTCACTTCATATGTATGACTCAACATGTGTCAGTTTCTTCTCATTCTACAGCAGTCACAACAACATACTACATGTAAAGGGTTGAAAAACTCTAAAGTAAATGCTTTGTAAAAACATTGACATGCTTGCTGAGTAGTTTACTATTTGGTCTCTGTGTATTGACCTTATTACTGCCGATAATGGGACAAATGTGTTGTGTGCTCTGAAGGGTGGGGAATTGGCTGTGCATGCTGTCAAGGATGGAACACTTGTGCATGTGCCCTGCTTTGCACATTGCCCAAATTGGTTTGCTTATGTTTTCCTAGGCTAACAGTACAGTGTGGGAAAATATGATGGCTTTTGAAATCCATGTGTGTAATAAATTCACCACTTTTTGCCTGGTTCTGAACTGATGGTAGGAACCAGATAGCAGTATGACCCTAGAGAGTGATTGGTTTTTGTTTTAAACAAAGCTGTTATGTTCATGGCAAACAGAGAGATAAAAACAAAATACTCTTGCTAGAAGGTTGCTAGTAATGCTCCTTTATTTCTTAGAGTTCAGAATAATAACACATAAGAACCCCAAAAGATAGAGAGACAGAGACACAAAGGAGGCTGCTCCCTAAGACAGAAAGGCAAAACCTACATCATCTTACCATAGGCTGGCTATTGGCAAAATGATTGCTACTAGACCCACATTTCACCCTTCCCTACAGAGCCCCTTATGCTGCAACCAAGACCGGGGAACCCCTGAAATGTAAAGTAATAGATTACAATTTAACACCATTTTTAACACACTACAAAAACATAGTGATTTTCCTCTTAGTGCCCTATTCAAACCTGTGTATATACCAGTCATGTGAGAAAATACGCTGGCTGTATTAGTATAATGTTCTTGAAACATAAAATGTATGAAATAGAATTTTAAAAATGTCAAAAATTTCCTTAATACAATATAAAATTACTGAAAAATCTAGAATAGCCCCATATCCGTTATGTATTAAAACACATTTACCTCTATTTTGTTTGTTTTGTTCCCCCCCTCTTAATATATTATTGCTTAATATTTGGTCACATTAAAAGAAAATTAGGCCATGACTGAAGACATCACTGATTCCAATGAGGTCAGTTGAATAGAGCTAGTGTTGAGCTAGGGGAGAGAAGATGTAGCAGCATCAAAGAATGGGCACTTGCAGGAAGTGTTGGCAGCATCAGAGGCCAGAAAGGGCAGGGGGGACCCATAACAGCCTTCTCTCTCTATGGTGTTCCTAGCAGAAGAGCATTTTGTCTGTACTCTTCCTCAACAGCCACTCCAGATAAGTATTTTGCAAGGACATCGAGGGAGAGATGGTGGAGATGGCCAGATGGTAGGGATAGTGTTAGTATTAATGTGGAAAGTACCTCTAGTATTTATAAAACAATGTACTGACTGCCATCCAGATCAAGAGCAGGGCAAGAAACTTGCCTTCAGGTACAAATAATTCCTTCAGTTGTGAGATATTACCTGCAGTTCCTAGCCATAGAGGGCAGTTTCAGGAGCCTCCCATCGTATGGCTTTCATACACTTCTCCTATCATTCACACCTGTATGGTAATGTAAGAGCCATAGGGTAAGTAAAGATAAAATCATTCTTAGGCATTGCATCATGGATTATACACATCTCAATTGTTTGAACGTTGTTTGAAATCATCACTCCTTTTTGCTTCTCATAGAAGAGTGTCAAGTTAGTCCTCAAACTGAAGGTCACGATGAATACATTTGCATTTTAATTTTTTTTATTAAGCTCCATAAATGGGAAAATATCTTTGAAACCAGCTCTTACTCATAATTTTAGCTTGCTTAATCTATCAATTTATGGCTCATTAAGATAAGAAATGACAGGCCTGGAAATAAATGACTTTCTTTTCTTTGCAATTACTTATACCATAACACCATAAAGTTATTTAGTCTTAGGGTACTTCCTCCAAAATATCAAGTTAGTGGAAAACTGCCATAGAGAGAATAATCCCAGTGAAAATATGAAATCAATAGTGATTTGCTTTCTAGTGACATGATAAACAATATCTCACAGCCCCTCCATACATCAAACTCCCAGTGTGTTAAAAGGGACCTAGGCTCTGACATTCGGACCATACATGGACTATTGTGATGACTTCCTTTGGCACTGATCATTGGACTATTGCATGCAACCAAGAAGAGAAAGGTGGCAAAAGGAAAACTATTGAAAAATCTTCCTTTTCATTCTGCACTGTAGTTCATTATTGTATGTTCTGCACTTGATCCATGCACAAAACTCACGTTGATACCAGTAGGTTTTTTCCTGCACAGAATTCACAATATAGATTTATTGTATTGATGAAGGAGAAGTTTTCCCTTATTATGTAAAGAAACAAAGAGACTTTGGGCTAGATACTCAGCGGGAGTAGCTAAATGGACTTCAATGGAGCTATGAATGTCACAGTTTCAAAGTAACTGCACCTATATGCCTCCACTGTAGTCCACTCCAGGAATGCCCAGTCAGGTCTGAGACCTCCAGCAGTCACTTGTTTCTGGGTAGAGAGCTGTGTCATGCTTCCTTTGGACCAGGGATTTGAAGGCTGCACAGAACCCTGCCAGATACTGAGATAGTTTTTAGACAGACTGGCTTGCAGGAGCTATCACTTTATGGACAATGACCAGTGTGTGACAGCAGTTCCAAGTTACCATACAGCTCTTCCAAAGCAAAGTACATTTATTTATAGGGCAAAAGCATTACAGAGAAAACATTAAAAAAACCAATAAACAGTGTCACATGCATGCTAAAGACTTACCAGAAGTTATCCATCTTCAGTTCTAGCACAGGACTCTGGGGGGTGGCAGTCTTTCAAAACTCTCAGCAGGGTTTGCTCTCTTGGTTACTAGTTCATGTCAGGTTTCAGATCAAGAACAAGAATTCCCTTAGGTCAGTTCAGCCATTTCTGTATACAGTCTCTGCTTTTGATTTCTGGCTTCCTGTAACAGGTAAATACCAGTCAATGGTCTTCTCCTTAGGGCAAAGCTTAAAAAAGCTGGGTTTTTGCATAACCAAAGTTGGAAAAAAAGCATTCCAGATTCTGAAGGAAAACCACCCCTAGTAGGCCAAGAACACACAGCTACACATTACCTGTATTGATATACAGGGCTATGAATATTCCAAAGCCTATCTAACATAATGGCTTTTTGAGGGTTTCATGCTTTAAACTTAAACTACAATTTGGTCCTCAAAGATGCTGAATGTGGTCAGAATCCTGATTTACACTTGCTGAGGATTGGATCCTTTATTTCAGTTCAAATGATCCCATCTTCATCTCTGAGGGCTTGATTCTGAGATTGGGGCCAGGTGGGCAGACCTCTGCACCCATGAAAAGCCGCAGTGACTCCAGGCATGTTCCATGTGGGTATAAGGATCTTTGGGTGAGACTTTGATGGCAGAGTCAGGCTCAAAATTTCTATGCATGAAACAAAATATTTACAGCTGGCTGGTTACATAGTGTGAAGTTTTCAAAGGGACAAGCTAAAGAGGAGTTATGTGTCAGCTTCCAGTGAAAGGTGCCTGACTCCCACTCCCCTTTGCCCCCTTATTTGCTACCTAGTTTACCCACACAAACCTATTTCTGTAGACACATGCAGTAACTAACATGGCTAAGTTTTCCATGAACAGGATTAAGAGCCACGCTGAAAATATGGCCCTATGTGGGATTTTTCTAAAATTTTATAATCGACTGACTGTTACACTGGAATTACAATGTAATTGAACAGTAAAGTCATATTTGATAGTACAGAAGTTAGTGTGTGCAGGGGCAAAGCCCAGCTTCACAAACAGAGCATGAGATGGCAAGCTATTTAATTCAGTAGAAAAGGTTTACAGCTCTCCCAAGCATAGATCAGCGATGTATTGTGGAACTTTTAACACACAATGCTTTTTAGCACCAGAGGTGACTAACCTTCTTTAAATGTTCTTCACAGAAGCAATCAGATACCAAACATATACCTTTACAAAAGCAGTGTGGCTCTTTCACAAAGCAAGCAATGTGCTTAAGAAAGAAAGCTATAATAGCTTTCCTGCTAAGCATTATACAACCTGTCTATTATTACTTGGGTCCTTTTTTACTATGGGTATTTTTGCCTTTAAAAAGATATTATCAGTTTACATAAACATTTATCAAAGTTTCCTTTGCTTAAATTCAGGAACTCAAAAAACAAATATCTTACAATGTAAATTAGATACTGAAACTATATCTAATTTGAGGTTTATTCATTATAAAAGGCCCAAATTTAGTGAACCAGTGAATGTACTGTTGTTGGAGCTGGAAATTTTATTTGGCTTATCAGTGATTGAAAACAAATTATCTGTTGAAGGTAGTGAGCTTAGATTTCCAGGTTTACTGCTCCTTGCCTAGTAGCCTTAGCTGGTGTCATGGAAGATACTATTAGTTATGGGCTAGGCCTGATTCAAAAATTGTTGAAGCCAACTGGGGTCTTTACACTGACTTAAGTTGCTTTGGATCAGGCTCTTAAAGAGGTGATGAGTGCCCTCAACTCCTCTGACCTTGAAAAAAAAGCATTCAGCTCTTCTCAGGACCAGGCTCTGCCATATGCACATGCATGCAAAACAGAGGACCAGACCCTACATTTCATTAAAAACACTATTTACATTTAGAATGCACGTATGGGAGAAAAAACAAAAAAACAAGTTACTTCACACAGCACCCATTGGCTGGGAACAGCAAACAGCAGTGACTGGGAGCTCGGGGGGGGGGGGGGGGGGGGGGGGGGGCGCTGTGAATAATCAATGTCAACAAAATGTCTCACAGCCCGTAATCAGATTACCCTGATGGGCCTGTGGGCCGCAGGTTGCCCACCACTGCTTCAGAGGTTTTCATTTCTCTTGTCATGGGGTGCCTTGCCCCTTTAAAAGAGAATCACAGCAGCCCTCTCTGACTAATTAGCTACCTCCCACTAGAGCTTATTTAGCTTATTTGGTCCCACCTGCAGCCAGCTCAGTTTGTTGTCAGTCCCAGCTGGGTAGGGAGTAGGAGCTTCTCATAAATAAAGGTGCTCAGGGTAAAGTAAAGAGGAAACTGTAGTGGGAAAGGGGCATTATGAGAGAGGGGAAGTTGCCTGCAGCAGGGAAGCTTAGGTAGGGTCAACCGTAAAGGACTGCTAGAGTCCTCAAATGAAGAAAAGCTTTAGAGCAGTCTGCTGCATGTTCCCTTGGGGGGGCTGAGAGTTCCTTAATAAAGGGACAAGAAAGTGCTGCTGGGAGAAACTGAGAGATGCTCTGAGGAATTGCCTTGAAGTCTGCTGCTCTATCTGTGGGACTGAATAATGGGGTGGAGGGAAGCCTAGGTTAGATTTAAAGAGAGATGAGATCAATACTAATTAAGTGAGACTATTGTCTAACCGCAGGACTCCCTGTTTGTGTTTCTGAATTTATCAGGTAATGCTGGGGAAATCCACTGGTCCCTAACCAGAAGGGTGAGCTGGGAGAGAAGTAAGAAAAGACTGGGTGGACTGCAAATCACAAGAATCATGTGAGAACTTTTTAAGTTATATTTGGACTTGTCTTTAATGCTATAGTTGGGTGAGGTTGAAACCTGGGTATGGAAAAAAAGGAGGAGGTTTGGGGGTTATTTGGTGATGGTAGTGCTGGTGAAAGTGACTTTGGAAAGGCTGAAGAGGTCTGTCAGGAGGCTCTGACCCATTTCACCCCCCTTTTAGCGAAGGGATTTAGTTATGACTGGGTTTATCATTCAATTGACCTTCCTCAAACCTACCCTCTGCATAATCTGGCCCAGAAATACTGCACACCCTTCCAAAGGGTAAAGGTGGAGTAAGATTATATAATTTTGTATTTTCTAAGAAATTGCCCATTTAAGGCAAGATTATAGGCTATGTTGCATGCCTTCAAGGGGGCGTTGTTGTGGGGCAATTCACAGGGCTGGTTTAGAGGCAGGTGAGCTAGGCAGGTGAGCTGGGCAGTTGCCCTGGGCGCTGGCCTGGCCCCATTGCTGTGCTGCTTGGTCACTTTTTTCCCTCTTGCTTGGCTGCTCCAGTGGGGTCAGAGGGCACATAAAATACTTCTCTCCCAGATGTCTAGCCGTGGCTGTGTATTCATGTGTTAGGGACAGACAGATTCTGGCATTTAACAGTGGATCCCTCTGTGGACTCAGCACAGGAATAACTTGATGAAATTCTAGAACCTGTGCTCTACAGGAGGTCAGACTAGATGATCTAATGATATTCCTGACCTCAAAATCTATGCATTGCCTCATGCTCGAAGCTAGGAGCAAGCTCTGATGTCTGATCACCGTTCATTCCCTGGTCTGCTCCTGGAGCTGTGTGCTGCCCTTACTATGAGCTGAGAGTAAAATCTCATCCTCGCTGTAAATAAGAACATTAAGTGTTTTGAAACCTTAACAGATGAGAACTTTTCAGTGTAGGCTCTGGCCCTGTGTCATGAAAACAATGCTGAAAGATTGTCCATAAACAGATTGGAAATCTAGTTTGAAATTTCCACCTTGGTAATGAAAAACTTTCCAAATGCGAGCATACTAATTCACGATAGTCCAAGTTGCCAAACACTTAACAATGACTTCATTCCATTACTTACCTAGAATTGATCAACAATGTGTTTTCTTTTTCATTTGAAGGAGGTGATGGGGGAATAATTCTTATGGTATAGCAGGAAAACACCACTAGAAAGTGGAATCTAGCTCTAGATAGTCCAAATATACTTGAATATTATCATTATGCAAGGGTAAAGTACTATAGATTGTCTAAATATAGATTATGGGTGTACATATATTAAAATAACACAGGGGGAATGTTTATTACTCTAAGAGGTCAATAGTGTTGATGACATCAGTGCAATATAACAACTGATGAATATTTTGCATCTAGACTATTTCTTCCTAGTGAAGCAGTTAGGGTGGTCAGCATTATCCTAAGCAGAAATTATTGGTTTTGAGCTTGCTAAACTGTTGGGCTTTCTCCTGTATTCAATATTGCTTTTTGAAATGTTTCTATTCTCTTGCTATATAGCAAATTAACAAATGTTTGAAATGCTAAATATCAGGGCAAATGTCCAAATTAGCTGTATGAATTTTTTTTCTGAGTTGTGATTCTAAACTGTCCCTTTACACACTGGCCTTTTCTTTTCCCTTTCCCACTCCCAGCACTGGCAATTAAATACGTAAGGTTAAGGGGTGGAATAATGGCCTTTTTGAAGTCATGGGAGATTTCACCCAAGCATCTGTCATCTTGGTTTAAGAAGTATTGTCTTGCTCTACAAAATCAGCATTATAGATTCTATCCAGACTGTAAAAAAAACCTACCTTGCCTTGTAGAGCACAGAGGTAATACTAAATGTGCCATAATAGTACTTGATGACCTTTTAAAATAAAGTATGTGGAGTCACTCTGTTTTTATAAACCTTTTAAAATTAACATTTTACTTACTAGTGTGTGGCCCAATTCTGTTGCCATTGAAGGCGATAGTGAAATGTGCGTTGAATTTAATGGGCGCCCAGTCTAGTCTAGAATATAAATTCACACTACAGCAATGTAACCAAATATATTTTTCAGGGTTGCAAGGAATCCTGGATTTTTACAGGATTCTAAATGTGTTACAACTGTGATCTCATGGACTACAGTTCATACCATTAAAAAGGAAAACTTATTCATAATAGTCTCCAGTTATGTAATTAAGCAACACAGCAGTAAAAGCCTCACCCAAAGCCTATTGAAGTCAGAGGACAGAACCAACCATTTCTGGGTGTGTGTGATGTGTCTCATCTCTTTCTCTCTCCCCCACCACCCTCCATCAACCTTGTAACACCAGATGCAAAATGGCATTCTCAAACTAAAAATTCGACTTATCACAGAGTGTCTTAAGATAGGGTGGTTCTAAGGATTATCTGGCCTTGAAAATATCAAATTGATATGCACATGCCGATCAAATTTGAAGTGACAGCTGGAATGCCTGCTGTTAAAGTAGCAGTCCATATTTTCCTATTTTGCAAGCAAATGTTTGCATGCATATTTGTGGCAATTGTACCGAGACATAGTTTCAGAAATTGACAACTTTCACCTCATGATTATACCTTATAATAGTCTTACAGCACCAGGGGAAACTAACCTTGTTGTTGTTCTCATGTCAGTATGAAGATGCATTCAAAGCATATTTGAATATACATATTGCTGTGGTAGACTAATTATCAGTCTTAAAGCTTTGATAACTTTAGCTGATCTCCCTATTAAGGACTGACAACTAAGGCATCTCTATTTGAATTCATACTGTGCTTTAGGAAGCAACGTTTGAAAATCTTGGCCTTTTTTATTGTTCAAGACCCTCTACAGTCTGAAGACAAAGATATTGTCACCCTGTCTGTGCATATTCAGACATGTGTATGCATGTGCGCTCTCACTTCTTTGTACTGCTGAAAAATGTAGGGCTGGATTGTGATACTCCTGTTTGTTCTAAATAGTGCCTTATTCCTCAAATAGACGTCTTGACACCAACATATGTTCTTGTCCTGTACTTTTGCATCGTTATAGGTCTTGCAGTCATGCCATAGTGTGAAATACTCTAAAAGTACATGTACAGCTTCCTCTCCCCCTTGAGACATCAAAAATATTGATTCCCCACCCCAATATTCTCATCAGTTATGTTAATAGGTGGAAACAATGTAATGGCTTCATGTAGTATTAATGCACTAATGGATACTGTATGCCATACTCCCATTGTCATTCAAGCTGATAGTACATTTCATCTTTAATGGGTTAGAGTGTATATTATCCTCAACGTTAAAGTTTACTGCTACGTATGTGCTTTGTTATGTATGTTTGATATTTGACTATACTAAAGAAAAAACTGCTGTGTAATACAATTTTTTTGTATTACATTGAATTGTTATATTTAGTTCTGATGAACAGTCACTCTTTTTTTTTTTTTTTTTTCAAATGCCTTTCACATAGGGTTCAATATTATGCATTTCCTGTGCAGTGGAAACTAGCACTGTGATCTGTGATTCCAAGAGCTATGCAAGTCCACTGTTCAAAGCTCTGCAGAGAAGCCCAGACCAGATGCAACAGGTGGTCTTTTTTTTTTTTAAGGGGAGGGGCTGTACAGCTATTTGATGTCCTTGGTCTGAATTAGGAAGGCAGTAGAAAAAAATTCTTCACTGTGGAGCTAATCTGAATTGCTCTGAATAGCAGCATTTGGGGCTACACAGAAGAGCTGGACGGAGAAGGTTGAGAGTATGGATTTAAGTGAGTCCTTTGGAGGTATCTGAAATGTTCAGATAAGTGTAATTGCACTTCTGGTTTCCAGCTCGAATTGTGGAAATGCCATAAGCAAGACGGCTTTTTGTACAACTTCCACCTTGGACAAGTAGTAAAATTGCAGATGATCTTAGGGGAGACCCTGTTCTTATGAGACTTTCATCCTAACTAGGCAGATACTTATTTATCTCAACTAAACTAGAATCCCAAATCACTAGATTTACTGTGCTTTGCCTCTACTCATCCCTTGAACTGAATGAGAAATAAATTGCAATTTGAGCATTTGGAAATGTTTTTAGTTTGCTGTCTTTCCATGTTTCAAACTCTCTGGTCTTTCTCTTCAGGATATGAGGCAGACATTCCCCAAAGGAGTGGACTTACGAATTTCCAATATTTCCTGGAAACACCACAAGAGGCTCAGATAGGCCTCTAAACTTAACTCATAGCTCTTGAACACTGAATACTTTGAGGTTCACCCATTTTACTGTAATAGTTTAACTGCAAAATTCCACTCAGACAGCAAAATTGCTCATGGCAATCAAATCTTGAAGCAGGTTCTAGCACTTTCATGCTTGTAACAGTGTTTTTGTGTGTAGGATTTTTTGCAGAGCAATTCGTCCCGAGCCTGTATCCATATATTGACCTGACTGCTATTTAAAATTGGTCCTTTTAAAATTGAATGCGAGATTTTCAAAATAAGGATTTAGTGTTCCCTGCTGGGTGAATGGAAAGGTAGGCAAGAGGAAAGGATTTCCCTAATGGTTCAACAAAAGCACTTAGTAAGTAATTTATCATCATCAAGTGCCAGCCTTATCTGAAACTCGACAGGCCTCCCATGATTCACCAGTGTTTGTGGTGACCTGCTGCTCATAGAGGAAAGGGGGCAGTGTAGTAAATCCAAACAGGTATTCTCCAGCCACCCTGTCCTTTGTAAAGTCCACTTTAATAAAGGTATTTCTATTCTAAGCATTAATGTCAGAATACTTTTCATTTCTGATTTTTGTATCTCTATTTGCATATGAATCAATAGCAGACTTCTTTTTTACAGGTAACTGTAAGAAAGTGAATTTACTTATTGATTGACATTATCAAGCTGTCAGGCAGACACTACAGCAGATAGAATTGCCTTTTGTGTTGATGTCTGCCAGGCTTTAACAGAGAAAGTGGTGTGCTTTTTGCTAGTGAGAAAGGTAATGGGTTTTAAAAAATGTTGTAAACATTAATGGTGTTAGATCAATAATATGAGTAGTACAGGTAAAACGCTCTTACATATATTATTAAGACCTTCAAAATAAAGCTTCTTGAAGAACTTTTTAGAATGTAAGAGTGATTGGCATATCGTCTCTACAATAAAATACTAATGGATCCAAGTTTGAAAAATAACGTGAATTATCTGTCTTCAGTTTCAGAAATATGGGAACGTGTTTTAAGGAATATCTGTACAGCAGCTCTCAACTATGGCTTTAAGTCTAGTGTTCCACATAGAGTATTCTGCCAGTATCTGATTCTTCAGGAGAAGTTGAAACTCCTTGTGGTTCAGCTAGTCAATTCTGCAAGGCTGTATGGTCTGCTCAAGACAGCATTCCTTCCTATTCCCTGTTGATTTGTACCCTGAAACAGTGTAGCTAAGCCTTCCATGTTAATGTTCATTAAACATGTTCTTTTGGGTCTCACTAGGCCTGTGATTTCTTGGATGTTTTAAGTGTAAAAGAGACCATGGGGCTCTCTTACTGTCTTCTTGTGACGTTCTTATTTTTATCTCTGCCTCATGTCTGTGTGTCCCCTGGGCTTTGCAATTTATGCCAAGGTTTAGGTTAGTATAAAAATGGCTGAGATTACACTTTACCAATGAGGTTTATAATGGATATGGCAGCACTGTTTGAGACTCACATTTACTGTCCTAGGGGAGTAGTTATTGGCCAAAGACCTCTGGTAGTTATGATGAAAATGAGCACTACTGCAGTATTTTCTTATGAATGGGTCAGATAAAATAGATGAGATACAAAGTGATTGAAATCTTGTGGAGGCGAGGACAGGGAGACAAAGTGGTGGGGGAACTCTAGACTGTCAGAAATAAGCATTCTGAATTTTTGTGTAAGCCATATACTTTCAGGGTTATGTTTGTTTTTAGTTGAACTTAACCTCAGACCCTTTTGAGTTTCTTCTATAACTAATCGTTCCCTACTGAAGAAAATACCCGGATTAGAACATGACATCTTATTTAATGGTGGTTGCTACAATCACTGAAGACCTTTTATGCTTTGCCAGAGCAGAAAGTCCCTTAATACAATGTTTTATCTTGTAGAGTGGTACCCAAACCAAAACCCTGGCTCCCAAATCCCTTGAATGCTAGGAAAGTTTCAGTTGGAGTTTGTGGCATGAACTATGATCTAGTTTCAGATTTGCCAAACAAGCACATTACAATTTGGTATCCAAATATCGAGTTTGAATTCTGCTTTGCTTTCACATGCAACATACTGCAGACTAATAGCAACCTTGGAACTAGGCCAAACCATAAATAGTTCTGGTTGTCCTGATTACATCTGTATTACACACGTATTCTTTGGCCATGATTTTGCATGTCCTCAGTGCAGTATACACCTTATAAGATAGTCTTACCATTGCATGTGATAGTCTGTTAATGCTAAAATTGAGCAGTTAACACATGGGAAATGAAATACTGTCCCCTAAGTATGGTCTATTTTCTATTCTTGGACAGATGGTCAAAACTATCATTCCCTAAAGACTTAGCTTTGTGATTACATCTCTTGTCACAGTAAATATAGGCTCTGTTCCATAATGGCACAGTGTAATGTTAACAAATATCACTTTGGAAAAGTAATCCAGTCCTGATTTTTTTTTTCCCCAAGTACTTTCATGATGGCAGGTATATGTGGCCACATAACATGGATTTTACAATTGAGTGAGGGGGAGGGAATAATCCCTATGGGGAAACTTGAATATAAGTATTGTCCTAAAATGAATAGCACATGGACTTCATCTTGTTCAAACCCAGGGTTGGCACAGATTTCCTGTATGAGGTGCCAGTGATTTTTCTCTGCTCTCCTGTTCAATTCCAGTTGGAAAGCATTAATGAAAGTGTCCCACTGTGGGGTGTGTGTGGGTTTTTTTTTTAAGTAACCATTTGCCTCACTTCACATATTTAAGAGAGTAGTAGCAGCTTCAGTTAAGTAAATAAAAATTATGGGGTATATTAAAGGTATTGGCTGAATCCTTCAGTCCTATGAAAGGTTCTACCACCATATATGAAAGACAGGAAGGCCTGTTCCGCCTGGCTTGAAGCTCACACTAATAAAATAGGCATATTCACTTGACTTCCTACCTTCAGCCTGCATGTTTTTTCCAGAGTTTCACTGTAGTAATTGTTTTTGTATTTCTATTATGACAGGATGCCCCACTCTGGGGATTAGCACCATGACTACTTGATTTGCTTTGAATAATTCCTGACTCCACTCCCTCCTCCCCCCCCGCCCCCAATTTCATTGCTATCACCATTTCAGGTAAGGTTTCTGCTTGGAATAATTTACAATCTAAATAAAAATAGAGGATAGAAGAAAGGAAATATACAGATTACTTGCTGTTGGAAACAGAGGCATAAAGTCTCACTCTGTCAAAGCACTTAAGCACATGGTTGACTGCAGTAGTGCCATTCACATATTTACAGTTAAATCCCATCCCAGCAAAGCACTTAATCATATGTTTAAAGGGCTAGTCTATGCTAAAGCACTACAGTGGTGCAGCTGCACCTCCTGAGTGGCATGAATTGGACCGACACTACCTGTAGTGTAGGCAAGCTCTTGTTTGCTCAGGTCATACAGGGAGTCTGTGGCCCAGCAGGAAGTTGAACCCAGATCTCCTCAATCATAATCCAGTCCCTTGGCCACTATCCTTTTTGAGCTCTAGTTCTAATGCATCAGCATTCATCACCAATTATAGCATACAGCGAGTTCTCAATGGTTTCCTCAGGTTCTGAGTGTATGTGGTATTGCAGTCTCTATCACTATTAAATTATCCTTTGTCACTTTAAACATTTATACAGGCATGAAATTATTGGGATTGAATTACAATGGATTTCTGCTGTCATAATGCTAATTCTACACAGTGTAATGAGTCAATGTGCTGCAACTATGTGCAGACAACTGGACTGCCAACAGACTCACTGTCCTGATTCTCTAGTGCTTTGCATGGATAACACTCACCTTGCACAGGTGTTAAATGACTATACTTAGTGCTAGGCAGTGGAGGATCCTCAGCCCTACTCCAGTGTGGATCTTGCTTTTGTCTCTGACAATGCGGCTTATTGGATCTATGCTGCCTGGGATTCACATGATCACAGGTTAGATGGCCTTAAGAACACCAAAGTTATCCTACCATGGAGAAAGGGAAATGTAAAGTGGTCTCCAGCTGTCCTGATCCTTCATGAGAAACCAACGGAACCTCTATCAAAAGGAAGAGGTGATGGATCAGAGGACTGTACAGCTGCTCTGGCCAGTCCTCTGATCCATCGCCTCTTCTTTTTAATAGAGGTTCCATTGGCTTCTCATGAAGGATCAGGACAGCCGGAGACGGCTTTACAAGTGCAACATAGGAACTAAAATGAAAAGATGAGGGGTAAGTACTGAGAACTTAACTCTTGTCTAATTCTCTACAGCAGTGGTTCCCAAACTTGTTCCGCCGCTTGTGCAGGGAAAGCCGGGCATAGGCCAAGGGATATACTGGCCGCTGCTTCCCACAGCCCCTATTGGCCAGGAGCAGTGAACCGCGGCCACTGGGAGCCCTGATCGACCAAACCTGAGGACCCGGCAGGTAAACAAACTGGCCAGGTCCACCAGGGGCTGTCCCTGCACAAGAGGCAGACCAAGTTAGGGAACCACTGCTCTATAGGACCCTTGGGTATTCAAATTAACTTGTGTGACAATATTTATAATTCTACACTGGGGGACATAATAGAATTATTGGATGTAGAAGATGTACCAGTCATGAGGCATATGATATATAGTATAAATCAAAAGGAGAGCTAGAAAAAAGCAGTGCATTTACTGTCTAAAAAGAAGTTTCATCCACTTCCAAGAAATGGATCCAGCTGGGCTCCATTAGAGCTACATTAAAGTAGTAATAGCAGCAGACTGCAGTGTCAGGTGTGACAAACTAATTTCAATATGGAAAATGGAACAAGTATGGCCATGTGCAAAAAAAAGTTAAAATAGCACCTGCAATTGGCAGCTTACAAAAGACAGCGTTATATTTTTTTTAATTTTGGATCAAACTTTCTTTGATAGAAGAACACTCATTGTTTTATTTTAACTTTTAGATTAGGCCTTTTTAATTAAAATGAGTAAGAATATTGAACCTTCTCACCTAATGATCCACACAACTCCTTTTCAAATAGCTTTTTGTCTCATCAAAGTATAAGTATGGTGAAAGATGCTTTCTGAAAATGAATATCTTGTAGCATTAAGGATTTGACATCCTCAACATTGCCCTTAAAGGGCCAGTCTGTTAGTGGTTTTAAAAATTAAACAAAGATCATTGAGATCTGAAATTCTAAGTGTTTTTTTAGTCTCAGCCAAAGCTTCTGTCTAAGGGCATGGCTACACTTGCAGATGTAGGATGTTTTGAGTTAAACCAGCCTTTGTAGAGCACAGTAGGGAAAGCACTGCAATCTGTCCACACTGACGGCTGCAAGCACGCTGGCATGGCAATATTAGTAGCTCTTGCAATGGCCACAGAGCAGTGCATTGTGATAGCTATCCCAGCATGCAGTGGCTGCAATGTGCTTTTCAAATGAGGGGGAGGGGGTAGAGTGTGACAGGACATGTTTGTTTGCACTTGGGGGGAGAGAACATGTCAGGATGCTGTCTTGTAAGTTCAGACAGCAATAGACCCCACCTTTCCCCCCTCCGCCTCTCTCTGTCACACACAACATTCCACAGTAATTATTGCTTTGTCTTGGAGCAGATAAGCATACCGGCTGTCAGAAACAGAGTTTTCAAAGGGCACATTGGCATGCCTGCAATGATTCCAAAACAATGACAAGAGTGGCCATTTGACTTAAGGGGATTATGGGATGTTTCTGGAGGCTGATCAGAGCACAGTGATGCAACACTTCATTCACACTGACACCCGGGCGTTTCAGCCAATGCGCACCAAGGGTTAATCTTCTCGCCAAGGTAGAGTAACAGGAGCGCTGTAGTCCTGGAGTCAGAGCACTCTACGTGCCTTGCCACTGGATGGGTAGTAAGCTAGGGCACTCGGAGCTGCTTTAATGTGCTCTAACTTGCAAGTGTAGCCAAGCCCTAAGATACAATGGTAATTAGGGACATCTAAGTACCTGAGACCCTCACAAACTTTGTGTTTATCATCCTAACACCCTTGTAAAGAAGTGAAGTGCTACTATTCTCATTTTACAGATAGGGGAGGGACAGAGAGACTAAAGGCCAGATTCTTAAAGGTATTTTGGTGACTTGAAAATCCCACTAACCTTGCTGCATTTTCAAAGTGCCTTATTGCCTAACTTCCAATTTCAAATGACTGACAGAACAGAGCGTTACAGGGCTGCCCGGGGGGGGGGGGCGGGCAAGAGGGGCAATTTGCCCCAGGACCTGGGCTCGGCAGGGGCCCCATGAGAGTTTTGGGGCCCCTGGAGCGGGGGCCTTCACTCACTTCGGGTTCCCTGGAGCTTCTTCTGCTCCGGGTTTTCAGTGGTAATTTGGTGGGGGGGGGGGCGCTGCACTCTTCAGGGCACTTCCATGGTGGGTCCCAGACCGGAAGGACCCCCCGCGGCTGAATTACTGCCAAAGTGGGGGCCCCCCACTGCCAAAGACCCCAAGCCCCCTGAATCCTCTGGGCGGCCCTGGGGAGTTAAAGCTTTGTTTCCTGAATCCCAGACTAGCATCCTGGCCACTGGTCAATCCTTCCTCTCCTCTAATTCTTGATGTGAAAGTTTCATTGAATATCATCCTGGTTCTGGTACTAGTGTGATTACTTCTAGATGTTTTCATTGCTTGTGCATCTTAATTATCATCTGCCTTTATTTTTCAGCTGATGCTCTTACCTTCCCATGTCTGATTGTTACAGACAAATTGCACTTTCATAAATATGTACATATCTTTCAAGTGAAACATATTTTGCGTAGAGCTATTTTCTTGTTTGTTCTTTTGACTTGTTTTTTCCCCTTCACAAGGCATTTAGGCAGATGCTTAACTAAAAATGTCAATAGTATCAACTGATCATCTATACTTGGAGGAGGACAGACTCAGTAGATTCTGAACTTGAAGGAGACTGAATTGACTAACATGCTCCAAAGTAGAGCTATGCAAATAATTTCATAGTTGGTCATTTGGTGAACCTAATAATAATAATAATTAATAAAAAACATTTTGGGTTGTTCCAAAGCGCGCAAAAAAAAATCAGCTAACTGAAACATTCAAAGATCAAGTCACTGCTCTGACTGATTTGAAGCAGGAGCTAGAATCTGGGTCTCACAAATGGTCTAATCACCAGGCTGCAGGATCAGTCTCCTCCTGTCGAAGCTGTACCACATTAATAACTAAATGGGCCAGAGAGAACGACTCTATTCTAGTGGTTAGGGCATTCAGCTGGGATGTGGAAGACCCAGGTTTAAGTGCCCTGACCATTGGTCTACTGGCTATTCTGGTATGGTTCTCTTCCACTTTGAAAAGAATTCCCAATCTGGACCTGGGAAACCTTTTGTGAAAACCAGTACATTTTTGCAAAAAAGTTGTTCAGTTTTGCTTGATCAGCATTTTCAGGTGGAAAAGCATTTCACCAAAAAATTTCCAAACAGCTCCAATTATGGCATTTTTTTCTTCTGATATATCAACTTTTGTGTGTGTGAACCTTTATCTCAGAAAATAAGCTACAAAGACCTATTTGTAAACTGCTAACTGTAGTTTGGATTGTTAACCATTCAGATGCATGCTGTTCGGTTTTCTGTATGGCACTGTTTTCTTTTTACGGTCACTGGCTGATGTAACATTTTTCTTACATTTTAAAAAATCATTACCTGATAGCTCATTCCATTTGTTGGCATAATCACTAGTTATTCTGAAATCCTATCTCCTATTTGATCACTTATGAGCTTTGGCTGATTTACATTGTCTGTTAAAACTTTATCACAGTAATTCATTAGTACATGACAAAAGAGAGGCCATATTGGCTCAGACCAAAGGTCCATCTAGCCCAATATCTCGTCTTCCAACAGTGACCAATGCCAGGTGTCCCAGAGGGAATGAACAGAACACGTAATCATCAAGTGATCCCTCCTCTGTTGTCCATTACCAGCTTCTGGCAAGCAGAGGCTAGTGGCACCATTCCTGGCTAATAACCATTGATAGACCTATCCTCCATGAACTTATCTAGTTCTTTTTTGAACCCTGTTAGTCTTGGCCTTCAAAACATCTTCTGGCAAGGAATTCCACAGGTTTACTGCATTATGTAGGGAAAAATACTTACTTTTGTTTGTTTTTAAATCATATATGTTACTACACATATAGTTTAAATAGTGAGGGACCTGGTCTCTTTTAATATACAAACATCACTGACACTTTTGGGAGAGGGGAGGAAATCATTTGTATCAAATGAGAATAACAATCTTTTCCCTATAAGAGAGGAAAACCTATTCCGCTGATGAAATTGAACTGTGTTCCAACATTCATTTATTTTGTGATTGTCAGCGATCATTGAAATAGGAGGAAATGTCTATATTATAACACGGGAACATTAGTCAGAGCTGAACTGAAATCTGATCGATGACAAAAATTGTAAGGACTTTTTCAGAGTGCTTGGTGGGTTGTGGGAAGGATGGTGTGGTTTGTTTTTCCTGTCTGGAAATTCCTAACTCATAAAATACTTACCTTTTCTGTGCACTTTGTCCATTCACATATAAACTACAAGGAAATAGAATACCTTTTTGTTTGTATTTTCTTAAACTTTAATACTGCAAATTTTGATGTATTCCTCCCTGCCAGGCACAATATATTATTTCAAATTTTCTTCTGCAAAACATCTTGGAAAATCAGTGTGTTCACCATAAAATCTGAGTGTTATGCAAATCTGATAATGAATACAGTCAGTTCCTTACTGAGTGAAATCTATATTCATGAATAAACATCCTCTGTTTCAAAGAAATTCTAGTTTGACTTTTTAAAGCACACACAAAGAGGTGTATCCTAAGATTTTTCTGTTACATGCAAATACAGACCTTATTAAAGAAAAACAGCACCAAATTCCATCCTAGCACACACAAGCCTCTCAGTCAACACATGTGACCAAACAAAAACTCTTCCTCCCTCCAACACCTTAAGTTTTTTTCAATCTTATTTCTCTCTACTGATCCTTGTGCAAATGAATTCCCGTGTTTTGTGCTAAAGCAACTTGCATACTTGTCTCACTTACATTGGGCTGCAATTTCCATGGGGGACCAAAAGTGTAGCAAGGATCACCATCTGCATAGGCTCCCAGGCCTCAACACCTTTTCCCAGGTATACTGGCAGCAGGGAAGTTGAATGGCATAACAGTCTTTTCATTAGCTCTGTCCTGTGGGAGGATTTCCTTTAGCCCCTTGTATGAACCTCCATGGACTAGTTAAACCAGCTTTAAAGCCAGATCCCATTGACAGTACAGCACAAAATGGCTGCACTACAGTGAAGGATTTGGATCATAATCTTCAAGTGATCAAAGTGTGGGTCATGGTTGTGAGTGCTATTTCTTGAGCTTTCTCAAGATGTAGTTAACAGATTCAAAGCTACTGATTTTAATTTCCTTAATGGACAGAGGTCAACTGGTGGTTCCTTAGACACCAGTCCATCAAAGCATATAAGTACATGCTTAAATTTAAGCATGTACTTAATCTCATTAAGTATGTTACTGAATCAGGGTCATAGATTAGTCCTAAACTATTAAGGGATTTGAAACTTTTGTTTAGAGAAGGGTTTGCCCCTAATCTCAAATCCAGAATTATTCCCTGCTTCACAACTTCAGAGATTTTTCAAGTGTGTGTTTGAACTTCATGACAAGGTCAAAAGAAAGACACTCAGTAGATTTAATTGACAGTTATATATTTGTTGTTCCTACATAATATTACTGAGACAGCATAATAGTTCTATTCTCTTCCAGATAATTCTGGTGACTTATTGGACCTGCAAAACTATACAGTGTCAAAAGAACCATCCAAATCTAGTTTAAAACCTGTTTGTTGGAATTGCTTATTTACTTTGTCGTAAAAGTGCTTTGCCGCTCTAAAACAGTCAAATGACTGTGCTAACTTAAAATAAAATTAAAGAAAAAAATGAATGCATCTTTTAATGTAAACAGGAGAGGAAAACAAGTGACTTCACCTTCATAGAATGAGTTATAAATTTTGTAGTAGTTGACACTGAGCAATTCTGCTATAACATATTACTGTTCAAGCGGCTCAGAAAGGCGCTAAAGATCTGATTATTCAAAAAAATTGCCTGTTGCCAGAAGAACATGTCAGTTTTAGTCTTTAAATTTAACATGCAAATACCCAAGGAAATGTAATGCTGTCTTTGAAAACATATTTGATATTCCTTTCAGAAATGACATCAGAATGATATAGATATCAATCAATAAAGAAACATTTTAGAGGTATAATATCTGATATTTAGACTACTTCAAGGGACAATATGGTTCCACATGGAATGTATGTGGAAAAACACTATATAAAGAGTAATAGTAGATGCACTGAAGCTCAATGGAACATGTTTATAGCATCTAGTTAGCATGCATTTATTGAGAGTGATGTAGTAAATTAATTTGTGAAATGGCTTATTTAAAGTGCAAGAACAAGCATGTCCTCTGGGATGGATGTTCTTAAACTACCACACTCAAAATTAGGGAGCGATGGAAAATTTAGTTGCAATACAATTATCTCCTTACATTACAATGTTGAGTAGTAACATTGTTAGAGTCTGAGAAAATTAAGAACCTGATCCTTCAAGGCTTTTGTCTATATAAGTCCCATTGATTTTATTATGAGTGCCAGGTCTTTTTTCTTTAAGTACTTAAAGGAAAAAAAATGCATTATATAATGTAAGTGTAAGAGAAATAACAGAGATTGTAGTTACTCCGGGGCTAAACTCAGTGGGAGTGCTTTACTTCAATTGCACTATTCAAATTGCCCAATCTCTATTCCCACTTGTATGACTAACTCCTTCATATTTTTCCCTTGAAGCCAACTCAAAGCGGGGAGGGAGAGAAAGAGTATAGTAAGTCAGCCCAAGGGTCAATGTGTTGGGAAGTTAAAGCAGATAAAACAGTGAGTATAATCAATTTTTGTAAACGTAACTACAGAATAGTGACTGTGATAATCACAGTATTTTATACGATCCCAGATTGGTGCTCCTTAAACAAGAGAATCCACTGAATTCAGTCTAACTTCAGTTTTCCTATTCAAGGTAGACTGAACTGGGTCCTATATCCATCTAACTATTTCCATTCTTTGCCGATCAAATAACAATCCCAAAGAAACCATTTATTATCAGCAATTAATAAGCATTCTGTGAATAAACTCCAAGATGGAATAACAGATCATTTTTAAATCTTCTCCATTGTTTAATGCAACTGTCTTTAATATTAAATACTTGAAAAGGTAAGTTCAGCATGTCCTGGAAACATGTCTCTAGCAACAGACTAGACCATCATAGTTAAAATAGTCAATATTGTAAGTATAACTCATTTTAGATGTTGCTTGATTACTTAGAAAATCTGCATTAGGCAGTGTTACTTGATGATTCTCTCTGTGGCCCACATGTAATCTTAATTATTTTAATGGGTGAATGATTAGAAGTATCATCAGGTACTTTGTTAGTGAAAACTTACTTTCTTCATGAGGAATTACCATTACTGTAAATTCCTAATTCCACCGTGATGGGAACATAAGTGTTCTAGATGAATATAAATAGTTCCCTTTCCTCATGTTTGTGATATTTGTTTAGTAGACACTAACCATAATTTTCGAGAAGTGTTATTTTTTTCTTGCTATTAGACATTCTTATGGTATATCACTGGAGTTGTGGGGTGGGAATAACTTTTTGGTCCTGCACGTATAATAAGTTTCACGGATATTACATTCAGATTTTCTCTGTTCCTTTGCAACTAGTTGCAGTTTTATTTTATTTTCTCCCCTCCTCCCTCTGATTTGTGTCATATCAGTGATATACCATCAGCCTTGTACATGAAAATGCCTCGAAGTACAAATGAATCCAGAATATGGAAAGATAAAGTATTCTAATATTTCAATCCAATTAAGTATATTTATAATTCACTATCACATGGCAGAAAACTCATCAAACTGAAACAGAGATATTGCCTACAAAGTGTATAATGGCGTGATGGGCACAGTTTTGAACTCAGATTGTGGAGTGAGTCAGCACCACAATGGGAGTGTGGCATAGACTGGTTGGATATTTTGGGTTCATGAGGCTAAGGAGGCAGACTGTGTGTGGCAGGGAACTCTCATCTAACTTTTGCTTGTGGGCCCAATCAAATATTACATGACATTCCTGATGTCAGATTCCTGAGTGGGATCTCTCTAATAAATGAGTTTAACTAGGGAAAAGTATTATTATCTTGGATCTCGATTCTGCATGGGAATCTAATTTTGAGGGGGATAATGTGACATCTCTCTTCAGATGAAAAGGCTCCTTCCTGTGGATAGTGTTGAATGAGGAGGCAGATTTCCCCGCAATTCTGGCAGATAGTGGCTGGTACTCAGAGGAGGGGAGGCTGGTGGAAGCAATATGCTTGGCTGTCCTGATCAGTTCTGCAATAAGAGTTGGGATTTGATGCAATATTTTATTGTACATTTAAAAGTTACATGTTATAAGGATTTTTTTTTTAAAAAATGCCTTTTATTAGGTCTTTGTGGCCACAATGACTTTCTGATAGGTTGCTAGGATTAGAATAGACTGATTTCATCATAATTACATAATAACCATAACTGCCAATCTGGAGGTAATGTGTATGGTAGTTCAGTGTGTCCAAGCAATTCCTGTTTTGCATGATAGTGTGAGTGATGTTTTAGTCCCTGATTCTGCAGGCAGAGTTATACCTGTATGGAGCACCATTAAAGTCAATGGAGCTTCACACAGGCACATGGATCCACCTGCATAGGTCTGACTGTGGAAAAGGGCTATAATTTGTATCCTGTGGTACATCTCTTTTTTTTTCCCCTCTGATTATTTCAGTGTCTAACATTGCTAGATATTTTATGGAAACAGTTTTTATATCCTCTGACTCATTTCTGGCTATGTTATGACATACAAAGCATTGCCACATACTCATTTTTTGTTTGCTTAAATATTTATAGATTTTAATCTTATATTATTTCTAAAGAGGCAGAGATTTAATGACAATGTAATTTTGCGCTCTCTCCTCCTCACCCCCCGTGGGAAGAATATTATGCAAAATACAAAGATGAGAAAGGCATTTGTGTTATAATTTACCTTCCAAACCTTAAACCAGCATAACTGAATGGCATTTATGACTTTTATCCTGGATGGATGCAGTAAGCAAATGGTTTATTGGGGGCAGAGGGGATATGGAGGGGGAATTATTACAGAAAATCCCAGAAAATGCATTAGTTTTGCTGCTGGATGAAACTATGATCTAATTTAAGAATTACAGGACTTCTGATACCAGTTCTGAATATATTATAATGGTTAGTGAAAGCACTGTATTTACATGTTCTGTAAATTTTCCTGGACTCATTGGTGACCATTTTCTGATGTATCTTGCACAGGGATCCTCATAGACTCATAGGTCAGAAGGGACCAATATGATCATCTAGTCTGACCTCCTGCACAAGGCAGGCCACAAAACCCTACCCATACACATTTATAACAACCCC